>NW_027555625.1:195678793-196233793 GCF_003287225.1 Phascolarctos cinereus
AGAAAAAGTAAAGGACTTATATTATAAAAAAAAATTTACAGCAGCTCTTTTATTGTGGAGTCAAAGA
Source organism: Phascolarctos cinereus (assembly GCF_003287225.1). Lineage (NCBI taxonomy): Eukaryota > Metazoa > Chordata > Mammalia > Diprotodontia > Phascolarctidae > Phascolarctos > Phascolarctos cinereus. Next base: position 195,678,861 of record NW_027555625.1, read on the forward strand.
ATTGGAAATTGAGCAGATGACCATCAGTTAGGGAATGTCTAAAAAAATTGTGGTATATGATTGTGCTAGAATAGTGTTGTGCTATAAGAAATGACAAGCAGGATGATTTCAGAAAAATCTGTTAAGTCTTATATGAATTGATGCAAAGTAAAGTGAGCAAAACCAGGAGATCTTTGTACATAGTAACAGCAATATTGCACTTTAATCAACTGTGAATGACTTAGTTATTCTGATCAATACAATGATCTAAGACAATTCCAAAGGACTTATGATAGAAAATGCTATCCCCCTCCAGAAAAATAATTGATGAAGTCTGAATGCACATTGAAGCACACCTCTTTTAAAAAAAAAATTCTTTATTTTCCTTGGTTTTGGAGGGACAACTGTGTTTTCTTTTGCAGTATGGCTAACGTGGACATATTTTTATATGACTTCACATGTACAATCTATATCAAATTGCCTGTGGATGGAGGGAGGGTGAGAGAGAATTTGGGACTCAAATTTTTTTTAAAAGCACTTTTACATGTAATTGTGAAATATTTAATGAATAAATAAAATATTGGGGGAAAACACTGATAGAAAATTAATTTTTTAAATTTATTTTAGTAATAGAAAATTTAGGAAAAAGGGACTGTGGAAGGTTACAATGGTAACATTTGAGTTAAAAGTGTCAGAACAAAGACTCAGTAAGAATAAAGGATTACTCAGGGCCAGCAGCTTAAATGATCATCCTCAAAATAGTAATGAAAACAGAAGATAATAAAAGAATCTTATGAATGAATGAATGAATGAATGAATGAAAAATCATTTATTAATTTTTTCACCAAGCCATGGGGAGAAAAATACAAAAGCAGAGCCAGTCATTGTCCTTCAAAGATCTAATTTTTTGAAGGGATAGATAAAATGGCAGTTATTTTTATCAATATTTTCTTTTAGAAAGATAAAGAAATGGTAGCTGGGTTCTTTGGGTGTATCTTGACACACCCTTTACTGTAGTAATGGAAGTATTACTTTGTTTATAGATTAAGAATTGAAAAAGGTGGTAAGGATAGTTGCTACGTCTTCTATATCTTTGTATTCCCAAGCATCTAACACTCTACATACAGTGGACAAAGAACAGACAGACAGATGATAGGTTGGGTTTTTTTTAATTAAAAGGAATAGAATGCACTCCTTGTTTATGAGTTACCAATATACAGATGTTATCCCTCCTCGGTAGACTATTTTAAGCAATACTCTTTCTACTCATTTTGTTGAAGTTTGTTTATATGTTTTGTTTTGTTTTGTGGAGAGTGATAATCTTTATTAGATGATCCAGGAATTCTTGGCCTCCTGAAATAACCCAAGGGGTGAAAACTTTTAGTCTTTCTGCCTTAGGGAGTAGAATTTAGGATAGCTGCTTTGCTGTTTCTCTTTTTCCTTTGCTTTGAAATAATTGAAACCTCTATTTTTAAAATATTTGTACTCTCCCATGATCATCATCATCATCATCATCATTATCATTATTAATCACAACAGCAACAGCAACATCATCAGAAAACATTGGCTGTTGGGGCTGGCACTGTGTTAAGCATTACATAGAGTGAGTTGAAAAAGATGCTTGTTATTTTTTAAGATGTTCTGGCTCTGCTCTCGGAGTTCTTTACTTCTAATTTTCTATCATTTTTTTGTTCTTTGTATTTCTCCTGAAGAGCTTTCCCAGGAGGATTTTGAGAAAGTGGTGGCTCATTAATGGACCCCCTAGCAAATGTCAAAGGAGCTTCCACAATCTCATTGGCAAACACTGATGTGGTTACATATCCGTGGGCCATGTTCTGGTCATTGTCGAGCTAACTACCTGTTTCTCTGCCTAATTATTCGAGTTGAGTGCACAATACAGATTTTGGAGTCCATGAACTGGAGGGCTCTCAAAAAAGGTCTGGGGTAATTAAAGGGGCCCTTTGATCCTCTGGCCTATTGTGTCTCACAGGAGGATAAAAAAGGGCCTTGCTAGTATACCTCTTTGTTACTCATTTTAACAGGAGGAGGGGGTGTTTTGATTTTTATGGTTATCTTAAGCAGCAAAGCTCTTTAGTGTTTGTGGTCTCTTTTCATACTTTTAGGAAATGTTCCTTCTATGAACCCAACTCTTAATAGGGGTGAGGCATGGAGTTTCAGGCTTTTAATGAGACACAACCACTTTTTAGTGCCTTTAGAGGGCTATGCTTATCCCCCTTCCCATTTTTTTCCCTGCAACATTCTTGGGTCCATAAAATGGATAGCCTTTAAAAAAAACTTTTTGGCAAGTCTATAAATTATAAAAATACTTTACTAAGGGCTACACAAATAGGAGGATTTTTTTTTCCTTTCTCTGCATAGTGGAATTACCTTAGGAAAAAGGTTGAAATTGTCAACTGCTTCAGGGTATAGGGACCTGTTTCAGGTCTCTTCCCTAACCACTCCCACCTGAAGGACAGAAGTGATTCTTAAGAGGGTGTCCTGATTGGTGGAGAAACATAGCTGAGTGCACCTGCTGCTTTCCCTCAAACCTGCCCCCAGAAACCTGCTACTTTTTCATGTAAGAACTTAAAAAAAGGTATCCCAACACTAAACCATCCATCCATCTGGTATTCTGTGTGACACTGACATCTAATACTGCATTTGCTGTGGCAGAATATAACACAGGGTATGATAGTTGGCCTCCATGATATAGCCTTCTCAGGGATCAGGAATGTAGCCCCAAACATCCCTAGCTTCTCATTAACTTTCTATTATTCATAAATCATCCATTAATTTATCAGAAGCCTCCTTGAACATGTTTATTTTTCCTCCCTGAAGTTGAGCCATTCGTAGTTACAAATTTATCAATAGCTCAGAGCAGAGTAAAGATTTTATGCACAATTAAGAAGTTCATTATCAAAACACATCCATTATTTATCAAGCAAAAAAATAACCTAAGCAGAGACCTTGGCAAAAAGTGATCTATTAAACTAGGTCTCGGGGGAAGAAACCTTTAATGCCAACTACAAGTAAATAAGCTAGTTTACTGCACCAACCGTAGTATCTGATGAATGAAAACTGTGAAGCAAAAGTGAAGCTTTACCAGAAGCTGGGCAGGGTTTTTGTTTAGTCAAAGACAGCTTCTACTAGCTGTTCAGCAAGTTTTCTTTGTGTCAGTCAATGAGACTGGCTGGGATGAGGAACCAGGCTGAACTTCACCTTGGAAATACCACAGTCTCAGGCAGGCCTCTCTTCCATCTGACTGCACACCCTTACAGTCTCCTCTGTAGAAAAGTGGGAAATCTAGATACTTCAAACTGAGGAAATCTGGCCATTCTGATGTTAAATGTTTGAGTTCATAAAGGAGAAGATGTTAGCTAATACTAAAGTCAAAAGAGGGCATGCCTGAGTCTCAGCTCTACCTAATTCAGGGTCAAGGTGGAATAGGAAAACAGAAGGTGTAGAGAAGTCAGGACATCACTCCTCAGTCACTGTCACTACTTTTAATGTCACTCCTATCTTTAGTTTTTCAATAAAATTCTTTTCTGATTTTCTCACGCTGGGAGGTCCTTTAAAAAATTTCCATCATTTGCTTTTAATTGCCTTTTGTTTCTCTCTCTCTCTCTCTCTCTCTCTCTCTCTCCTCTCTCTCTCTCTCTCTCTCTCTGTCTGTCTCTCAACAGACCTTCTGTTGCCTCTAGGATCACAAAACCAGCCTATTCAGGGAGCAGGCAAGGAAAAGGCAACTGGTTGTAAGAAATATGCTAATTGCTGTGCTAAATGCAGACAGAATTCTTTTGCTTTTTTAAAGGGAAAAAAATAAGATCAATCTGCCAATCATTTATATTTTGACAGTCAATAAAGTTGGTAGACATTGAAAAACTAACCAAGAAATTCACCTTTCTTGGGACAGAGGCCTGATCGGGGATTTAAGTGATGAAGGAGGTAGGAGAAGAGGCAAAAAAATATAAGAGAGGGAAAAAATAAATAACCATTGCATTCCTGCTAGCGTTTTTCCAAATGAAGGCAAATTTCTAGTTCCTCTTTCTCTTAGCCACCTCCAAAATTTAAAAAAACAAATAGAAAAAGTAAAAATTCTTTTGAGATCTTGGCACACAGCAGGCACTTAATAAATGTTTATTGATTGATTCATTGATTGAGATCCTACCCAGTTTAGGCAATATGGTCTAATTACTGAATGATAATAATAGCTGATGTTTACACAGAACCTTTTTCAGTTTGCAGAGTGCTGCCCATCCATTATCTCATAGGAACCCTAGAAACATCCTGGAAGGGAGGTAGTGTCAGTATATTTATACCCAACTTATAGATGGGGAAACTGACAAGTCTTGAAGTAACTTGCCTAAAGTAAGTGAAGAGAATCATAAACCTAAGAATGGATATGAAGCTATTTGAGAAATAAACACACAAAGAACACACACATACACACACAGATATATACAGATTTTTTTTAAACCTGGGATTCATAGTTTTCCTTCCCTGTTCCCCCCACACCCACTTTCTCTACCAGTTTAAAGATAATGTAAAAGAAAACAATTTTCTTAATTACACTTCCAAGCCCTCTCTTCACTATGAGGTCTATGTTTTGGCGGTCTTCACCTCTCCCCTACCAAAACCTTGGACTCCCCCTCTGGTTCCTCTGGCTCTGGTAGGTGAGTTTTCACCAAGCATCCATGCTACTTTTCAGTCATCTCTATAGCACAGCAGTGAGCTTGTACTCCTCCCCTTTGCAGCTCTTCCTTACATATTGTCCCTCCTCTTGGGCCCCCCATCTTGAAAGTTTCTTTTGGGGCAAGGCCCGTTGTCATTATTTGTAGTTCTAGCAGTTGTGCTCAGCACAGGGCCTGGCACACAGTAAGCACATACTACATTTTCTGTATATCTACCTTTCTAGCACCTACTTCCAGGGTTGTTCTGAGGATCAAATGTGATAATATTGATTTAAATGCTTACATAGTACTTGGCACATAATAGGTGCTATATAAATGCCTATTTCCTTCCCCTTCCTCTCTGTCTCTATATTTTTCTATCTCTTTGTATATTGGTGTCTCTCTCTGTCTCTGTCTCTCACAGATTTAGAAACAGAAGGGAGTTTGGAGTCTGGCTAAGCCAACCCTCTTATTTTCAGATGACACAGAGAAGGTGAGTGACTTGACCTGAGTCACAAGGGTGCTAAGTGGCAGAGCTAGAACTCAAACCCAGGTCCTCTTATTCTTAACATACTGTATGTTTTAATTCTTATTCTCTATCGTTATTCTTTTTAAAGAAAAGAAAAATCCTAAAGGTGAGGAAATATTAGATTATAACCCATTTGCAATTTTGGCAATGGTCAACTGGAGGGAGAAAGGGAATGGTTTCATTGTTTTAAAAAAACGCTGTTTTGTAAGGCCTATACATGGAAGCAGGTGAACAACTGAAGTTAAATTTTCATTTTGTGGTAGGATTTTAATTACAAAAAGATATGTAAATTTGAGGTACTTTTATCACCAAATTTTACTGATTTCCTAATGCCATGGTTTTACAAATGAGGAAACTAAGGCTCTAGGGAGTTAAACTACATAGGATTATCTCTACAAGCAGAAAGCAGAAGAGCCAGGATTAAAATCCAGGCCTCTGCTGCCAAATCCAGCATTCTGTGTACCATGAAATACTGACACCTTCATTACCATGCTCTGCCCCTCTTTCTGCTTGGCCACAACACTGTAACATGTAGAACTTTGTTACAAAAAGATAATGAGTTGCTATGATGAAGCAGGGGAATAGACCATCATGCATTGGACCACTTGTTCAATGCCATATGGATTTGGATGTTGTCCCAAAGGACAAAAAAGGTTAAGTTCTGGAGAAGAAGAATCTGGGTAAATGTGGTGGGGCATAAAAGAAGGCACACACCCCCTGAAAAGCTAATTTGGGAGGTTAACTTTTTATCTAGTTTAACATTAAGTTGCCTCCTAAGAAAGCCCATTCCACTTCCTGCACCCCCATGCACACCAACCCACCCATGTACCAAACTTCCCTATTCTATATCATTCTCCCAGCCTCCTAAGAACCATATTATTATCCTCAACTCTTCATTCTCCCTCACCTCACATATACAAACAGTTGCCAAATCTTGCTGTATCTACCTCCACAAAATGTCTTATATCTGATCCCTTCTTTCTAATCAGTTACCAATTTAATTCATGCCACCATTGCCTTTTGCCTGGACTACTGACATAAATTCTTAGTTGGTATCTCTGCTTCAAGTATCTTCCCACTGCAATCCATCCTCCATACATACACTGAAGTGATTTTCCTTAAACATAGCTCTGACCACATTACTCTGCTACTCAACATACTCCAGGGTTCTCTATTTCCTCTAGAATCAAATATACACTCCTCTTAAAGCCTTTACAACCTGGGCCCAAATGATATGTAACTTTACTTTCCACACTCTATAATCCAGCCAAACCAATTTCTCTAAGGTCCTCACACACAATACTCCATCTCCTATCTCTGCCTTAACCAACAACCATCCCACATGCGTGGAACGCACTCTCTGCTCACTTCTAAGTTAGAGAATCCCTCACTTCTTTAAGATACAACAGAAATACTATCTTCTACAAGAAGCCTTTCCTGATTCCTCCAATTGCTAATGTCCTTTCTCCTTAATACCCTTGTAACTAGCTACTTTTTAATTCATTTTGTATTTATTCTGAAAAGGAGACAATGAAGGAAAACATCACATAGCTCTCCATTTTCTCAATGAGCTTAGGCTGAGAGGAAGGGAGGGGGTGATAGTTTGAGAGACTTAAGGACAAAAGAGGTTTCAAACACCTTGTATGGGTCACAAGATAGAGACTCAGGATGAGTAGGATTGTCTCATAAATTTATAGTTAATTGTGAACATTTCGTTTCATCTACCTGGGCCTCAGTTTTCTCAACTATGAAATGAAGAGGTTGAACTTAGCCTATAAGATTCATTCTGGCCAGGGGTAAATGGTAAATGTTTAACTGGCTAGATTGGGGGGGGGGAGAAGTGGGGGAGCAGGGCAGAGGATCTATGCATGACATTTTAATTTTGATCTCCCTTAGGCTCTTTAAAGTCTATACAATCAACAAAACAATAAATGAAGTCCTAATTTGTAGGTTTGCTGAATTTTGAGATGTAAATGCTTATAGAGAAAATTTAACAATTGGCTCCTATGAGGAGCTGGCTCCAGCACACCCTTTCTTTTGGCTCTAGCTCTTCCATCCTGTCATCTATGATTGGAAGCATGGAGTATTAGAGTTTGGCAAGGAGAATTAGTGGAGAGAGAGACAGACAGACAGACAGACAGACAGACAGACACAGACACAGACAGAGACAGAGAGACAGACAGAGACAGAGGGACAGAGAGAAACAAATTATAGTGTTTTCCTCAGTAGATCCCTGGGCAATTTGAGAGAGCCTTTTGAGACACTCAGAGCTGATTATGTGTTTAGAGTAAATTTTGAGTTGTAAGAATTATCTGAAAATGAGATCTAGGATACAACACAGGAAGATATCTTCTGTCTCTGTATCTAGCTAGAGAGGTTGTGTGCTGTTTGGGACTTGGACCAAGTTTCCACATGACGATATCAGTTTTTTGGAAATCTGATGACAAGAAATCATCAAAATGCTTCTTTTTCTCCATCGAAGACAGTGGAATTACCATATTTACCCTACAGGTAGCTAAATGGTTCAGTGGATAGAGCACTGGGCCTGGAATCGGGAAGACCTGAGTTCAAATGTGTGACTTTGGATAAGTCACTTACTCTCTTTGCCTCAGTTTCCTCAATTGTAAAATTGGGATAGTAATCACCTTCCTGGAAGAGTTTCTGTGAAGATCAAATGAGATAATATTTGTAAAGCACTAACACAGTGTTTGGCACATAGTAGGTATTATCTAAATGCTTTTTCCCTTCTTTTCTCTTCCCCCTAACATTACAGTCCCAGATATGTGTTTATAGAAAAGGTAGAAGTAACGATAATCAGGGAAAGACAAGAAAAGAAGATAAATTGGATCAAGCGGTATGTATGTGGAAGAAATCTGTAGTATATAGGGCATACAATTGTGAGGGGGTTGTGGGACTGATGAAAAAAAATCTTGAAACTTAATACTGAAAAAGGTATCCAGTAACTACCAACCTATATACCTACTCTTCCACCTATGCAAATTTTTTTAAAGAGTCAACTATACGTAAAGCAGGAGCACCCTTAATGGTAGTGTTAGAACGGAACAAGTGAGCTTTCACAAGCAATATTCCACAGAATTGATTAAAAGATATAGAAAACATAAGATACCCTTGTGTGTATGTTTGGTGATTATGAAAAGAGCATTTAATCTTATAGACTAACAACAACCAACAAAACAAGACAAAATACTCTCTTATGGGTTCTTCTACAACAAGGTGTCTTCTACATATACATCAAAATCATCCCTCTCCTCCCATCCCCAACACAGGTTTGGCCAGTTTAAAAAAAAAAAGTCCCAGAGACTGATTGACACCTCCCCTGAGGCGACTTCCTGGTAGGTTCTGGCCATAATAACCTGGCTTCCTGGTCACCTCAGGGTATAAAAGAAGTTACCTGCATGGAATCTGGAACTCTCGGATTGGCGTATGACTACATGAATCACCACACCCTACCCTAATGACAAGATGCATTTTTATAATGAAGTGCTATGGCGTCCTTGCCAATATCCTTTCTGTGCTATAGCTAAGTAAACATCTTTTTGTTAACTGTTCAGTGACTTATGAGTGCTGCATTTTGTCCCACCATTGAACCTGAACTAGTAGGGTGCCAATAAGAGTCAGGACAGCAAATAATAACTCTCAGGCAAAGCATATAACAGGGATGTATACTTGTCAAAGATACTCGCCACTATGATGAAGGAAATCTAGTGGAGAGTGTGGGTGAAAGAGATATTGCCTGTGGATGGTAAGATTCTCTATGTGATCCTATTTGTAGATAATATTGTTCTGACAGTACTGCGCCGGCCAAAAGTGGAATGGCTTGCTTCAGGAGCTGGTGAGTCCCACCTCCTTGGAGGGCTTCAAGCAGAGGCTAGATGACCATTTGTTGGGTGAAAAAGATTTCTTCATGTGTGGTTGCTGAGCTCCCTTCCAAATCTCAAAATCTATGATTCTATGGTTCTAGAAGAAAACTGTAATCAATCAAAGAAATGTATAGTGCTGCTTCCCTCCCCTGAATCATTATCATAATTACATCTACCATGAGCAGTGGTTCTATGCCCGCATTCATTACCAATGTTAATCTTCTATGAGCTTGAAAGTTACTGACATTCCTACATAACTATGACACACTTGTATTCATTGTCCATTATTTGCCATTTTTTCTCATCTTCTTTCATATGTTTAGGAAATCTAAGTTGGTAAATAGGTTTCCTTTGTGTTCAAATTGACCTCTTTAGACAATGTCCCTCTTTTCTAGCTCATTGGAATTGTTCTATTTGAGTCTTCCTAAATTTCATTCTTGAGAGCTTTCTATCCCTCTAGGGCTAATTACCGTGTAGATGTTTGTCACTGGATACTAACTTTCAGTTATCTAACTTTTTGAAAGCTATAGTCCCCCAGATCTAGGGTACACATCAAACTACTCCTGGTTTTCCTTTCCTCCATTGCAGACTCTGTGATGGAATGATCATTTACCCCCAAGATTCCTGATATTTCTAATTTCAGCAATCAACAACTACTAACTAGTTTTTCTTATTACTTTTGACACATTACATTATCAATAAAGCAATTCAAGAATTTATGAGCTGCTTTGCTTTGGAAGAAAATTCTAGCATATGTTCTGATATTGCAAGGTCCCCATCACTACTCCATTATGCCTTTAAACCAAGCTCATGATCAATTTACTAAACTCATCTCTTTCCTTATTCAATTTGGGTGGTCTAGAGCATATTCCTTTGACTAAGACACTTGTTTCTCTGTACTTCAATTTTCATTTACATACTGTCATCATGCTTCCTCCCTCAGAAACACAAATTTCCTTATGTGAACATACAATCTAAACATATAATGCTATTCTATTGACAACCCATTTTTCCTCTTCTAGTCCTTTTGAGTAAGGCTCCAGAACCATACTCCAGTAATGAAACCAGTTATGCATACAAAATTAAATGTTTCCTTGTGATAGGAGCTCCAATTCATCTTGCTTACCAGTAATAAATATTCTGTGTATTTGTCTATAAGCATCTGAGACCGTGGGTTTACTGCTGGTTCTCTTCTTGGATAGTATTTGTGTTAAATTACATGCATTTTATTTTGCCTTACTTTATTGTACTTTGCAGATACTGTATTTTTTTAAGGTTTATGTCAACCCTGTGTAAAACAAGACTATCAATGCCATTTTCCCAACAACCATAACTCTATGTCACATTTTGGTAATTCCTTCCACATCACGAGGTTAGGGACATCCTATGATATGAAAAATCCATGTAAAATTTTTCGAGTCTCCTTTCATACCTGGGAAGTCTGAATTTTTTTTTCTTTTTCTTTTATAGGGTTTACAATGCTTTATTGTAAAATTTGGGTTAAGTATTTTTCTGTGTCATCTGTTGGCCTTCATGTATCATTTGTAGCTTCTGCAAAACTCCCCCAAAATTCCCATTTAATTTCTTATGCTGGCCCACAATGTATTGAAACTGTGATAGGGAAAGTTGTGATATGGAAGGGATAAATGTATTTCAAACTTTTTTCATTATTATTATATCTGTTATGGTGATCTGTGATTAGTGATCTTTGATATTACTATTGTAAATGTTCTGGGCCACCATGAACTGCTCCTGTATACGATGGTGAACTTAATCAATAAATGTTATGTGTGTTTTGACTGCTCTCCTAACCAGCCATTATCCCATCCCTCTCCCTCTCCTTGAGCCTCCCTATTCCCTGAGACACAACAATATTAAAGACTAATACAGTTGATAAAGCAGCGTCAGGGTTTGAGAGGAGTGACTCCAATCTGGAAAGAAGTCCTACTGTGGATAAAATGCCATCAGAGAGCATTACATGCTACAGAGAGATCTTTTGTGAAAGGATGAGTCAATCAATATGGCAAACTTCATTGTTGACTTATTTTAAGAAATTGCCATAGCTACCCCAATTTTTAGCAACCACCATATGGATCAGTCAACAGCTATCAACACTGAAACAAAAACCTCCATCAGCAAAAAGATTACAACTCACTAAAGGCTCAGATGATGTTTAGCATTTTTTTTATCAGTAAAGCATTTTTAAATTAAGCTATGTATGTTTTTTTAGACACAATACTACTGTACATTAAATTGACTACATACATAAAAGTTATATTTTATATAACCAAAAAAGTTATATTTTATATAACTAAAAATCACATAATTCACTTTTTTATGATATTTACTTTATTGCAGTGTTTTGGAACTGAACCTGCAGTATCTCTGAGGTATGCCTGATTGTGATTATCTAAGAATATTTTACTTATGTACTTTTATATTTATGTTTACTTATTCAGTATGATGTCTAAATTGATATTTATATTAGTTTTTTAATTACCCTTCCTTTCTTAGTTTAAAGTGAACTTGTCCAATTTATAAGACTCTAATCCCATATGTTTTTGCCAGCCCTTGTTAGGTATCTTCTATCTCCATATTTTAAGACATGGTCCTAGAAACAGAACCCCAGTTTTTTAATACCAATACCTTTCAATGCTGTTATACAACTGTGAGTCATGGAACACTACAACTTATATGGAATTGAAAATGAATATCGTACTGAGGGAGAAGCACATGTTGGCCAAAAGTGGGTCATATATAATGAACTAGAAACCTGGAAGAACTAGACTGATGGATATGATCAAAGAAACATATGACCAAAAAGTAAGATATTATAAACTGGGGAATAACTAGTGTGCTCTACTGGTATACCTTCTATAGTAATAGGAAGCAAGAAGGACCCCCAATACATTGGGTAAATGCTCCTTTCTCCCACTAAGGTGAACTTTTGGAAGCATAATAAAGGTGCATGAATGGGTTTCAGTCTGCATAACTGGATGGCAACACAGAAACATTTGAATAGCATTGAGATCCACTAAGTATTTGAGTTATACTCTCACCAGATCACTGGGGCTCAGATGAGATGATGTAAGTAAAATGATTTGCAAGCTACTTTATAAATGCCAGTTACTATTCTTTTAAAAAGGCTTTTGTGGTAGTATAAAACAGGTAAATCCAAAAGCATACCAGCAAACAATTTCATCAAGTAGTTTGATTATGACCTCCTGTCATATGATGTACAGATAAATAGATAAATTCTGCCATAATTCTTCCCCTCAACTCTAGCTATATATCACCAATTATCTCCTGACATTTCTACCTGGCTGTCCCACTGGTATCTGAAACTCAACATGTTTAAAGTGAAAATATCTTCATTCCCTCTACTCTTTCAATCTTCAAAAATTCACTGTAAGTTCCTCAATAGAAAGGGCTATTTAAAACAATTATATCCCTAGTGCCTAGCATAGTACATCACACTTGAATAAATCTGTGTTGAATTTATTCAATTGAATTGAATGCCACCACCATCTTCCCAGGCACCAACGTTCATAACTTTTGACTCATCCTTACCTCTCCCCTTCCTCACCACCCACATCCAATGTATTGCCAAACCTTGTCCATTCTGCTTCCACAGCATCTCTCATATCTGTTCCCATCTCTTCATTCACACATTCAACCATTCTAGTTCAGGCTTTCTTCATCTCTCATCTGGTCTACTGTAATTGCTTCCTAACCCTGGTTCCAGTCTTTCCCTTCTACAATGAATTATCCACACAACTGATGAATACATCTTTTTACGGCACAGGTTGAATCATGTTTACTGAAGGCTTAAGAACCTTCCATGGCTCCATATTGCTCTTAGTATAAATGGAGAAACTGGCATTTAAGCACCTCTGAAATATAACTCCAAGTTACCTTCCCAGCATTATTTCATATTACTCTCCCACAATGATTCTATGTTCCCCAAAAACTGGAATACTACTGCCTGAATTTAGCATGATATTGCCCACCTAGAATGTACTTCTTCATTTTTGAATACTTTGCTAATTTAAAGATTTGATACAGTGTCACTTCTTCCCTTGAAGTCTTTCCTGATTACCCTATCTGAGTGTTCTTTCCCTTTCCAAATTTTCCTAAAGTTCTTTGAGTCTCTCCCTTCCCCTCTCTCAATATCCTACATAATATTCTTATCTGTGTACACGTCATACCTTTTGGTTTATTTGTTTGGTTTTTTTTTTTCAGTGAGGCAACTGGAGTTAAGTGACTCGCCCATAGTCTCACAACTAGTGGTTATTTGTCTGAGGCTGCATTTGAACTGAGGTCCTCTTGACTCCAGGGTCAGTGGTCTATCCACTGTGCCACCTAGTTGTCCCAATGTCATACCTTTCTACCAAGAAAATATGTTTCTTGAAGACATGACCTATGCCATTTAAAAATATGAGTCTCTAACCTCTATAGCAAAGTGAGTTTTTTGCATGTACCCACACCATACCCTAAATGACATTATTCTTCTCTGAATATATGTTATACCCCCAGACCAATACAATGTAAGTTTCTTGAGGGCATGGACTATGTTATTTTTAAAATATTTGAATCTTCAGCCCTAAAAATAAAATGCTGTGCACATAATAGGTGCTTAACAAATGTGTTTAAATACCCTGGATTCAGAAGACTCTAGTACAGTAAACTCACATTTATCTGGACATTCTCTACCCTAAAATGAAAGCTCAAATAATCATTTTTATATAATTTCTGAGTTCTGCTTTTAGGAGAGGGATATAGATGATTCAAAAAGATGACCCTGGGAATCTATAAGTTCCCAAAGGTATTCTACTTATAAAAAGAAAATTACATAATGTTCATTATTGTTTTAGTACTCATTTCTTTCTATTTTGTTCAATTTCTTTGGGAAGTTCATAGTTTATAATATTATGGCACAGTGTTAGCCAGAATGTTCAATTAAGCAGAACGCCCTATTCCCTAACTATTTTGGGATAAATCCAATCCAATCCAATTAAATTTAATCCAATTCAACAAACTTTTATTAAGCCTCTGGTCAGTACAAAGCACTGTGCTAGGCACTGGGGATACAAAGATAAAATTTTAAAAAAAACAAACAGTATCAGCCCGAAAGGCGGAACATTGGCATTAAAACTCTGTGGGTTTTAATGAACAGTAAACTCAGTATAGCAAAATATGACAATAAAAAAGCTAACATGATCTCAGGTTGCTTTAACAGAACCATAAAGAAAGTCGTACTAAATCTTGACCTTGTCAGATTATGTTTGGAACACTGAAGTCCAGAGTTCAGTTCTAGGTGCCGCATTGTAAGGAGGATAATATATTAATGTAGATTAAGAGGACTGGGATGTTAAAGAAACTGGAGACCATGTTAGACTAAGATTGACTGAAGAAACTGCGGATGTTTAAAGTGGAGAAGACTCAGGAGGTGAGAAAAGATCTTGAGGATTAGGGCAAATTCAAAACTAGAACAAACAGGTAGAGATTGCAAAGTAAGATTCTGGTTCAATGTCAGAGATAATTACCTAAATGTTCCAAAATGAGCTACTTCCAAGTGGAATCAGCTACAGTGAGTGGCAGTAAATTTCCTGTCCCTGGAAGTCTTTAAGGAAAGTCCACATAAACCCTTACTTGTTGGAAATGTTGTAGGTGGGGATTCTTGTTCAGGTGTGTTCTAGCCTGCATAACCTCTGAGTTGCCATCCAAATCTAAGATTTTGTGATACTATTAAAAAAAATACAATAACATTTTTAGAACTTACAATTTAGGTATTCTAGACAGCTACTTCGAACAACAGATAAAGCACTGGGCCTGGTGTCAGGAGGACCTGAGTTCAAATCTGGACACTTACTAGCTTTGTGACCCTAGGCAAGTCACTTAACCCTGTTTGCCTCAGTTTCCTTATCTGTAAAATGAGCTGGCAAAATAAGGGGCAAACTGCTCTAGTATCTTTGCCAAGAAAACCCCAAATGGGGTCATGAAGAGCCAGACACAACTGAACTGCCCAAACAGCAACAAAAAAATGCTGCTCTTGAACCATAAACACTTTACCTACCAAGCCTATCTTTCTTCTAATCCTCTACCAAGCTCATCCTCATTCTCATTTCTCAGACAAGCCTTCCAACTCTGCTAAGCCTCTTTCTCACTGGTAAAGTGAGGATACTGAACAGATGATCTCTTAACTCTCAGCTTTAATTCCTATCATTCTAGAATCCAGCTGTAGGAAATGAGAGAGGAGGTAGGAAGGTAGAAAAAACAGGCAGTAAGTATTATAGATTTAGAGCTGTGGGCCCTCAGAGGTCACCGAGTCCAAGGGCTTTAAAACTTTTTTTTTTTATCACAGACTCCTTCGGTAGTTTAATGAAACCTGTGGACCCTTCAACATCAGGGAAAACAGGGTTCAAATCTGATCTCAGATATTTACTAGCTGTATGACTCTGGGTAAGTCACTTAACCTCTGTTTGCCTCAGTTTCTTCAACAGAAAAATGGAGATAATAGCACCTACCTCACAGGGTTGTTATGAGAATCAAATGAGGTCATATTTGTGAAACAGTTCATACAGTACTTGACAAGTAGTAGGCACTCTATAAATGCTTATTTTCTCTCCCTCTCCTCTCTCTCAGAATATTGTTTTGTCACTTATATTGATAATTGTACTAAATGCTAAATTTCATTTAGAGGATTGTGAAAATATGTATTCTTTTTTCTATTTCAAGTTTATGGACTGCCCCTGAAATTGAGTCCATGGACATCACTTTACAAAACCCCTGATTTAGTCCAAGCTCTTTCATTTATTAATGAAGAAACTGAAGCCAGTGGAGGTGAAATGACTTGGCCACGGCCATACTGGTAGCCCCAAATCATACTGGTGTCCCAGGGTAAGAGGCAGAGGTAAAATTCAAACTCAAATCTTATGACTCCAAATCCAGCACTACACAAGGAAGCTTCTATCTCCAGATTGGGAATAGGAGAGTACAATTTAAATAGTCAGAAAGAAACTCTGCCCAGTCCCTTTCAAACAGGCCACATCAGTAACTTGGTTAGAATTACCTCATTTTAAATGCTTAAAAAAATCCAGCCCTGGACAAAAACCTTTGAGTTTCCTTTAATTAGCTACTAGATTGGTTCTGCTAGGAGTCTAGAGGCATCTTTCTGCAAGTGAATGAAAACTCCTTTGTTTACACAGCCTTTCTCTCTAACTTCTTAAGAACAGACCTTTAGGAGGAATATTGAGTATCTATGCATGCAGAAGGTAATTAGTTACAGAACCTGCAGGTTTAGACTTTTGTTTGAAGAACTCTTTTTTTTTCTTTAGTGATTAAGCTGAGTAGAGTAGGTTTCTGGAGGGAGGAGAATAGGGAGGGAGGGAGAGACAAAGAGAGAGAAAAAGAGAGAGAGAGAGAGAGAGAGAGAGAGAGAAAGAGAGAGAGAGAGAGAGAGAGAGAGAGAGAGAGAGAGAGAGAGAGAGAGAGAGAGAGGAAATGTAGCAATGAAGTTATTGCAAAGGAAATTTTCAAGTCATTAAAGAAGGAAATCTGCCTCAAGAAAAGCAATATGGTACAGCATGAAAAGCACTGAACTTGGAATCATGGGACCTGAGTTCAAATCCTGCCCCTGCCACATATTAAATGGGTAGTCTTGGGCAGGTCACTTAAACTCTCACTTAAGCTTCCTTTCCTCATTTTACAAATGAGGGGACTAGACTAGTTAATCTCTCCCTAAGGACTTTCCAGTTCTGGTTTTACGATCCTACAAATATTAGGAAATTTCATTAAATTATTTCTTTACATTCCTCTCCCCATATCTCCTGCCAAAGATGCAAAAAAAAAAAAAAATCAGAATTTTACAGTGATACTAGATGTTGTTTTTGTTTGTTTTTTTTTTAAAATTATTTTGCTATGGCAGCTGACATAAAGTCTTATAGTGGATAATATCAGGCCTTCAATTTCAAATATTACATTTGTTTTATATTTTCAACAAATATTTAATTCATTACAGACATTTGAAAAAAATGGTTTTATCTCTTCTATACACAAGGACCAAGGTAAGGGAAGTGAAAAACTCACAAGAAAGTCTGCACTGTTCCTGAGAAAGTTGAACTGAGATACCACATTCTTTGACATGGCAATCAGAAAGAAGGACTGTGGGAACTTTGAGACAGTATCGATAGAGCCATGAGAAAGATGAAAATATTTGTTTTGTTTTGTTTTGTTTTTGTTTTTGTAGGCACATGACTGATGAGGAACTGACAGGTATAACCAGAGGAGGTCAATTCCCTCAGATGATCCTATTATCTCACTTTAGGGAGACATACTCTTGACTGGGTGGGCCCAACAATGCCCAATGTTCCATATTCATCCCTACATACAATGTAGGTGGGGCCATCTTCTCTAACATTTTCCATGTTATTTTTAAAAGCTAAAAATACAATGCTTTCCTTGAGCCATACATATAGTAAGATCTGTCCCTCCTAACATACTTTCTGTGTGACTACTCATTCTTCTTACTGCCACTCCCAGTGATGAAATTCTGTTGTATACATATATGAAAAGGACATGGGAAGCATCCTCAAACCCAAACGTTAAAATAGTGACTGTTGAAATTAATTTTAAAATGCTCATTTTATAAATTATGACAAATTGCTATGTTGGCTGCTTCTTCGTGTATAACTGCTAAGTCTCCAAATGCTCTCGTGGAATTTATATCCCAAAGCTATTTATGGCCTAGGTAACCTTTTGCCCTTCAACATATATAGCACTGTGGCACATATCTTCTACTGTATGTAGGAGGATGGGTGTGTTAGTTGTATGGTATTTAGAAGCCCGAATATCATTCGTTTTCAACTGCCCACCAACACCAGGAATTTCAAATATTAGTTATTATTTCTTATTGTAAAATAGAAAAATATTATTACTAATTATAAACTGGGTTTCAAAAATGTGCATTCACTATCCCAAATATAGAATTAAATGGTCTCTTCTAAAAGATTCTAATCTTCAAAATTACATAGACAAGAGAGCAGATTCAGCAAAAAGTTTTTTAAAAACATAGGATTCTCCACATCAGCAGATACATTTTTAATAGCAAAGTTTCCATGTAGAATGGAACTATCTGAGTGACTCTGGTCATATTGGTAAAGGGTTCATGCTTGAGTGTATACTAAACATAAAAAAGAAGTATCTAATTATGCTATTAAATCTATGGTCTAGGTGAATAATATATTACACTAAAAGATGTCAAAATCAGAATAAGGAAATAAATTAACATATTAGTAGTAAGAATAACAGTAATAGGAAAAAATCTTCCTTTTTCAGTAAGACTATACGTCTTTAATAGTTACCAACATATTTTCTTTTCTTCTAAACTCTCCCATCTTCCTTACTGTCATATGGCCAAGGACATCATCCCAGTCACCATTGGCTCACCCTTTGGTGTCATCCTCAAGTCCTCACCCTCACCCCTTCCTCCCCATATTCAATCAGTTGCCAACTTCTTTTGTTTCTACCTTAATAACATCTCGTGTATATTCCCTCTTCTCTCTTCTGATATTGTCAGGACCCTGAGGTGCAAGCCCTCATCACCTCATGCCTGGACCACTGCATTTAGCTTGCTGTTCTGATTGGTTTTCTTGCCTCAAGTCCCTCCCCCTTCCTCCACTCAAGTGTCAAATTGATCTTTAGTCTAAAGCATGGGTCTAGCCATGTCATCTCCACATTCATTAAACTTCAGTGGCTCCCTGTTACCTCTAAGATGCAATATAAAATCCTCTGGTATTCAAAACTGTTGGCCCTGTCTTGCCTTTCCAGTCCTTACTCCCCTTCATGTCTATGATCCAGGGACACTCAGAAGTCATTGAGTTTAACTGTTAACTGCACAGAAATCTCCTTGACATTTATCTAGTCAGTGATCATACAACCCTAGCTCTGAAGACCTCTAGTCGGGGAGAACCTGCTACCTCACAAATCAGCCCCTTCTATGTTTAGATAGCACTAATGGTTGAGGTGTTGTTGCTGCTGCTGCTGTTATCATTTGCTGTTTGTTGTTTTGATGTTGTCGTTTCCCCTTAGCTCCAGCATCCATCTGTTCCTGTATAACTTTCACCCATGGCTCCTATTTCTACCTTCTGGGGCCAAGCAAAACAAGTTTATTCCCTCTAGCAGGTGACAGACCTCCAAATATTGA
The DNA here is from genome assembly GCF_003287225.1 of Phascolarctos cinereus. Taxonomy (NCBI): domain Eukaryota; kingdom Metazoa; phylum Chordata; class Mammalia; order Diprotodontia; family Phascolarctidae; genus Phascolarctos; species Phascolarctos cinereus. Next base: position 195,698,124 of record NW_027555625.1, read on the forward strand.
GACATTTGACAAGAGTCCCCTCTTCCTCAAATGCCTACAAGCATGCTCATGTTTTGCCTATCCTCAAAAAACACTCATTTGATCTGTCCATCTCCACTTGCTGTTGTTGGACAGCTAGATGGCTCAGTGGATAGAGCACAACCTGGTCAAATCCGGCCTCAGATATTTATTAGCTATGTGACCCTGGGCAAGTCACTTAACCTGTTTACTTTAATCCATTGCAGAACGAAAGGGAAAACCACTCCAGTGTCTTTGCCAAGAAAAGTTCATGAACATTATGGTCCATGGGGCCATCAACCTATCATATATCTTTCTTTTGTGCTTAAATACTCTGAGATGGGCAACTAAAATCAGTCCCACCATTTCTTTTCCCTTCATTATCTTATTAAGCCTCTATAGTCTGGTTTCTATCCTTGTCATCTCCAAAATTACCAGTGATCTCTCAATCACCAAATGTCAAATCATCTTTTCTAAGTCTTCATCCTTCTTGACCTCTTTACAGCCTTGGGCACTTCAGTCATTCTCCTTAACGTTCCCTTCTCTCTAGGTTCTCACGATACTTCTCTCTCCTGGTTTTCCTCCTATCTAACTATTCCTCTGTCTCCTTTGCTGAATCTGATTCTAGAGCATACTCACTAACTGTAGCTGTCACTTTAGGCTTTCTCCTGGGCCCTCTTCTCTTTCTATGCTATTTCACTTGATGAGTCAACTAGATGGCACAGTGGATAGAACACCAGGCCTGGAGTAAGGAAGATGAGTTCAAATTTACTCTCAGATACTTACTGGCTATGAGACCTTGGACAAATCATTCAACCTGTTTGCTTTGGTTTCTTCAACTATAAAACGGGCATAATAATAGCAGGTAACTCTCAACAATTGTGAAGTCAAATAAGGTCATGGTAGGTGCTATTTTGGCATTATTATCATCATCATCATCATTCTTCTTCTTCTTCTTATTATTATTATTATTATTATTACTACTACTACTACTACTACTACTACTACTACTACTACTACTACTACTACTACTACTACAGGGAAGATAGGCAGTGCAGCAGATAGAGTACAGGGCCTGGAATCATCTTCCTGAGTTCCAGTCTGGTCTCATTTACTACCTGTGTGATCCTGTTTGTCTCAGTTCCCTTATTTGTAAAATGAACTGGAGAAAAAAAAAGGCAAACTATTTCAGCGTCTTCACCAAGAAAACCTAATGAGGTCATGAAGAGTCAGACAAGACTTAAAACAACTAAATTAATATTATTATTGATCTCATCAGCTCCAATGGATTCAATTATCATCTCCATGATGATGATTCTCACATCTACACATCCGGCTCTAACTTTTCTCCTGACTTTCAGTCTTATATCTCCAACTACCTATTAGACTTCTTGAACTAGACACCCCATAAAGCTTTTAAATGCAACATATCCAAAACCAAATTCATTACCTTTCTCCTCAACCTCTCCCCTTTTCCGAATTGTTCTATCATGGCCAAGGACACCACCATCTTCCCAGCCACCCCAGACTCACACCTTGGTGTCGTCTTCAACTCTTCACTCTTTTTCACTGCCCACCCCCTCCCTCTGATAGCCAATCAATTGCCAAGTCCTGTTGTTTCTACCTTAGTAACATTTCTTGTATATGCCTGCTTCTCTCTTCTGATATTGCCACCACCCTGGTGTAGACCGTTATCCCCTCATGTCTAGACCATTTCAGTAGCCTGCTGTGCTAGTTGAGCTCCTCACCACTGTGCTAAGAAACCTTTAACATACATACGTATATAAATATAACATATAAAAATGTATACTTTTATTAATAAGTACCTTAAGATTTGCATAGTGCTTTAAAATAGTTTTCACTTGATCCAGTCCTAATCTCTCTCCAGAGTTCTAATTCCATATCCTCAACTGCCTACTAGACATTCCAAATTGTTTGTACCATTGGTGTCTCAAATTCAACATATTCAAAACTGAATTCAACATTTTTTTCCCTCTATGCTCATGCGCACACACACACACATACACACGCACACATACTCTAAAGGTAACCTACTTTTTTCTGTACTTTCATATTTCTATTGAGGGCCCCACCATCTTTCTAGTCTCCCATATTTGTAATTTTGGAATTATCCTTTACTCTTCACTGTTTCTTTCCCCACACACTCAAACAATTGCCAATTCTTGTCATTTCTGTCTCTAACTTCTTCTGTCTAGCCTCATTCAGGCCCTTAGGACCTCTCACATAAATTATTACAATAGTCTCCAGATTGGTCTCCCTGCCTCAGATCTCCCACATAGTCAATCCATTATATGGAAAGATAGATAGATCTGCCAGAATTATTTTTCTAAAACATAGATTTGACCATGTCACTCCCTTATTCAATGTCTTTCTATTGCCACTAGAATGAAATAAAAACTTCTTTGTTTGATATATAAAATCCTTGGTAACCTGAACCCCAACTACCTTTCCAACTTTCTTATATGTTACTCCCCTTCCCACACTGTATGAGCTAACCAAACTCACCTTTATGCTGTTTTTCACACATGACATTCCATCTTATTGGATCCGGCTCAATTTTCTAGCCTGTGATCACTGGGAGAATATGCAAATATATCAAAGGATATGTAATTTCTTCAACATTGAAAATTCTTGGTATTGTATGTTTCCCCTATTGTGGCAGATCACAACCTGTCCTTCACTTAAAAGATAATGTGCCTGAGGCACATCAAGGTTAAATGACTTGCCTAGGGTCACACTATACTCAAGCATAATGCCTCCACAAAAAGAACATCTATCTTTTTTAAAAGTAGACATTCACTGGTAGCAGGAAGCAGACAATCATGTCAAATTCCCATAATTCTATTCCAACTCATCCCCTCTTATTCTATTTTGGGCCCATCACTTTGCAAGTACTAGAATAAAATTGCATTGTTTTCTTCTCCCCATTCAAAAAGCTTACACTTAAAATCCTATATGTCTGTAACAAGAGAAATGTCCAAATCCCTTTTATTTGTAACTGAACTCCCAGGCTACCATAATGAGCATTGACTTTCAAAAAGGTGGCCCCCATTCCAGCATACAAATCATCCCTGCTGATTTTATTATGACCTACCAATATAACACATAGCTTCCCAGCCACATAATCAAAATATACATTTTTCATCAGCAGACATCTTTTTCTTGTGAAGAGAGCTCTATAATTGAAAGCACTTTATAAACTATAGAGTTAATGATGTAGATTAAGTTAGGTTCCTGGCTCCTCTTACAATGTGACATCCACAGGGTTGAGGGGGTGTTACTAAACGTACTTACTAAAGGCAAGAAAAGTATCTGTATATTTATGCCATGAATATCAAATACCGTTTTTACCTGTATACTTGCAGATCATAATTGCAAAACACATCATTCTGGAATACCTACAGCAATCAAGTTGACAGTGCATTAAGGAGAAAAACAAATGCACATAATTCAACTCCTTTTTATTGTTTAATTTTTTCTAAAATCAGGGATTGATTAAAACCGTATTGGGCAAAGAAAGTCTTATGATGAAACAGTTCATCCTCTTCCTCACAAAAAACAAAGAACAGCCAGGATCTCATTTAACTTTCCAGGGAATTCAAGTATGACATTCTTTTCTTCAACTGAAAGGCCAATTATTTTTCCTAAAATTCCTAAAAATTTTCCTAAAAAATTTACTGATGACCCACAAAGTTCATAAAAAGTTTAACAGGCTAGCTTTCCACATAATCCCTCCTGGGACAAAATTCAGAAGAAAGTCCTCTTGGATACCTGTGCATTTACAATGGCTGTTTTCCATGCCTAGCATGTTCTCTCTCCTTAACTTCATTTCCTAGACTCCTTGCCTTCCTTCAAGATTGCTCTAGGAGAGAAGGTTAGCCTCCCCTTGATAAGGATAGAAAAGATCCTAGTGGCCTTTACAACACATATAAGGTTAAGGTATTGCCACCTACTCGGTGGCATCTAACCCCTCTTACAATCTGTGGGAAGCCTTCCTTACCATCCTTTCCCTAAGATTATCTTCAATTCATTCTGTATATATCTTGAATATACAACATTTTTCCATATTGTCTCTCCTGTCAGAATGTAAGTACTTTGAGGATGGGAACCATCTTTTTTTCTCCTTTTATTTTTTGTATCTTCTACACTTGTTACAATACCTGGCATATATTAATAAATTAATAGCTTAAAAATGCTTGTTGACCGACTGACTTTTCAGTATTCCTTTCTCTTCTAGTTTTAATTACTCTTTTTCAGATAGTCAGTAAGAGGGACCAGGGATGCCCAAGGGCCATCCTCTGGGCCTGTCTTCTTCCATTAAGGTTCTGTGTGACCTGTACTTTTCTTTCGATCATATCCTTTATTGAATACTATTCTGACTATCAGGACCTGGCAAAACTGTGAGGAAAAGGTGAGGTTTATTTCAGTAGGAACAAGAAATAGAGTTCTGTTCTGGGGCAAGGACCACCATCCAGGGGCTTTGAAATGCCCCCATATACACAGCCTATAGGAAAGATCAGACCCAACATTTACTACCAGAAATATAGATAAACGAGAAATATGTGAAGAAAGAAAGAAAAAAGAAGTCATAGACATATTACTTTCTCTGATCATGAAGTTTATGGAGAGGAAATCAAAGTTGGAAGGTAAAAGTATCAGTGAATAGAAAGCAATCAAATCAATATTGATCCAGTATTACTTGAATATAACTGGTGCTGTTTTTTTCATCACCTACTTCAGGCTGCTACATATGCCAGTAAACAACTGACAGAGGCCTAAAAGTGTATATAAAAGTTGGATATCAGCCCTTTCATTTTTTGTATCTTCAGACAAAACTGAGAAGGAAGAGGGGAAAAAATGTACATCTCTACAAAGTTAGGCATGGTTTCTCTTTTCCTTGACTTTGTTACAATATATCTCATATATCCTCCCCCATCTCCCCCCCCATTCTTTTAAGAAGTGAACTGGCTTAAATGAGCTCTCAGTGAAAGTTCAGTGATATAATGATATTCATGCATTATCAACCAATTAATCAATAAGCATCTATTAAGATGTATGTGTTAGCCACTATGCTAAGTGGCTAAGTGCAAACAATAATTAAAAATGGTCCGTGTTCTCAAGATGTTTACATTCAAATGGGAGAAACAACATATACATAAATCAGTACACACATGATAATTAGAGAGTAGCTGGAATATAAGGGCAGCTAGGTGGTGCAGTGGATAGAGTGGTGGGCCTGGAGTCAGGAAGACTCATCTTACTGATTTCAAATCTGGCGTCAGACACTTACTAGCTGTGTGACTCTGGGCAAGTGAGTCACTTAACTCTGTTTGCCTTGGTTTCTTCACCTATAAAATGTGCTGGAGAAGGTAACGGGAGACCATTCCAGTATCTTTGCCAAGAAAACCCCAAATGGGGTCACAATGACAAGACTGAAAAATGACCGAACAACAACAGAAACCAAAAGCTGGAAGATAACCTCAAAGGGTAAGGCACTAACCATTTAATTTTCTTAGAACTGAATTTTAACTAGTTGTGTTATTAAATTATTATGATCTATAATAGATTTTCCCTGGCTCCTAAAATAATTTAAGACAAATTCTTTTCAAATTTTCAAAATGTAATTTGTCTTCTTTTTCTTTTCATCAGAATATCAATAAACAAGAGGTAGTATAACATACTGGGAGACAGGAAAACCTGGGTTCAAATTCTACCTCTGACACTAGCTGTGTGTTCATGGACATGTCATTTATCCCCTCTAAGCCTCAGACTACTCCCTTGGACTATAAATCAGAGATGGTCATGATCTAATAGAATTTTCATACCAATGAAATTAGAGATCCTGGATGTACTGATGCTGACACATCAACAAACATGCCTTGGGGGGGAAAGTGTAGGAAATACCAATTCACTGTGTACTTAATATCATTTTGTAGATCAATTCTGAAAAAAAAACTACCATGAAAAATTAACATTATACATGTTTACATTTAGAAAGAAAATGTTCAAGATTTCAAAATGTTAATGTAACAGAAATATAATCTCAAAATGTATAGCTACAAATGCTATTTAGCAAGATGATTCCAACTGTAGAACATCCTTATATATTAGATTTTAAAAATAATATTTATATATTTTATATATTTATATACATACAGAACTAGGTCACTCCGCAAACAAGAATGAAGCTTCTTTGCAGGGATCATATCATACACATATGCATTTACATATATATATGTATGTATATGTATATGTGTGTATTGCTTTTTTTTGTACCTATCACAATAAACATTTACTTAGCTATATGACCCTGGGCAAGTCCTTTAACCTCTGCCTCAGTTTCCTCATCCGTAAAATGGGGTTTTACCTCCCAGAATTGTTGTGAGAATCAAATAAGATATTACCCATAAAGCACTGAGAAATGTTATATATTATTATTCTTACCACAAGGGCTGTATTGAACTTAGAGAACATCTAATGCAAGCCATTCATTTTCTTAGATGAAGAAACAGAAGCCCAGAAGGAAGAAATTTCTTGTTCAAGGTAACACAGCTAGCTAGTAAGTGACAAGGTCAGGTTTCCAACTCATATCTTCTATCTTTGAATCCAATGTTGTTGAGGTTTTCCCCCATAATACCATACTACATCTCTGTATTTATAATTAAAATTTCACATCTTTTAGTTACAAACACATGTGTTTGGGGAATAACATATCAGAGCCTACCATAAATTTCCATTCAAGTATTAACACCATCTATTAAGTTTCACTTTATTCAATTGTGCAGAAGAGGAAAACATTCAGCAAAATTATTTAGCAGTACTTTGATAAGTGATTTGCTAGATAAAGTGATAAATGCAGAGACTGAGCAATAAAATGGTAGGGAAAACAAACAGTTCTCCTGTAATGTTTACTTCCTAAGTTTAAATGATCCTAATCTTTACATATGGTTTGCCTTGGCATCAGAAACCAACTGGAGTCTGGAATTAATGTCACTGTTTTAGGCTTGAGTGATTCAATCAGCAAACCCTCAATAATATAATGTGCACATAGAGAACTGATTCAGAAGTCAACAGTTTGATTTACATATATGTATTAGTTTCAGGCAAGCTTTTATAGACAATATACTAACAATTGTCTGCTTCTTTTTTTTTTTTTAAATCTGTAGGCACACTCTGTGACATGCCAAAACAAATGAATGTTCTCTATGTAGTATGTCTCAAGTTAGGGTGAAAAACAGAGTGAGAAAGAAAGAAAGAAAGAAAGAAAGAAAGAAAGAGAGAGAGAGAGAGAGAGAGAGAGAGAGAAGAGAGAGAGAGAGAGAGAGAGAGAGAGAGAAAGAAAGAAAGAAAGAAAGAAAGAAAGAAAGAAAGAAAGAAATGAATGAAGAAATAAAAAAAGAAAGGAAGAAGCAAAGGAAGAAAGAAATGAAGAAAGAAACAAAGGAAGGAAGGAAGAAAAAGGAAAGAAAAGAAAACATATTTTTAATTTTCTGAAAAAGTTTATGTTTAAATTTTTGGGGAGTAGTGTAGGAGACTGGAATCTTAGTGTCTGATTTCATCACTTTGGAAAGCTCATTCTATGAGAACTCCTTCCATGGATTCCACTATTGCAGCTAAGCAACTCATCTGCAACTGAGTCTTCAAGAGTTGCCCAGAGCACTGAGGAGAGAGGACTTGCACGTAATCACATACCAAGTATGTGCTTGTGTTCAGACTCATAATCAAGTTTTCCTTACTCCAAGGGAGGTCTTCTATGCACTAAGCTATGCTTATTCACCTACATTCAATTTTTAGCAATACTAACTCACATTTGAATAGTGCTTTTCCCGCAACAACTCTTTGATGTGGGTAGTACCATCATTAATACACTTGATTTTGTATAGAAAGAGAAACTGTGGCTCAGACAGCTGCAATGATTTGCCTGTGGTCACAAGGCTAGGAATTAGAAGCACTGCAATCCAAATGCTGTTCCCCTGGACTTTGAGTCCAATGCTCTTTCCATTCTATACTGGTTCTATACTGGTTCAAATTGAATCTGGGAAGCCTGAAACCTATCCAGACCTCAAACCACTATTCAAATTTGGGTTCCTATGGATCTGAAAATCTCAGAAAAAAGTTTGGAACATCTCCCTTCTCTATTTAAGAGCAAGAAATTGAAAGGGAATAATAAGAAAGGCCAATAACACCTCTATAAGATGCCAGTGGAATTAGGCAGTTTCCTATCCAACCATGAAGAAAATAGCTGATAAAGGACAGAGAATCACAAGAAAAACTTCCATTTTTATAGTGCTTTAAGGTTGATGAAACATTTTCCTTGAAATTGTAATGATGATAGCTGACACAAATATAGCACTTTTAGATTTGCAAAGCACTTTACATAGTTATCTCATCTGAGACTCACAATAATTCTTTGAGGTAGGATTTTGATTTGTTTTATTTTGGCCTGGGCCAATGATTTAATTGATATGTGAATTCTTAATGAAGAGTTCCTCTATCAGAGCAGATAGCTGCGTGACCCTGGTCAAACTACTTACCTGCTGTTTGCCTCACTTTCCTCAACTGCAAAATGGAGATAATAATAGCATTCAGGGTTGCTGTAATGATCAAATGAGATAATATTTGTAAAGTATTTAACACAGTGCCTGACAGATAGTAAGCACTAAATTTTGTTGTTCAGTCATGACCAACTCTTGATGACTCCTTGGGGTTTTCTTGGCAAAGATACTGGAGTGGTTTGCCATTTCTTTCTGCAATAGATTAAAGCAAACAGAAGACTTACCCAGGGTCAGGTCTTCCTGACTCCAGGCCCAGTGCACTATCTACTTGAACCACCTAGCTGTTTCCAAGTTTATAGAAATATCATCATCATCATCATCATCATCATCATCATCATCATCATCATTATCATCATCATCTTAGAAAGTTGCACAGACCACTGAAAGAATAATTTTCCCAGTGTGACAAAACTGGTATGTGACAGAGGTAGGGTTAAAACCCATGTCTTTCTTGCTCTGAGACTTATTGTTCACTCCTACATGACACTTCTTCTACCTAGAAATATGTGTTATAAATACTATTATTCCCATCCTACAACATAAAAATTGGGCATTATCATCATCATTTTGCAGAAAAGGAAACAGAGGTTCAGACAAGTGAAGCAATTTTTTCAAAATCCCACTTCTAACAAGTATCAGATGGGATCTGAACTCAGGTCTCCTGCCTCTGAATCAAACACTCCTTCCATGTTGCTTGGGACCTTGAGATCGAGGTCATTAAGAGCAGATGTGATTCTGGGTCTGTGCAGAACTACTAAATACTGGTTTGGAATGGAGTGATGGAATTTTAGAGGTGGTAGCCACAACTTTTGTTTGCCCTTAATTATCTCTGGCCTGCTAATTGCACATTGGTTGATAGTAGAATTTGAATCTGGGCCATTTTAAAGATGAGGAAACTGAGACATATTGAGGTTAAATGACTTGCCAAGGGTCACTTTTAAGTGTATGAAGCAGAATTTGAATTCAGGTTTTCCTGACTCTGGATCCACCATGCTAGTAAAATAAGGAGGTTGGACTAGATAGGATCATACATTTAGAACTCAGAGGATCTTAAAAGGTTATCTGTATAAACTCATGCATCTAGAGTAGAAAATGATCCTAGAGGTTTTGTAGTCTGACATCATCATTTTATTTAGTTTTAAAATTAAATGTTTTTTTTAAATTAATAAAAATCTGGCCTTTCTCCTTCCAATCCGCTCCCACCTTGGGAAAAAAAAAAACAAGAAAAAACATTTTAACAAGTACAAATAATCAAGCAAAACAAATTCCCATGTTGGCCATGTCCAAATATGTGTGCATACACATATATATATACACACACACACACACACACACACACACACAACATACATATATATAATATATATATATATATATATATATATTATATATATATATATATATATATATCTGTGTGTGTGTATCCATACATACACACATACATATATATCATATAATATACACACATATACCTATATACACATTTACATATTATGCAGTCAGAATCCACCATTTCTCTGTCAAGAGGTAGCCAGCATTTTCTATCAGGAGGCTTCTGGAACTGCAGTTAATCATTCCATTGACTAGAGTTCTTTAGTTTTTCAAAGTTGTCTTTACAATATTCTTTCTATAAAAATTATTCTTCTGGATCTGCTACTTCACTCTGGATTAGTTCCTAGATTTCTCTGAAATCGTCTCCTTCCATATTGCAGCATAACAACATTACATCAGATTTACATACCACAATTTGTTCAGCCATTCTCCAATTGATGGGTACCTCCTAAGTTTCTAGGTTTTTGCCACCACAAAAAGAGCTGTTATAAATATTTGTGGTACATATGGGTCCTTTCTCATTCTTTGATCTCTTTGGATTATAAATCAAGTAGAGATATTACTGAGTCAAAAGGCATGTATACTTTCATAACTTTCAGGGCATAGTTTCAAATTGCTTTCCAGAATGGTTGGACCAATTCACAGCTTTACCAATGATACATGAATATATCTATTTTCCCACAGCCCTTCCAGTATTTGTCATTTTCCCTTTTTTGGTCAGCTTTGACAATCTGATGGGTATGAAGTAAAACTTCAGAGTTGTTTTAATTTGCATTTCAGTAATTATTAATGATTTAGAATATGCTTTAAGATATGGCTATTTATAGCTTGGATAGATTCTTCCTTTTAAAACTAATGATAATAATTATAATAATAATTTATTTATGTAGTGACTACTGTGTGCTGGGCACCGTGGTAAGCACTTTACATGTATTATTTCATTTGATCCTCAAAACCACCCTAAGGGGTAAGTGATATTATTCTCATTTTAAAATTGAAAAAACTGAGGCAACAAAGGTTAAGAGACCTGTCCAAGGTCTCATAGCCAGTAGGTGTCTGAGGTAAGATTTGAATTCATGTCTTCCTGATTCCAGGCCCAGCACTCTATCTACTGTGCCACTCACTGCCAACTTAGATTCTCTGACCATTTAGCAACTGTAGCCCCTACAGATGAGGAAATTAAGACCTTGAGAGAGGAAGCAACTTATCCAAGGTCACATACGTATGGCAAAGCTGGGATTTCAATCCAGGACTGCTATCAAAACCAGTGCTTTTTATTTATAATAATAATAATAACAGCTAGCATTTATATATCACTTTAAGGTCTTTACTTAAACACTTAAAGCCTACATACTTACATTCATATAGTATTTTAAAGTTTGCAAGTAACTTTACTAACCTTATCCTATTAAATCCTTGCCACAATCCTTCCTGAGTTAGGTCCTAGAGGTAATATTATCCCTATTTTACAGATGAGAAAACTGAGGCTCAAAGAATAATGTGATTTGCCCAGGGTCATACAATGAGTTTTAGAGATGGAATCTGACCAGGTTTTCCTGATTCCAGCATGCTATTTACTATGCCATGCTGCCTTGATAAGGTACCTTCTAGCTCAAAAATTCTGATGTTATGATTCTCTGGCTACCAAAAGGGAAAAATAATAACCTGTCCATTATAGGCTATGAAAACAACAACAAAAAAAACATTTCATACTCTCCCCAGAAGACTAACTCCTTCAGCCTTTTAATGGGCATAGAATTTTTAGAGAGCCATTTTAACCTTCCTTAAAAATAGATCTTTGAAATGAAAACACTGTGTGACCCATGACCACTTGGCACAAACATACAGCATTAATAAGGATGACTGCATATCTGCTGGATTTATACAGTCATGTAGTCATAAAACCAGTTGTAAATTTTGATGGTGATTATGAAAGATTACTCTGAATCTTATGCCCTCACAGGATAATTAGTATTGAAGGGGCTTTCTGGCCTGGCAGGTTTGCTGTTGCAGATTTAATTTGTAGGCAGTTTTCTGAAACAAAAAAGCAGGCATAAATTGAAAATCCATAAATTTATTCAAAGGTAATGAAGTGGGGCTGCTTCTAATTAGTGAAGAAAAAAAATTGCTGAAACTAGATGACTTCTTCAGCCTCGAACAATTATTTGGAATCCATTTTACAACATTTTATTTAAGCCTCTTCCAACCTTTCACCCGTCCATATGAAGAATAAAAAATATATTCTCTAAACCTTTTCTTTGACAAAGGCATTATTTAACAACTGATTTTTGTGTGGTGATGATGACCTTAGGTTCTCAAAGTTTATTCATGAGCAGAGTGCAAGCTCTGGGAAGTCCTACCAGACTGTAAAGACTTTTGAGTGTGGACCTCGTGACTGATTGTCTCCTGTCTAAAAGACCAGATTAGAAAACTATGAAGTTCTTCACTGAAATGTTGGTCATCAGATGATAAATTTGAGGGAACTACAATGATCCAAGGAATGGAACAAAAAGAAGGACAAAATGGCCTTCAGGCCTATGTAGCCCCCTTCCATTTCTCCAGGGATGTCAATGGAGCAGAAGAAAAGGATTCAGAGAGTATTAAGAAGCAAAATAGTGCTTAGGCCATCTGCAAACATTATTTTAACTGCTGATATGCATGAACTGTAGTATTTACCCAATAACCAACAAGGTGACATGATCCCATAGGGACTGAACTACAAAATATTCACAAACCCCAACACAAAGAAAAGATGGATGGATGGATGGCTCATAGCATCTCCTTGGAGAGAAGCAGAATATGTTGGCTTCAACCTGTGCCCAAAGAAAACTAGAAACATAGACACTTAGTCATTTGGGCTTACATTACTTAAGATAAATATCACAAAATCTATCACCATGAAAACACTGCAGCTCATGAACCAATTTCCATTTTAGAAAATAAAGAAAAAGGAAAATTTGCAATAAATGTGACATAATCCTCAAAACTGTCAAAATGTACCCAGGACTTGGTGTCTTCAATGCAAAAGTGCTACCAAAAGGAGACAGAAAGTCATTCTACTTCCACAGCCATCTCTCACATCTTTCTCTTCCTCTCTACTCACATAATTGTCATAGTTTGAGTCCTTATAACCTTGCCTGGACTATTGTAATTGCCTTCTAAATGATCTTTTTTTCCCTCTCTTCTCTCCCCCATCATTAATTCATCCTCTATATTGAACTTCCAAAAAATAGTTTTGTTATGGTCAAGAGATACCTATGTCACTCAACTACCCCAGACTCTTCGTGGCTCTCTGCTGCCTCTAGGATAAAATAAAAGCAACCTCGTGTAAGCATTTAACTCTCTCTCTGATCTGCTTTCAACCTACCTTTGCAATCTTATTTAATACTACTCCACTTTATGTATTCTATAGTCCAGCTTAATGTATAGTTCTACCTGATTCCTAAAATTGGCATTCTGTCTTATACTTCTGTGTTTTTACATAAGCCATCCCCTGTGACTGAAATACAGTCATTCTCTTCTCTGCCATTCAGAATCCTGATCTTCCTTCAAGACTTTAGCTCAGTTATTACCTCCTCATGAAGCCTTCCCCAATAACCCAGACAGTTACACTCTCTCTATTGACCCTTCACTTCCTTCCTTGTAACATATTTATTTATAGACATATTGTATCCTGCCTCATTCCCACCTGCACGTAAAATGTGAGATTCTTAAAGGCAGAGACTCATTCAATTCTTTTTTTTCCCTAGGGCAAAGTACAGTGCCTTGTACATAGTAGTTGCTTTAATAAATATTTATTGGATAAATGTTTGTGGAATGGGATGGAATGGGATGGAAAGGAATTGGAATTATGGATCAGATTTTGTTTTAAAAAATTTAAGCCAAAAGTTTATAGATTGCTTAAGCAACTTCATGGCATTTTCTTCAAGAAGAAAGTTGTAAGGAATCAGGGCAAGCATCCAGTGACATCACAAAAGTGAAATTTATTATTTCTTAATGAATAGGAAATGACTCATTACAAGTGAAGTTGGGGAAGAGAACCTGGACTTAACCCACTACTTATAGAAGAAATCTGTGCTGAGGGTGATACAAGACACAAGAGACCAATTTTCAACCCATTTCAATGACAGGAAGATCCCAAAGTGATGGAACTTACAATAGTGTATTTATAATAAAACCATATAAGGCAATTTTTCAGGTCTATAAGATCTCCATGAAAATGGCCTCTGCATAGAACATTATAGGCTTTTAAAGGTAATTTTTCTGGAGGAGCCCCTAACTTTACAGTCATACAACAAAAAGTGTAAGGAAAATAAGATCCAACTCTGTCTATTACTGAGTTTCAAAAAGCATTTGGCTCAGTAGGATAAAAGTCCATTTGAAAGGCTCTTCTTAAACAAGCTATCTCACATACAAGTTCAAATAAAATAAGAGTCTAAGAGGCAAATGAGGAGATCATTTTGTTCAATGACTTGTTGACTCAATATTAAATAAGGCATATTGGAGGTGGGGGTGGGGGTGGGGAATGGTCCCTTAAGGTATTCATCAGTGTCATGAAAGTTGTCCTATGAAGTGTATAAATAGGAAACAAATTCTCTATATCTCAAGATATTCTTATTAACATATTATATTTAATAATTATGTGAATCCCCATTGTACTATAAAACCTTCTCAGTGAAATCCACAGCTGTCCAAAGAACTCAGTTTAAATATCCTTACTGGAAAAAAAAGAGAAAAAGAAAGAAAAAAGTAAGTTAATGCAAAATGTATATGTGTATGTATAAGCTATATGCTATTATGCTATATATATGCTATATGCTAATATATAGATTACATTCATATTTTAATTTCAGGCACACATATATAAATTTCCATCTATTTTTTCCCAGGGTAGACAGTTTTACTAAGCTCTCAAAAAATCATAGCTCAGGATCTCTTTTATATGTGTGCTTGTGCATATATGTATATATATGTGTGTGTGTTTGTGTGTGTATACAGCTCTATACATACACATATACATGTATAGAGAAACACATATGTGTGCATATGTATATAAATGTGTGTATACATATATGTATGTCTGTATACATATGCATATGTATACCTACATGGCTATCTGGACCTGAAATTTCATCTGTTGATGTCTATTAGCAATTCATCTTCAGTCTTAGAGTCTTAGAGTTGCCTCAGGCACCGAGAGGTTGAGAGACTTGTCTATGTTAATAACGATTTGAAGTGTCATGCCACACACACACACACACACACACACAAAGATATAGATATATAAATTATGTCTACATCTACGTGTATATGCATAGATAAATATCTTTGCTAGGCAAATCTATAGATCTAGAAAGATATGTATCTATAGATCTAGATAAATATAGATAGATTTTGGTTAGAAAAAGAACCAGGACTAGAGTTGAACAGGAAGCGATCAGAGTTATCAAATTTGAAAGTACTGAACAGTACTTTCAATGATCGTAAAATGCTCATTTCTTTAACATTATATTCTCCTGGTAATGCTACATGCCAGCAAATCATGGAACACCACATTTGCTTAGAAAGCATACAAGTGTAGATGACCCAAAGGACAATGTAATGATACACAGAAGGTGTAGATAGACTATAGCATATTATAAATCATGGCTTATATGTGAGAAGTGGCAAAACATCTCCATCAAGGATATGAATGATGAGATAAGCATATGGTGATACAAAGTATCAAGTATTAGAGACAATGAATAGACAGCCTCAGTATAATCAGTTCAGCTATAATGCTTGTTCCAAAAATGCTAATTTGTTCAAACATGATTGATACATTAGGGAATAATTTTGTGTTTGCTTATGCATAATTTCATCCCAAGAAACAGCAAAATGCAGAAAACAGCACCACTTCACAATAGCTTACAAGTTGAAACCCTTCTGACACCCAAGTCCAAAGGGAAGCTCCTGGTCTTTTTTTCAAGGTAAAGTGTCATATTTATTGTATATCTCCTAGGGCAGTGTGACCTGAAGAAAAGTTGGTCCAGACCTACCTGCTCCATACTCACATATTCACCCCCTCACCTTCTTTTTTTAATTAATTATTTTTTAATGTATGGAATAAAACAAGTATTTCTATGACAATATAATAAAAAAGATAATTGCATATGAAACTGCAAATATATTATATACAACTTGCTATTCCTTTTTAAAATATAATAAAGTTACCATGTAAATTTTTTCCCTCCCCCCTCCCTGCCCTAGAGATGCTATCATTAGACACAAATATGTATGTACGTATGTATATGTGTGTACATATATATATATACATAAATACATACATACATACATATATATACATATATATACATATATATACATATATATACATATGAAATCATTCTATACATACTTCTACTTGTCAGTTCTTTCTCTGGATGCAGATAACATCTTCCTTTATATGTCTTTTGTAGTCAATGACTTATATTCTTAAAACAATATTGCTGTTACTGTATATAATGCTTTCTTGGCTCTGCTCATTTCACTCTTTTTTATTTTGTGCAAGTATATCCATGTTTTTCTTTACCCATCACCTTCTTTTTACCTACCACTGAAAGCCTCAACCCAGCCACATCCAAGAGATGAAGTCTAAGGAGGCAACCTCTCAACAGTCGACTTTTCCAGTCAAGACCCAGCAATCAGGGAGCATGCTAAGCAGCAGCCCAAGGCCTCCAGTATTCGTTGTTGTATTTATATATTTCTAAACCATCTGACATATATAAAACTATGCTACCACTTTTATTAGGCTTCTAACTTTTTTTTTACTGTGTCACTGATGAAGTTTTTCAGTGTTATTCCTGCAACCCCATTTCCCCATAAGCCTTGTGGTTTTATTTTGTGATTTTGAATTCATAATTTTTAGGAATGTATAAATCCAGTTACAGCAGAACTGACTATACTACTCTGGTTTCTTCAGAATACTAACAGAACTAGAAGAAGGTTTTCAAAACATGGGGTATATTTCCTAAGGGAAATTTCTAGAAATCAATGGTTTGTAGGACAATAAGTATTTATTAAATGCCTACTATGTGCCATGCACTGTACTACATACTAAGGATACACAAAGAGGTAAAAGGCAGTTCCTACCTTCAAGGAGATTATAATCAAATTAATCAAAAAACAGCAAGCAAACATGTATGAACAAGCCATATAAAGGATAAATAGGAAAAAATTAACGGACAGAAGAAGGCACTAGAATTCATAGGGGTTGGAAAAGGTTTTATGTAGAAGGTGGGATTTTAGTTGGGACATGAAGGAAGTCAGGAGGTAGAGATGGGGAGAGAGAAAATTCCAGGCATAGCCAGAGAAAATGCCCAGAGTCAAGAGATGAAGTGCCATGTTCTTGGAACAGCAGGGAGGTCAATATCACTGAAGTACAGATGGGGCAGAAGTAAAGTATAAAGAGGCTAGAAAAAGCAAGGGAGTGGTCAGTAACAGTGATAAACATTCATTTAACACCTACCTTGTGCCAGACACTGTGCTAAGTGCTGGGGCTGCAAACACAAAAAAGAAAGCCAGGCACTGCCCTAGAAGAGCTCACAAGCTAAGGGGGAAGAGGAGACAACCTATCAAAAGAAAGCTGAAAAGCTGGGTTTGGGAGGAAAGATACCCAGTGAAAGGAAATGATGAAGTCCAAGAAATCCAAAATGAGTGCAGACAGAGAGTTCAAAAGGAGTGCAGCTGCTTGAGAATTGAGATGTCTGAGGAAAGGTTAGATAGTAGGTTATGAAGGACTTTGAATGCCAAGGAAAGGATTCTAAGGAGGTGACAGGAATATACTAGAATTGGTTCAGTAGAAAGTGCATTGATCCTACTGTCAGAAGATCTAGGTTCAAATTCCACTTATAAAACAGTGCCTGTATGATCTCAAGAAAAACATTTAATCACTTTTTCTTTTGTAAAATGAAGGGGTTGGACAAGGAAGTTTCTAGGATCCCTTCTTACTTGAGGCCTATGTTTCTATGAACAACCTTACTATAATTTATTTATGTACATTAAAGTTAACACTCAGCAAGAATGCAGGAGGAACACATATCTGAACAAAGTTGAGTATGAATTATTCTTTCCTTGGCCTTGTTACAAAATATCTCTCACATCTAATCTCTTATAACTTATGTTAAGTAATAAGGTAGCACTGATTAGTAGCCAGTTTAAATTCAGCAATGTGACAATGTATTGTATCATGTCCAATTGAAGCATAGTTTTCTTTCATATTTTGTTATTTTCTTCAAGATGGAGCATAAAATAGCCCATTTTTCTTATCTTCCTCGGATCCTCAAGTAACTTCAAACAAATTTTTCTAAAATTTTCAAAACTGTAGATTTGGGTTTCATTATTTTTCTTCTTTCTTCCATTTTTCCCACTATGGTAGTGACATATATGCTTTTGGGAAAAGGGAAGAAAAAAGCTCTGTTCACATGTGTCCAAAACCTTCAACTCTTCATGAAAAGAATGAGAATGTTCACAGACTGAGGCCTCTAAGGAAGTACTGGTGTAAGATGTGTTTGAATATGTGACTGCTATTGGAAAATCATGCAACTTGGCTCTATACAAGGAGGGAGAAATCTAAGCATTGGCATTGTGAGCAAATGTGGTTGTTTTGTTAGAATTCTCCAACGAAAATCTTTTTTTCCCTATGCCCCCATTTACAAAGAGGCAAATGATTAAATTTGCTTCACTGAATTAAACTTATACAGTTTCCTGCTGGGTACTGGGGAGCATTTGTGGAACACCACCTGGATGGCAGCTGCTCTTTTCTCCCAGTCCTGAATCTCATTAAGCTCCATCAGCCTCATGACATGCTGTAGGAAATTTTAGGTTGGGATGGAGCAACTCTGGATTGTTGTGAAGTGGGAAAGACAAAGGGCCATGCTCCTTTTGGTGTCAAACACCGTGGTTATTTTAATAGGGAATTTTGCCAGCTAATAAGAGTATAAAAACAGGCTGTGATAAGCTACCCCTTTTGAGAGAGAGGAAAAAAAACAGGTCCATCTCTTCTTTATGACCTGAAGTTCATCTCAATATTTTGATATCTATACATAGCATCTATCCTTTTAGGAAGTGAGGCAATATAGAGAGGTATGATTACCTTCAAACAACTAAGAAAAGATGACTTGGGAATATTAAGAAATTATTATTTTGCTTCCCCCTTTAGGAGGCTTGAAAACCTTCACAATATCCACTGAATATTAGGGCTGTACTGTTTCTCCATGTAGTCTCTTAGTATCCTGTGGTTTTAAGGATAACAATAATTCCATTATGAATATTTTATATGACATGAGCCTTAGAAGTGTCCCCAGAATGCTTTTCAATAACCTTTATTTAAACAAAACTCTGACCCAGATTCAGATAAGTGATGATTGAATGTGATAACAAATGATAGCTGAATAGCACACAGTGGGCTCAAGCAGGCTGAACTACATTGCAAATTAGGAATTATGCATAAGTGGTATAAAGAATATCACCAGAAAAAACATGTAAAAAAAAAAAGATGGGCCATTCATAGAGCTAGAGTGAGGGACAGCCAATGGATTGCCTGAATGCTCCATTGGTATCTATGCAATCTGAAGAGAATAAGAAGGACTCCAGGACATTGGGTGGAACTTATATGATGGAATTATGGGACAAATGTCACATAGGATTGAAAGGCATGGATGGATTTTGATCTGTATCATTTGAAGGAATGACTCAACGAGAAAATCACAAATCCTTTGGAATACTAGACTAACTCTGAGAGGTCAAATTTTTGAAGAAATTTGCTGATGAAGATGATACAACTGACAACTCCAGATCATTTGAGGGAATTTTTTCATGGAAATTTGGAACTATTATGTGGTTTACCATTTATAGCCTCAGTTTACCAGAGGTCAAGTAACTAGAAATCTCAATATCTCTAGTCTAGAGTCCCTTTCAGCCCAAGCGTTCTAGTATCCTGATGCCCTACTAGTTTCTCAGTCATCAAAAATTTGTATAAGTGTTCATCAAGTACCTACTGTGCTCAGCACTAGATTTTGTTGTGTTCACCCTTCTGTACTAATTGAAGCACTAATGTGAACACCCTGCAAAAAGATTTTTAACAACACAATTGCTGAAATCTGGCTATTTTGTCACTCTCTTCCAGGTAATTTTTAACTTATCCTTTCAAGACCTTAGCACTAAACTTTACATATTAACTGATATGGACATGATTGATTCATTTCATTTAAAACAAAACAATTGGGTTCAGTTATCTCATGCCAGTAACAGACAAAACTATAACCAAAGCCTTCTTAGATTAAACATAGCACTAACTTAGATTAAACATAGTTCACTAGATAACATACATCAAATACATGTTGTTATTTCCAATATCTTTGGCAGCAAAGGAGTTATAAAATATTTGGGATTGTGATCTATGACATTTCTTAAATTTCTAATGTAGATTAGAGATGTTATATTCTAGCCCACAGGCTTTCCACTAAATATACCTGACAAACATAAACTGACTTATCCTTATATGTTTCCTGCTATAGATGAATAAATTGCAAATACTTTAATCACCATTTTAGACATTTGAATGGAAGCTTGCCTTGCTATCACGTGAATCACATAGAGTATAAACTTCACTGGGTGCTCTGTCAAGGATCAGGCAGAATTAGTTTTTAATTAAAGTTTAAAAATCGGGTTATTGAGCCTAGTGAAAAGAAGGAAGAGTGGAAATAGCATGTGAGCTTATAAGCATTTGAAGGGCTATTGCAGGCCGTGGTTGAGAGGCAATTCTCAGATCCTGTGTAAGGAGCTTCTGTGGCAGCAAGAGAAATGAACAGTCTTATTATAAAGACTGTAAGACTCCTACACATTAGAGGCATAAGATCTCTATCTCTAGGTGGTTTTAACAAAGATAGCTATTACTTACATAGCACTTTAAAGTTTTTCAAAGAGTTTTACAAATATTTTATTATTTTATCTACACAACACTGGGAGCTGAGTGCTATTATTATCCCCATTTTATAGATGAGGAAACTGAGGCAGACAGCAAGGATAAGTGCTTGGTGTCACACATTAAGTGTCTGAGGAAAAATCTGAACTCAGATCTTCCTGATTCCAAATGTAGTGCTCTATCTACTGTAACAGCTAGCAATGGGGCAGCTAGATGGTGCAGTGGATACAGAGCACTGGCTCTGGAGTCAGAAGGACCTGAGTTCAAATCCAGCCTCAGACACCTTATATTTACTAGCTGTGTGACCCTGGGCAAGTCCCTTAATCCCAACTGCCTTGGCAAAAAAAAAAAAAAAAAACTAGCCATGACTGCTTCGGTTTATAACCCTGACCTAAGAATTAATTATTTAATCATGTACCAGGATAGAAAGAAAACTTCAAAAAGGATGTTAATTTTTAAAATCATCTTATTTATTTTTATCTCAGAATATTTTAGGGGGTGGGGTGGGAGTTGTGGGGTTGGTTTGGCAGGCAAACATTTTTCAAGAGCTAGTAAATGTCCATATTTATTTAAAAAACTGAGTTACAGGCAATGTTACCTAAAAGCAATTGGGAAGGATGCTTTGAGGTTCCTTACAGTCTACAATTCTATAATGAATGGGACCATATTGGTAGATCCCTTATCACTCTGTGATTCTAACTGCATCAGCTTATGTTTCAGTCTATAGCATTTCATGAACCAACCCTCAGGAGAAAGTGGGAGGCTCACTAAGCACAAAACAACTCAATTTTCATCTTAAGCAGAAAGGAGATATCTTACTTCGACACTTATTCAATGCTGTCATTCTAAACAGAAGAAGTAGAAACTGTTTTTCTTAAACTTACACATCTATAGCACCTCATATTTTTCAAGGCACTTAGTTCAGAACAACCTAGTGATGTTGGAAGCATCTATAAAGTTATCCCCATTTTGTAGATGAAAGAACTGAGCCTCAAAAAAGTGTGATTTTTACATGGCCCTGCAGCTAACAAGTAGCAGCGCTAGAATTCAAACCAACTTCTAAATTGAGGGCTTTTTTCTCTATGCCACACTCTTAAAATGGCATATTTCCAAGTGTGCCAGTACCTTTCTGTTTGCCTTTTCAGATTTCTTTTCTGACCTCAGTCCCCTTCTCCATTCCCATGACGCTCCTATCTCCAGAAAGGTTATAATCCCCAGATACCTATGCCACCTTTTTAATCTTTTGAATTCCCTATAAAGGTCCCCTTGCTTTGTCTGGACTCCTGTTTCAGTCACTGCAGGGAGTCCTGGCATGCTCCCAGTGTTGCCATTCAGTGCCTCTCACTGCTGGCTCTTTCTGCATCCAAATGCTTCAATCCTCATGAAGCACCTGGCCCAGTTCCCACCTGCAGCACTATATCCTGCAGCCTGAACACCTGCCTATCCCCAACAGTATGAACAGGGTTCATCAGCCTTCAAGGAAGGGAATGGTGCTGCAGTGTGGGATGACGGAGAGGGTGGTGCCGCAGGTGTCAGAGGCTGGGGGAGGAGGAGACAGGAGGGAGGAGACAGCTGGCAGTGGGAAAGACATAAGGCAGGAGCTGCTTTAATAGAAGGAGTCCTTAGGGGTTTGTGGCTTAGGCAGGTGGTAGGGTAGTAATATGGGTGGGTCCTTATGTAAGACCAGGGCAGAGTCAAGGGCAGTCTGAAAAGCAGCTGAGCCCAAAGCAAAGTGTGTATATGTGGGGAGGGGGAATAAAGAAGAGCTGGAAGAAAAGGGGACTGGGGAGGCACAGGTAACTAACTACCCCAGAAATAGAGCTTGGATAATGACAAAAGAAGTAGGAAGAAGTGGTTGACAAAAGAAGAGGTGGTAAATTTCCTGCCTTGGGTCACATACCCTCCCTGTCACTCATCTAGATCTTGAATACATTAAAGTTAAGGTGTTTTTTTTAAAGCTACTTCTTTATTCAAAATCTTTCTTTAGATGAATTAAATGAATTTATTATCTAGAAGCAGTTGGAAATAAGTGCTCAAAGAAGAGGCCTTTACTAACGTTGAGTGAAGCATTCCTCACAGATGCTGTCTTAAGCTCATCATTATCAATAAAATGTATGCAATACATTTTTGGTCCAGAACTATCTGGAAGGAAACTCCATCTCCAACATAGATCAACAACTATCCTACAATGTAGAGTCTTACGGAGTTGTCTGGGACCCTATGACTTGCATAGGGTCAGAAAGATAGTATGTTTCAGGCATATGACTGACCTAGGTTTTCCTAACTTCAAGGCAAACTCTCTCTACCCACCATGCCATGTTGCCTCTCATAAGTATGCTATAACAAAAATTTTTTCTCCCAGTTATTTCAAATTCTTTTTTTCTTTCCTTTTTTTTACACTTGTAGAAGACCTGAACTTGGGGGAGGGGGCATCTTAATACATAACAGAGAACTCCATCTGCTCTATAGAAAATGCACACAAGATAAAGATTTAGAATTTATACTCCACCTCCTCCCACCCCAGTATGTATAAGCACTGCTATTTTCCTTTCTTTTAGTTTTAAAATAACAATAGGTTTATATCAAGGAAAAATAATGAGTTGTCTTTTAAAACATAGTTTAAAGCTGAAATAATATTACTTGACACATTCAATCAAGACTACCAAGTGAATGTTGAAATGGGACATTCAAACTCAGCCCCAGCTGTGGATGGGGTACCAACAGCCTACAGGAGACATTTTCTGGGGCTCATTCAGAAGTTTTTCCCTGGCTGTATAGCAGTCCTCAGGAACCAGATGTCAGGAAGCCCTTTTTTTACATGGCCTCCCACATCTTGGCACGTCTTGTCAATAATAACCTTACATTTGGCATCAACTCAGTGCTCTGAGTTACACAATACAGCAGTCCAAAGGAAAGTGGGAACTGGTGGTCATTGGTGTTAACACTCAGAGGGTTTTCTATTTCCAAGATTTATTAACTCCTATGTCCTTTTCCATTGCCTCATTCCAAGTTCTCAAAGTCTCAACCAGTAAAGTGTAAGTTCTGTCATGTAGTAACCAAACTAAAAATCCTTTGAGTAGTGGCCTGGTAGAGTTTCTGCCCAAAGGACAGCCTAGTTAAAATTCAGAGAGGCTCATCGCCAGCTTGGCTGAAGGATAATTATAATCTTTAATGAAAGTATTAAAGTATTGCTTAAAAAAAAAGAAAAAAAAGAAGAAACCACAAACCGAGGCCCTTCCCACGCTTGAGGTTGCCTCTTTCGTGGAAAGCATAGAGATAATAAGTTGATTTATGTTTAAATGACCTGGTGGCAGGTACAGAGGACAAAGCACTGATTCTAGAGTCAGAAGAACAAACGGATCTGTGTTCAAATTCTGATTCTGATGATAACCTGTGTGAACATGAGCAACAACTCCAATTTCCTCAGGGCTCAGTTTCTTCTTCTGCAAAATGAGGGGGTTATTCTAAATGATCTCTGAGGTCCCTTCTACCTCTAAATCTACAATCCTGTGATCCTCACACCTTTGCCTTAATAAAATAAAAATCTCGTAGTGATTCTTAATAAATAAATTAGCTGCATATGAGAGGGAGGAAAAACAGCCTAGTAGGAGAAGATACTATTTATAAATATGCTGCCTTGAAGTGAAATAATAGCCAAAAGAGAAAAAAACCCAGTTATTTCTGTGGTACATCAGTGTCTTGATCCTTTCTTCTGACTTGTAAGATATTTTACAAAGTAATAGTAAAAACTGGATTATTTCCCATTGAGAGCTTTTCTGATTGGAACTACTTCTGCAAAGGCTAAGGAATTCCAAACAAGCTAGGATGTTAATTGAGTTGTAAAAATAATTAGGAACTACATCTTTTCCATGAAACTTGGAATTAAGCCATGCTGACACCACCAGTCAGTTATCAAAGCTTACCACAGAGTCCCACACATGCAAGTAAAGATGAAATACCTGATCTCTGGTGTAGTAAAGTTCTTTTCCCCTCGTGATTTAGTGCCAGGAAAATCTCAACTCCAGTGAGTCCTTGGAGGTACTGAATACCCAAACATCAACAGTTCTCATCAGGGCAAAGGGGAGTAAAGGGAAAGAGAAAAAAGTTTGTTGGAGGAGGTGAGGAAGTGATTTGCCCAAGGTTGCACAAGGACACAGTTTGAGCTCAGGTCCCCCCACAGCACCCCACTGCCTCTCCTACAACCCACTTTTCAAAGTTGTGGTGAACAAATTACTGCGGACCCAATAATTATTTATGGGCCAAATCTATAGTACCAACTGAAATTTTGCCCTTGCTGTCCCTTAGTTCCCTTTAGGAAAATAATTATGATGAAACCTTTTATCCTTTGTTAAAGAAGTGGCTGTTATTTCCTGAACCTGGAGAACTGTTTTGGTGGGGATTCTATTCATTTACGTCACAACCAGATAATTCCTAGGGGGTTTCTAAAAGCACTCAGAAGTGAAGCTACCTGTTCAGTCATTTTTTAGACATATCCAACTCTTTGTGACCCCATTTGGGGGCTTCTTGGTAAAGATGCAGGAGTGGTTTGCCATTTCTTTCTCCAGCTCATTTGTACAGATGAGGAAACCAAGGAAAACAGGGTTAAGTGACTTGTCCAGCATCACACAGCTAACAAGTGTCTGTCTGAGGCCAGATCTGAACTCAAGAAGATGAGTCTTCCAGACTCCAGGCACTACACTCTATGCACTATAGCACCACCTAGCCATTTGCCTAGGGTTAAAAAGCTAGTGACAGAAATAGAATTTGCACTGGGGTCTTGTTTGATTTTCATTGTCTACTGTTCCATACTTGCCCCTGTACCCCATATTAAATAATATATTCTCCCACCAAAAAAGCCTCACAATCCACCTATACTAGCAAAATAAACTGATTAAGTTTTTTTTGGAACACATTTACACCCATTTCAGCTACCATGTATTTACCCCAAATTTTACCTTTACTTTTTTTTAATATTTGGCTGTTATTTTACTTTAAGCTATAAGCTTTACACTGAATTAAGACTTTGAGGATATCCTGTATAACCTGAAAATATTTTTGAAAGTCACACAACAAGTATCTGAGTTTGGTACATGAATCAATAAAGCACATAGTTATAAATACAATGGAGAAGGGAAGGGAATAAAGTATTTATTAAGCACCTACTATGTGCCAGGCACTGTGCTAACCACTTTGCAGATACTATCTTCTTTGACCAATGAATACTGCATCACTTTCTGACATATGAAAAAGAGATACTATATTCTAATTTTGGATTTCAGTCTGTGGAGATGAAAACTCTGTGTGTGGGCCACATGCATGGTTTTCATATCTGTGATTCTGGAAAATATGGTTAGAATATAACCTGCACTTATGCCTATGGAGAGGTCTATACTTATTTTTTTTTTATGTTGGCCATGTGCAGGGCCTTGAATATCTAATTTAGAACAGCCTTCCTAACCATTTCTTTACTGGGCATAACATAGCCCAGCAGAGTAACTGTGATTAGCATTAACACAATAAACATACTTCAGCTGAAGCTGTTTATCCAGCGTATGTATGACCAGGAAATACTATAAATAACCTCCCTTTCATATCTCATATCCTATTCTTCACTGCTACAAACCAAAAATACACACACCAATAGTTTACTTGCCATGTCATTTATTTATCCAGAATACTGTAAAGCATCTCCTAACACAGGCCTTGCGTGGAGTAAGTACAGGCGTGTCACAGGACATTAAGAAGACCAGAACTTTAGTACTGATCAGCAACAAACACTGAAGACTTATGGACAAAATATGCCATGGTTGAAGTTAGCCAGGGGGTTGAGGGAAAGCATAACAATGTAACTGTATGGGAATTCTTTCAAACATTGGTTGGAGATGGTACAGAAACCCTCTATTATCTCACTAGGACAATGTGAGAAATGTCAACCTGAGTCAGGCCAAGATCACAGAATATAAAGCTAGAATGGGCCTTCAAGGTCATCTGGTCCAATCCTCTTATTTGAAGCATGAGAAAATTACAGGCCAGAGAAGGGAAGAGATTTGCCTGACATCACACAGGTCGGAATTATCAGTCATAACAGGAAGCCAGGTCCTCAGACTGACCCTAAAGCCAACACAATGCACAAATTTGTGAAGCATTCCATACACGTTCATACATACATACATACATAAGTATACATACACACACACAATCTTCAAGACGGCTTTCCCTTAATCTTACTGCCTTCTTTCCGAGGTTACCTCTAATTTATACTGTTTAATATAGCTATCCTTATATTTAGTTATTTGCATAGTTTAATAAGGATTAATAAACTAAGTAAAATAATAAGGATTAATTAAAAAAAGGATTTAATAAGTTTAATAAACTATCCTTATATTTAGTTATTTGCATTTTGTCTCCGTCATTAGATTGTGGACTTCTTGAGGTCCAGTACCTTTTTTAAAAAGTTTGTTTTGTTTTTGTCTTTCTTTGTATCCACAGCGTTTAGCATAGTACCTGGCACAGTTACTAAGTGTTAGGGAGCATGCTAAGCACTAGCATGCAAATGCAAGCAGAAACAAAGATAATCCCTGCTCTAGAGGAGTATCTATTCTAGTAGGGGAAGAACTTAAAAGGAGCTGAATGGGGGTGGGTTAAGAGTAGAGCTAAGTAGTCTGGGGATGGAGGGAACTTGCAGGGTGATGAGGTTTCTATGGCATGATAGAAAAAGTACTATGGATAGGATTCATCAGTGAATCCTAAAAAGGAATAAAGACACAGTTGGACTGGGCCTCTCCATGCTGGTCTATCCAGCCCTTTCTGTTTCAGCTATGGGCAGCAAATGTATGGAAAGTCTCTCTGACTTGCATCCAGAAGTCCAAAGTACAGCTTCTCTTAGCCACCTATCATGGAATAGTGGGTAGAAGGCAGCTCTAGGATTCCTATCTCTAATCTGTACAAATTCTATGAAAATGAACAAGTCACTTCACCTCTTTGTGCCCAGGGAAATCTCAAAGTTTATAAATTACAAGAATTGCCACTCTGCCTCAGTGAGGTCTGGGTCTAGTCTGTTGGTCCTTCTTTCTGAATGCCTCCTTGAATCCACCCTGCATGGAAGCCTGAACTCTCTGAGCACAAGGACCTGGCAACAGAATGAGAGGAGCTAAAAATTGCTGAGCCAAAAAATAAACAAATGATTTTGGGCCAGGTTACCCACCAACTGATGAAACAACAATAAGAAGAGAGCAAATAGAGTCCAAGAGATCAACACTCCCAGTTTCTACCACCAAGCCTCCTATGACACTGACTTCCAGTGCCCTTTCACGCTCCTGTGGGTGTCCTCCTAGATGCTTGCTGTGTCTCAGCAGCCATCATCAATAGCAGCAACCTCTCAAGAGACCTGACCCACCAACTGCCTTCACAAGTGATGCAGCCCACAGCTTTTCATTAGCCATAGCTCATGAAGACTTGGAAAAGAAAGCTCCCAACACCAAAGTTTTTGGCATTGTCAGATGTTTCAACATCAAAAATGGACGTGCTATTATCATTTGAAATGATGTATTGACAAAAGAAGATACACTGACATCTAATTTGCTGCTGCATCTTTAAGACTACTAGGTCTCTCCATCTGATCTGCAGCTGAGGTATATGTGTGCATGTGTATTTGTGTGTGTACATATACATATTTGTGTGTGTGTGTGTGTGTGTGTGTATAGATGGATAGATAGATAGACAGATTGTCTTATCCCATTAGCATGTGAGTGCCTTAATAGTAGAGACTATCTCTATTTTCTGTCTGTATTTCTAAAGTTTACTACAGTGCTTGGCACATGGTAGGCACTTAATAAATATTTTTTCATTCATTAATTCATTCATACCTGGAGTTTCTTACACCAAAGAAATCACAGATCTGAATCAAAAAAAATCAAGAACTGTATGTAGTCCGTTTATAACTCTGCTTATATTTTCATTCTGTCCTGTCAGGACAATGTGTGCTAAGGTTTGTTATTGTTGTTTGTTTTCTTCCGTTTACTACCTACCCACCAGATAAAATGGTACATCCTATTTAATTTGCTCTGAAAATTTTCACTTTAGGGCTATCTATTTGAAGTTCTATAAAGCTTTCAGAGAATTTCTCCTCACTACCTTTTTTTTTTTTTTTACAAATAAGGACACCAGTCTCCAGAAGGGAAGTGACTTATTACATAAATAGTAGATAGAAACAATATTCCACCTCAGGTCCTCTGTCTGACCTCTAATCCAGTACTATTTCCTGGTTCAACATTTGAGAATGGCCTCTTAATTCTAGTACTTAATAATTTGATGTAACTACATGTATACATATGTGTGTGTTTTTACCCCTTTTTACACCTTTAATAATTCTGCTGATCACCATCAACATACCCTCAGCATTTGTCTTTCAAGACAAAATATAATTCTTTTTATTCCCCTTCATCAATTCCAGCTACCTGCCTTTAGACCCCTTCTAGCTTCATTAGATCTTTTTTTTTTTAAGTGTGGCTTCAATATTCAATGCACAGTGTATCTTGGTTTTACATTCAAAAAAGATAAGGTTTTTAACTTCTTTTCTAATATCCTCCTTGATGAAGCCCAATTTCTCCTGCAATGGAAAAACTCTTTACTCTTGCTGGGTAAATAGAATTTTCAAAAAAAGATATCTGCAAACTTTCAAGTCACATGACCTGAAACAGGTATACTACTTTTCTTTGGTATATTGTTTTTTTGTTTGTTTATTTTTGTTTTTTCACCACCTTTTCTCTCAATGGTCTCTCTAGTCTTTCTATTTTTTTTTTCTTTTTTGCCTTCTCTTCTGTGATTAGAACAATATCCTAACCTTCCACTCCCAAGCAAGTTAAACTAGTTTTTCCTTAAAACTCTCCTTGAGATTTAATTAGCTTTGGGGACTAAAGACTTGAGCTGTTGACATCATTTTCTGGTCATCTGAGTACAAAATGACCAGAAGAAGGTGGTCCAAGAGATCTCTGATGTTACATTGGTGGACCACAATGGGCTGCTCAGAGAAAGGGAAGCTCAGATGAATCAATTCATGGCATCCTTTATACACATGTTTAATGAATATTCTTCCTCTACTTGGCTAAATAAATCTTCTTTTGTTAACTGATGAATAACCTGTGAGTATCTTATTTCATTCGGAACAATATCACATCAGCCTCCACACAAGACACTCCCACTTTGTGCACTTTCACTAGCTGTCCCCTATGCCTGAAATTCTCTTTCTCCTCATCTCACTGTCCTGGCTTTCTTGGCTTCTTTCAAGTCTTGGCTAAAATCCCACGTTCTGTAAGAATCCCTTTCCAATTCCCCTTAAGACTACTGGCTTCACTCTGACATTATCTCCACTTTATCCTATATGTGTGTATGTATGTATATATGTATAATATACACATGTGCTTGCTATATGTGTATACATTTTATATGTAAATATGCACATGTGTATATGTGTGTGTGTATCTTATTTGTGCATAGTTTTTTCCCTGTTATCTTCCTAATTAGATTTCAAGTTCCTTGAGAGTAATGCCTGTTTTTGTCTTCCTTTGTATTAGCACAGTGCCTGGCATGTAATAATCACTTAATAAATGCTTGATTTGACATAAACCATCAGAGGACTGGTATTTGTGTTAATTCCAGCCTAGAACATCTTCCCACCTTTTTGTGACATTTGTTTTAAAGACCTCCTCCTGATCTTAATGATATAATTTAGTCATATGATTTTTCCAAATGCCTATACAGTTCCAAGAACATAGTACGAGTTTAGCAAATGTTTCAGGAATTGAATTATATTGGATTGCCTGCACACTCTCCAAAGAAATTAGTCAATTAGTCAACAAACATTTCTTAGTGCTTAGTATATGCCAAGCCTATGCTAAGGAGTGGGAATACAAAGACAGGCAAACCCCATAGTTCCTGCTTTCAAGAAGTTCCCATTCTAATGGT
The DNA here is from genome assembly GCF_003287225.1 of Phascolarctos cinereus. Lineage (NCBI taxonomy): Eukaryota > Metazoa > Chordata > Mammalia > Diprotodontia > Phascolarctidae > Phascolarctos > Phascolarctos cinereus. The sequence continues at coordinate 195,728,955 of NW_027555625.1, forward strand.
GGAAACACTACATAGAATAAATTTTTAAAATAACTATAATGACTGCAAACTGAATATATTCCTCCTGAGGTTGTGTTCTACTCCTTGATACCCATAATATATTTAGAGGTATTTATTTAGGATAACTGACTATAATTAAAGGATCTCTGAATTGGAAGAGGTTTTAGAGGTCATCATATACAACCTCCCACCTAATATAGGAATCAGTTCTACATTTATCCTCTTCTAGAAAATCTCCTGAGTTCACTATCTCACCATGCCCTCCATTCCATTTTTGGACAGCTCTTACTGTTAGAAAGTCAATCTGTCAGGGATCCAAAATTGACATCCTTGTAATTCATCCAATTGTTCATAGCTCTATCCTCTACAATTATAAAAAATAAGCCAAATCCTTCTTTCATTTGACAGACCTTCAAATGTATGATGACAGTTGTCATGTTCTTCTTAAATTTTGTCTTCTCTAGTTGAATAAGTACCCCTAGTTCTTTCAACTGATTTTGATATGACATGCTTTTCAGACCTTTCACCATCCTCATCGTCTTCTGGACCTATTCCAGTTTATCCATGTCCACCTTTAAAAAGCTACTATAGAAGATGTATTTAACAATCTTTTTTTTGTTCTGGGAATAACAGTGCTGCATCTCCCACCCCCAGACCACTGACCCTGGTTCGAGCCCAGACTGCAGCCATCATCAAGAAAATCAACTCTTACAGTCATCTGACCTAGCAAATGCTTCTTCAAGTACTGTACTACCTGTCTTCTCAATGACTGAAGATTTCTCACCATCAAAGTCCTTGGTACTGTCAAATGGCTCAGCATCAGAAATGGATAGTTTTATCAGTGCAAATACCATTAATAAAGATTTACTACCATCTACTCTGCTGTTACACCCAAAAGACGATAAGGCCTTTCCATCTGGCTGGCAGGTAAAACTTCCTATATGTATTTCACCCCCCTCCATTAGAATATGAGCTCCTTCAAGGCAGGGACTGTCTTGATTTTATATTTGTATTCTCAGGGTTTAGCACAGTGTTTTGTACATAGTAAAACACTAAATAAATGCTGTTTAATTCATTGTTTATTCATTACAAATCCCTAGTCTATGATTTACACTAAAAAAATATATAGATAGCTTGTAACACAGTGAACTAATATATTTTAGAAAGATTTCTATGCAAAATAAATTTCTATATATTGAATTTTACCTTTCCAATGTGGGGGTGCAGGGGAATCTCTAAAAGAAACGTGGAGATGTGTTATCTAATAGGTGCAAAATTTAAGAATAAGTCAAAACTTTTTTCAAAGGTATGGCTTGCATTGAAAAGAAAATAATTTAACAATAAAAGATTTGAAAGAAATCATAAACCCTGAAAATACCAGAAGTTGGACTGATGTGTGTGAGATGTTGCAACAGCAAAATGTGGAAGCAGTGAGGGCTAACATTTCTGTGACTTAACTAAATTTTAATACACTTTAAAGCATTTCTATTTTATACCCAAGGTATATTGTTTTGTGGCTCTTTTCACATGATTGTTATCACTTGCACATAAGAGTCTCTTACCAGACATTTCTGGCCCTGTGACATCAAGTAAATTTTATTTAAGCATTGATACCTTTGGATGGGAAGGAACAGCTAACAGCTTAATTTCAGGATGACCAGGCCTCCTGCTAGTAGTTGAAAACACCGTTGGGGGAAAAAAATTGTGTTGCAAAGGAAGGGGGAAGGGAAATAGTAGTCGGTTACCACCATCCATATCATAATAATAGTACATATCAGCATATATGTTGTTGAGTCGTTTCAGTCATGTCCAACCCCATTTAGGGTTTTTGTGGCAAAGATACTGGAGTTATTTGCCATTTTCTTCTCTAGCTCATTTTACAGATGAGGAAGTAAGTCACTAAAGATACCAAGAAATTAAGAATCTTAGGTTAAGGGACTTGCTCAGGGTCACACAGCTAGTAAATGTTTGAGGTCATATTTGAACTCAGGTCTTCCTGACTCCAGGGCCAGTGCTCTATCCACTGTATCACTTAGCTGCCCTATCAATGTATATACATATATGTGTATATATATACACATTATGGACACTGGTCTTAACCATTACTGTTGTTGGTTTAGAAAACTTCTACCAACAGTGCAAATCAGAAAGTATTCTTCAACTAATAGGTTTAGAGAATTGCCTTAGGGCACTGAGATGTTAGGAGACTTTCCCTTGGGGACACATGGCTAGTATGTGTCAAAGGTAGACAGCTGGGTCTGAATCTTCATGATTCAGAGACCAGTTCATTATCTCTCTATTACAGTACACTATCCTCTCCTCCCTCTCTTTCTCTTCATCCTTATTAACTGACTTAGTACATAGAAATAATTCAATAATTTGTGAATGAATGAGAGAACAAGTGCATGCATAAATGAATCAGTTCCTTCCTATGGAAAACACATACAAAATATGAGGGTAAGTATTTATTCTAGTTATTGTGCCAGCAGTTATATTTGTACCTACATTGATTGGGCTAAAAATCTGGGTCTCACAATTGAATCAAAATGTCTCTGTGCCCCAAGTAGATTCTATATAGCATCCATATCAAACTGGTACACTGTTGTATTAAATTCCAAAACTGTGAATATTATACATATATATATATATATAATATTATACAAATTTTATTTATAAAGATATTGTAAATATATGGAAAATATAATTAGGAATTAGAAATTTATGGAAACATATAATGGAAATTTATGTGATTATGGAATCTTAGGATTTTAGAACTGGATGAAACCTTAGAGATGATGCAAGTCAGCCTCTTCATTTTAAAAATGGAGGGAAAAACTGGGGTTCAGAGGTGATAAGCTCTTGTCCAAGGCTTCACAATTTGTTAATGGTTAATTCTGGACTACTCTAGAGCCAGGATTTGTTCGCTACCATCACAGTGTTTTTTCAACTACATTTTATTGGTTGCCCTCCATTCAATGAAATACTATATATTAATGAAATCAAATGCATCACCTTTCTGCAGGATGTTATCAGTAAAGACATGAAGAGAAGCAATGTAGAAATACACCATTGAAGACATGCACAACTAGAAACAGAAATGGGGCAGTAGTGAGAGTGAAGGGTAACAGATGAACAGTGCAAATATCATACTGATGTCCACAGAATATTAAATGATTCAGAGGCAGGCCTCCAGCATATTGGGTGGACTATACCAGGGGAGTTTACAGAAGAAATGAACATAAAGAAACATGAATGTTGTGGTAAATGTTTAACAATGGCTCTCTGAAAAAAAATGTGGCTGTGTGCGGTCATACTTTTTTAGTTTAATCTGCATAATTAACATGTTCTCCATCACTTTCTTAAATCTAAACAGTCAACAAAACAATTGATCATGCCTTGATTATATTATTTGCTGTTTTCCTAGTTGGAAGTTCTTACCCTGAAAACTTAGCCATCTGTTTTCTGGAACTAGTATGAACAGCCTTTAATATCTTTCTGAGAAAAGCAGAAGATGAGAATATGTGGATACGTGGTGATTTGTACTGGTGGAAAGAGCATCCACCTAAATGGAAATAATGGGTTCTTTCAAGTATGAAAGTACGTGACCCCCCCCATATACCTTTAGACCTCTTTAAAATATTATTTAGTTTTCCACAATGACTATTCAATACCACAATGCACTCTACAAAACTGAAGTGCTGCATAAATGTGAATCATTATTATTGTTAATACCTCAATAGATAGATGTATGCCACCTGAGTCCTAGAAGTCTATTTCATTCAATTAGATGATTATTTGTTAAGCATATATCATATGCAAAATGCTAACTCAGGTGTTGAGAAAAATAAGAAACTTATTATAAGACAGATCCTTTATGTTACAGAAATTATTGACCTCCCATAAGATGATCAATAGGGTACAATGTTCAACTTAAAGTCAAGAGAGACCTAGATGTTCACAGGATCACAGATTTACAGCCAAAAGGGATCTCCAAGGTTATCTAATCCAACTCCCCTTATTTACCAGTAAATAAACTGAGACCTGCAGAGTGAACTAACTACCCAAGGCCACATAAATATTAAATAGAACTGGTATTTGAACTCAGGTCCTTTTACTCCAAACTCCATGCTCTTCTACCACATTAGCTTAGTTCAAATCCTGTTCTGAAAATTCATGAGCTGGGTTAACATGTGAAAGTCACAGCCTCTCTGAGCCTCAGTTACAGATTTTACTCTGCAAAATGGGGATAATATCTGGATTACCTACCTCAGAGGGTTGTTGTGAAGATCAATGAAAGAACATTTTAAAAGTGCTATGTAAATGTCAGTTATTATTATCATTATGGGTGATATTATTCATGCATTAATAATTAGAGTACAAAATGACATGAGAAGTGCATAATAGAGTTATTAACAAAGATTACAACTTACTGGAATGCTCTTAGGGAGTAGTGACATTTGAGCTCATCCTTTAAGTATGGGCATACTTTGTACAGAAAAAGATGGAAGGAGTAGCTAGAAATACTATTCTAATGATATAAAATTTAAGAGGGAAGTAAGTGGAAGTAAAATAATCACCAATATCCATACTTTAGATCAAGATAAATGCTAAGTCTTTGGTATGGAAACCCCTCTATCATTTTGAGGAAAAAAATCCTTCATAAGAGCAACTGTGCAGAAAAAAAATCTTAAAGTCTTTCTTCTAAGACACAGCTACCACGTTATTTGTAAAAAGTGCATGTAATAATGCCTTAAATTTAAAATAACTATTATGAGGAGCTCAAAGTGCTTTACAAGCAGTTTTATTTATAATCAGATGTTTGGGGCAGGTGGGGTGAGCTACTGTTAATAACTCTGTTTTGCTGATAAATAAACTAAGACACACAAAGGTTAAGAAATTGAAGAGACTGCCTGTCACAATGAAAAGAATATTTCATCTAATCAGAAAACATGGATTCAAGTTCTGGCTCTGTGATTTATGACCTTTATGACCTTGGGCAAGTCACTTCCCAATGAGCTTCATTTCTTCCTCTGTAAAATAAAGTGGTTGGAGTGAATGACCTCTAAGGTCCCTTTCAGTTCGAAGTCTATGATCCTATTTCTTGCTAATGCTATGATTAATTTGACAGTTAATAATTTGTAAGACCATATTCAACTTTGTACAGGCTACAGAGATAGTTACTATTCTTTCCCACAGGGCTAATAATGTAAATTTTTCATTTAAAAAAATCCTTAACTGCCCAGATCATGGAATGAGAAAGGAAGAGAGAATTGGTTAAGCAAAAGGGCCAAGAAAGAAAACAGCAATTAAACACCTGAGCTTCAAAAGAATCAATTAAAAGAAGATTTAGTTGGTTACTGGGATCATTTGGGGTGGGGGTGGGGAAGGCAGCTTAACCGCTTAGTCATAAAACATGATGGCTAGAATTTTACCTCATCCCACTAACAGGAAAAAAAGAAGGTAATAGGAACTGCTTTGGGCATAACCAATGAGTTCATTTTCCCAGTCAGTGCTATTAATAGGCTGCTACCTCATGCAACTGCATTAACCAGATTCCTGAAATCTACAGGACACTCATTTGCTTGATAGCTCTTTGCTCTCACACTGTTTCTCAGACCTCATCACCTACAGTACAGCAATTACACATATTCATACACACACACTGATGTATTAAATGAAAAAAATTAAAATGAACAAAGAGGAGCACCATATTTATTTGAAGAGATAGGGTTAGTGGCATATGTGTGTGCTTTCTTGTGTATATGCATAAACACATGCACACATATAAGGTATTCACATCTATGTAAAGAGTAGATTTTTCAAGAGTTTATAGTATCTGCAAATATCTTATGAACATAATAATGTAATATATAATACATTTATCATCTGCATTTTGTATGTAGAAAATTATACAAGTATTATACTGTATAATCGTCCCAGTTATCCTTTACATATATGCAGTTTACATACACATACAAAGATCTCCGACCTATAATTTCATCTGGCACATCACAGGCACTTAATAAATGTTTTTTGACTGACTGGTACAGAAACTCCCTTCACTGCTATAGTTGTAGATAAGCTTTAGAGAGTTGCCTCAGGCATTGAGGGGTTAAGTAAAGTGTTTTGACCACATGTATAAAAGCTAAGACTTGTTGTTCAGTCTTTCAGCAGTGTCTTAATCTTTGTGACCCCATTTTGGGTTTTCTTGGCAAAGCTACTGGAGTAGTTTGCCATTTCCTTCTCTAGCTCATTTTACAGATGAGGAAACTGAGGCAGAGTTAGGTGACTTGCCCAGGGTCACACATCTAGGACATGTCTGAGGCCAGATTTGCACTCAGGAAGATGAGTGTTCTGGCCCAGCACTGTATCTGCTGCAACACCTAGCTGCCCCTTACAAGGTAAGACTAGAGCCTGCATATTCCTGACTCCAGACCTAGCCACTAAATGACAACACCATATTCACTCACATATATAAATATGCTATGGAAATACCAGGAAATACCCAATTATGTCACATACATAGTTCTAGTTCTTGGGCTATTTCACCAACTCACACCAAATTGGTTGGCAGGTTCCCTTGAGAGTGGCAGTCTACTACTCTTCTTAGAGCTCCAGGAGAAATGCTGATGGGATTAGATTTTCTAATACTACTGCTCATGGGCCTTCACTGGAGTGGAGCCCAGTGATTATTAGTCAGACTTAATTAGTTTTTAAAAGGGGTATTCACTAAGAAGGTACATCAAGGGCAGTTGTTATAAAAATAATCCCCCAGCCAGTCACAGAGGCACACACCTGTAATCCCCCGCATACAAAAGGAGGCTGAGGCCAGTTGCTTGCTTTCAGAAATTCTGAGCAGCACCAAAGCTAGTCAATTGAGTGTCCATAATACACCTGGCACCATTATGGTGAGCCCCTGAGAAGTAGGGGGGGTGGGCTGCCAAACTGCCTAAGAAAGGGCAAACCAGTCTAGGTAGATTGGACCTAATTAAGATTTCTCTGTCAATCAGCAGTGGTATTGGGCCTATAAGTGACCACTGAATTTCAAGCCTGGAGAAGACAAGGAGAACCTGTCTGAAAAGAAAGGAAGGAAAAGGAAGGAAGGAAGAAAGGAAGAAGAAAGGAGGGGAAGGGAAGGGAAGGTATCTCCTACAAACTGGAGTCCCATTCTCCCCTTGTACAAACAAAATTACTGGGGAGAGTGGGTTCAAAGTTATAATGAGGCACACATGCATGGAACATCTGTGTCAAAACGGTAACTCACAACTCCTTATTATGGCAAGTCTTTTTGTCTGTCTGTCTATATGTCTGTCTGTCTGTCTGTTTCTCACTCTCTCTCTCTCTCTCTCTCTCTCTCTCTCTCTCTCTCTCTCTCTCTCTCTCTCTCTCCATAGAATCCTTATGAAGTTCCTCTTAGGTATAACTCTCTGCTAGGCTCTCAGGGTTGGTATCATTTTAGAATCTTGGAGCTACCTTTCCTCAGTAAATCAGATCCTCAGTATGTCTCTTGATTCCTTATACAGACATTGTCTTTAGACACTGTTTCCTGGGGATGCTGCTACCAACTCTACTGATAGTGACAGTTTCAAGTCAGGTTATATGCTTTCAATCTCAGCTCTGGCTATTCAGTTGCCATTTCTCAGGGAACTATTTCCCCTTGCTGTGTCTCTCATCCACTTACATGCATTGTCTCCTACTAGACCAGTCTTCTAGGGATTTGGTCAATGGGCAAAGGGAGGAGGTTAATTAACTTGTTCACCACAGTCAAAAAGCTTAGTAAGTGTCAGAGGTGGCAACTGGACTTAGGGCTCATGGCCTCCAGCTCTCACATGCCATCCATTATTTTACACTGCTTCCCCAGTCAGATCCTACTTACTATATGTAGGTAAGGACTTGAGTCCAAGTTCTCTTGATTTCAAGATCATTTGTCTATCCCTTAGGACACACTATCAGTCATCTTGTTACTGGATCTGATTTAATTCCTTACAAAGACCCATTTTAAATCAGCACAATAATTATCTATGGTGCAGCTCATAAGATCATAGGATTGAGAACTGAAAAAAAGACTTCAAAGGTTATCTACCCCCTTATTTTACAAATAGGAAATTAAGACCCAGGGAGGTTATGATTTTTAATGGTGTGAATCAAAATAAGTAAATGAACACAGAAATAATTATAAACCGTCATGAGAGTATTGCCTGCAAGGTTGAATCTCTGAAATTCAGGGATGGTCCTTTTAATTCTCTCATCCAGTCAATATATCAATATGTTTACTGCAGGGGGAAAAGGCATGCCTTATTTTTCTCAAAATTACAAATGGAGTGTGAATTGGTTATGAAAATATGTCCATGGGTCTAATCCAATCATTTTTCCATGAGTAAAACAATGCTAGACACATTTTTATTCTATTAAAATTAGCTTTTCAATATGGACCACTATTCTGGAAAACCAAATTTTCTGGCTTTGCTATCTTAAAACTCCTTTCAAATAGTTTGTCACTGCTTCTGTTTCTGACATCTGTTTTTCATGGATAAGTACTGTGACTGAAAGAAGCATTCGAGGTCTCAATCATGTTCCAATTTCTTTTCCAAAAAATGTTAAACTCTCTTCTTTTACAAAGTTTTATGTGTGTGTATCTAAATACACACACATAAAAATAAGCATACATATGAATGCTTGCATAATATATATGTGTATATATATATATATACACATATATGTGTGTGAAATCACAATACAGTGTGTATATATAAATATGTATAGCTTTCTTTTCTCAATTGATAGGTGTCTTCTATGACTACTAACCTAAATTCTTTGCTTGAGATCTACCACAAAATATGGCACTAATGAATTTTTTCCTTGATTTATTTTTTGTGGCTTGTTGAATAGGAAAGTCTTCATATGCACAAGTATACAACCAATACATGTTTACCACCTCCAAATTCCTATAACGTGTTTATTTAGAGCAAAGATTCATCAAGAGCACCACTTAGCTATCATTTTTTTTTGCACACGCACACTCCCATACAGTTCATTGCCTGCATCTTTCTTTTTTAATGCAGCTAATAAAATAACTTACCTTCCCTTCTGTTTCATAATTTAAATAAGCATGGTTCTGACTTTTGTTTCCATAGTGGACAATAGAGCAGTGTAAATATACTAAAGGAATACCCATTTTCAAATTAGCAGTGATTTTTACTATAGCCTAAGGAAGACAAATAAGTATTTAACTTTGCCATAATTCAGCAGAGCTTTACTTTGTACCTCAAATGTTATGTGGACCAATACTCTGCATGAAAACAATAGAGTTTAGCTAAAATGTTTCAAAGCCTCTAACTAGAGTGTGAATTTATCATGATCTACAGGAGGGCTAGATTAAACCATCCTCTCCACACTCCTGTGGAGTTCCCAATAACTGGGAAATCTGTGAGGTACAGAGAAAAACAAGATTCTCCAGCATCCTCCAGTGAGTGAAGATGAATTTTCACATGCTGCCTTGGATTCTATAGAATCTGAATCTCTAGGTTATACAGTAGGAATTACTGTAAATCCTTTTTGGTCAAGATGGTTCTGTAAAGGGAAACAGATGTATTAAACATCAAGGTTTAAATTGAGCTGAATATCAAAATTCTTAAATTCAGTTTTTTTTGGGGGGGGGTTGGGATAATGCAAGAGGGCTCTGGCACTTTTTTAAAATTCTATTATAGCCCTGAGTAATACAGTCTAATTAATGTAGCATGATTTTAGTGCAACCTCCTGAGGTAAATGTTTTGAACTGAGCCAGAAGCATTTGATTACTGCTAGAGACAGTATTCAAAGGCATTATTCTTATTCTGCTAAATTGTCTCTAAGACCAGAAGGATTTGAGAAGATAGAGATGGGGTCTTATGCCTGAGCAGTCTTTTTAAGGTAAATGGAAAGCCATGTTTTGTTTTTTTGTTAAATAACACACTTCCATAGGTAGAAAAAAAATCCCAATATTTATAATAGCTGATATTTACATAAGGATTGTAAAGTTATACATGTTAAATCAATTTGATTCTCAGGACAAGCCTGTGTTGTAGTTGCAATTGTCATCCCCATTTTAGAGATAAAGAAACTGAGGCTCAGAAAAATGAAATGACTGTCCGTGGTCACACAGCTGGTAAATTGTCAGGGGCAGTCTTCAAACCAAAAAGAGCAAGTGAAAAGAGGATTGATTGGTTCTAGAATCAGAATCAGTTCAATTTCCCTCTGATTCTACCTATTTGATCTTGGACAAGTAGTTTATCTTCCCTGGACTTATGAAGGAGGACAGACTAAATGATGCTGATGTCCCTCCCTGTCTAGATTTACGATCTATTCTCCTATGATTCCAAGCCAGTACACCAGACCATCTCAATCATTTGTATACCTTGCATACATTATCTAGTTTGGGCTTCACAATAATTCTTTAAGGATTTCTAAGTGTACGGATAACCCTTCCAAACTTTTTCATGAGTTATTATAGCAAAAATGTAATCACCCATCCAATAAAAAGACTTTTGTCCAGCTCTGCTGAATTGGTTCTTGGATCCATGGACATTTTGCCCATTACTGCCCAATACCCACTTTCTCATTTTTAGAATCTGTCAGAGCTCATGTCACTGGCATGGCCTTTGGGAATCCAGTGACATTTCCCTGCACAACGTGGCAAGAGAGGAATTCTATGGAGTAACATTAGAGAAATCTAAAGTAGAAGAAAAATCAAAATTTTAAAATTAAAGAAAATATTTTGGTATGTTCTGCCTTTCAAAGGGATGGACAAAACTGATTTCAATGGACTGCTTCATAATCTATAGGTCCTATTCCTTTTTTGATTTGGTAGACACTGCCCAACCCCCACACCACACACAATAACTATCCCACAATAAAACCTATTCAATTGGCGGTTGGGTGGGAATACTTTTTCAATCTCCCGTTTATATTATTCAGCTTTTTTTCAAAATGCGAGTTACCAGGAGACAGACTACCTTTTTGTCAATTAGTGATCCTTGGTTTTGTGTGTTTGCGCGTGTTAGAGAGAGAGAGAGAGAGAGAGAGAGAGAGAGAGAGAGAGAGAGAGAGAGAGAGAGAAAGAGAGAGAAAGGAGATAGATGAAGAATGGAAGGGGGTGGGGGGGGCACTATTCGCTGCTGTCATGACACAACAGCTCCGATCTGGGTGAGAAGCAGCATCTCTTCTCTTCAGCCAGATTGGATGGGAGTGACTGATCTGTAGAAAAACCGTATACCCGTTACTCAAGCCTCTGATTTTAGGGGCAAAGCAAAACAAAGCAAAAAAAAAGTCACAAAATACGATCTAGGATAAAAAGGAGGCGAAATAGGACCAAACAGATAATATGCAAACGGAGGAAGGAAAATACAGCCTCTTGGGCTTTCAATTGATTTTTTTTCCTTGCCTTGAGAAAAGGGGGGGGATGGGGGAGAGCCCCACGTGTCTTAGAAAAGCTTGTAGAGTTAAAGCGCCACCTTCAGTTGTCTAGAAGCTGAGAAAGCTGATGTCCACCAGAATACAGCAGCGTCTCTGGGAACGCTAAAATAACCCAGCATGATGCTACCAGGCAAATGGAAATCAAAGAATCTATTCTCTGAGATTTTGCACCCACCGTCTCAAACCCCTCGGTCTTCGTCGCACCTCCCCCACCCCCTTAACAGAATGCGTGCTGGGGGTAGAGGGTGTTGAAGGACAAGAATCCAAAGAGGGGAATTAAGATGGAGGCCAGAAATCTTTCAGTGACCTAGGTACACCAGCAGAGATGGTTCGCGCGTGGGGGGCAATATCTCTAGGCGTGACCGCCTTAGTGTATCCACCTCCGCGAGTAGCCCATAGAGAATGGAGACATACGCCTTGGTGGCACGGAGAGAGAACGCATAGATGCATAACAGACTCATATATTTTAAAATAACACATTTCTAGACATGCTTTTTCCCCACCTCCAGCTTTCCAATGAAGCCCCGCAGGCGGGGCAAAGGGGGAGGAGAAGGGGAGTTAATAAAGGGAGCTGGGCGGAGCTGACAGCCGGCGATTGGCTGGCCCAGGGAGTGATGTCACCCATATGACACCCTGATAACTAGTTGGGAGAGAGCCCTCAACTTTTTGCAGAAGGAGTGCGCGCGCCCAGGAGTACTTGGGGTCCGGCGGTTGCGGCAGGGAACGCATTCGAGCCGGAGCAAGAGGGGTCCTGCGCCGCCGCCGCCGCCGCCACTGCCTGTCTCTGCCCAGAAATCTCACTGCCGCCGCCGCCACCGCCGCCACCTCCACCGAGACCGCAGCGGGTAGCAGCCGCCTAAGCCGCTACAGCTCTTGTGTGCAGCTGGAGGAAGAAGGGGGTGGGGGGGAGGGGGGGAGAAGAAAAAGGGGGTACGGAGGACTTTGCAACTTGCCTGGGGAGGTGGGGGGGTGGGTGGGTGGGAGGGGGAGGGGGCTTGCCGCACAAGAGAAAGTTGCTTTGGGTTTTAACGCAACGCACAACGCCCGACCATGGTGCAGCAGGCAGATAGCCTGGAAAGTGAGGTCAACCTGCCCCGGGAGGCGATGGACACGGAGGAGGGTGAATTCATGGCTTGTAGCCCGGTGGCCCTGGATGAAAGCGACCCTGACTGGTGCAAAACGGCATCGGGCCACATTAAGAGGCCGATGAATGCTTTCATGGTGTGGTCTAAAATCGAGAGGAGAAAAATCATGGAGCAGTCCCCAGACATGCACAACGCGGAGATATCCAAGAGACTGGGGAAGCGGTGGAAAATGCTGAAAGACAGCGAGAAGATCCCCTTTATCCGGGAAGCGGAGAGGCTGCGGCTCAAGCACATGGCCGATTACCCCGACTACAAGTACAGGCCCAGGAAAAAGCCCAAAATGGACCCTTCGTCCAAACCTAACGCTAGCCAAAGCCCTGAGAAAAGTGCTGGCGGGGGCAGCAGTGGAGGGGGAAGCAGCAGCGGGGGCGGTGGCGGCGGTAGCAGCAAGAACTCCAAGAGCTCCAGCAAGAAATGTAGCAAACTGAAGACCTCTTCATCCTCCTCTTCGACCTCGTCCTCGTCCACATCCTGCCCCAAGCCTGGAGCCGGTAAAGCAGCTCACCATGGGGACTACGCAGGCGAGGACTTGGTGTTTGGCACCCTCAAAGTGAATGGCGCGGGAGGCGGTGGCGGCTGCAGCAAAACAGTCAAATGCGTCTTCATGGACGATGAGGATGAAGACGAGGAGGATGAGGACGACCTTCAGCTGCGGATCAAGCAGGAGCCAGAGGAAGAGGACGAGGAGCATCCAGGGCGTCAGCAGCAGCAGCAGCAGCAAGCCCAGCAGCTACTCCGGCGCTACAGCGTCGCCAAAGTGCCCGCCAGCCCCACGCTGAGCAGCTCGGCGGAATCCACCGAGGGGGCCAGTTTGTACGAAGAGGTGCGGGCCGGCGCGACCTCCGCCGGGAGCCACGGCGGGGGCGGCAGCGCCAGCCGCCTCTACTACAGCTTCAAAAACATCACCAAGCAAAGCGCCCAGCAGCTGCAGCAGCCCAGTCTGTCCCCAGCTTCCTCGCGCTCTGTCTCCACCTCCTCCTCCTCCAGTTCCAGTTCTAGCAGCAGTGAGGAGGCTGATGACCTGATGTTCGATCTGAGCTTGAATTTCTCCCAAAATCCCCACTCGGCTACTGAGCAGCAGCTGGGGGGCGGCTCAGCGGCGGGGAATCTATCCCTGTCCCTGGTGGATAAAGATTTGGATTCGTTCAGCGAGGGCAGTCTGGGCTCCCACTTTGAGTTCCCCGACTACTGTACCCCGGAGCTGAGCGAGATGATCGCGGGAGACTGGCTGGAGGCGAACTTTTCCGACTTGGTGTTCACATATTGAAAAGGGGGGGGAGGGGGCACCTCTGTCTCTCCCTCGACCAGTAGTGTGGAGCAGGGTTCGCAAGGAAATCGTGATGATGATGATGATGAGAATAATGATAATGATGATGATGGGGAAAGAGAAGATGCTCATGATGTTGATGTGATGATGACGCAAAGAAATTGGAAAAGATGATAAAAATTGGTGGAGTTTTAAGAGAAATGAGTAGTTTTTGGTTATTTTTCCTGTCTTTTATTTTAATTTTAAAGTTCTTTCCCTCTCCCCCCTCCCTAATCATGTCTCAAGGTAGTTCCAAACCCAGTCTGGAGTTGTGATTTCCCCTCACCCCAAAATATGTATTTTTTTTTGTATTTTTTTTCCCTGAAATCGGTGATCGCAACAAAGGCGTAAGGGACTGGGGGCGGGAGTAGGGGGAGGGGGAAACGCTCCGGAAGGCGCTGTTTGAAGCTTGTCGGTCTTTGATTGAAGTCTGGAAGACGGTCTGCAAAGAAGCCTTTTGGCCGCGCAACTGTTACTCAAGGGGGTTTGTGGATTTTTTTTTCTTTCCTGAGAGATCTTACAGAACTGTTGATTTAAAAAAAAAAAGCAAAAGGGACCATTGCAACTTTTTATTATTATTATTATTATTTTGGAGGGAGAAAACTGATGTCTTCTATGCATCCGATTCTTAACAAAACTGCAGGGAGCTTGAAAAAATACAGACTGTACAAACGCTTACAAAAAAAAAACTGTGAACTGACTTAAGATCAGAGTTTACTTTTCAGATCAAATTGTTTATGGTTTTACAAATGTGATTTCTACTTGCCAACCTTTTTTTTGTAACTTGTTCCCTTATACCTCCTTGATTGAATACCAGACAGCCTAGACCTCAGTACAAAAGGTATTGAAACATTTTTGATACATAACAGACCTCAGTCTTTTTTAAAAATTAATATATTTTCAGGCGTATTTTTGTACAGTGAAAAGGGAACATTCTTGCTGTGTTTTTTCAGTAAGACTTTCAGGCACTTCTTCCCTTTTGATTTCTTTTTTTTTCCTCTGTTTTTAGCATGCAAGTATGTTGGTACGTTATGTCCTGGTTTTAAAAGGATTAAAATTTTTAAATAATCCTTGCATCTAAAGGCCTTGTGGTTTTAAAAAAAAACAAAACTTTTTTGTACAGCTATAGTTCAGATTTGTTCAATATTTGTAGGTAAAGATTTATTGAAAATGGTGATATAGACCTCAGAGCTGTTACCTTAGTTTAAAGATTGTATATGTACTGTATTATAGTAGGTCTTTATGTATCTCATACGCTGTGATATGTGGATGGGGCCCCAGATGGAAGGTATGAAACTGGATTCTCGATTTTTAGCAAAAAAAAAAGGCACATAGTAAAAAGAAAGTTTCTCATTTTGTGCAATATAATCTAAATAAAGTACAGACCATCTGCACATTTTGTAGCAAAAGATGGCAAAGCAGACTCATGCACTGTCAACATCCTTGCCTGTTTTTTTTATGCTGAAAGTCTGTATCTTGACAATTTTAATAAATCAGCTGGAACTGATAGAAACTCGTATCGCCAATAGTCTCTATGGAAGTGAAGCTGGAGAGTGTCACATATTGTCCGCCCTTAACTCGCGAAGTGAAGCAAGAGATCTAGAGAAGTAGCTCTGTGCTTGTAGAGAACCTTGGGGGAGAACAAGGAAGGGGGAGGGAGCGGCGAGGGCTATACATTTTTTGATGGTACAGACTTTTAAAGTGCTAAATTGATGAGAGAGAATAATATCCGGGTTTCTTTATCATCTTCCTTCAGCTACTTATTAGAAAATGACCTAGTAGTATTCTTTATCTCCCTCTCCCCGCCTCCCTTTTCTCACCTCTTTCCCATTCTTTTTCTCTCCGCTCTCCCGCCTTCTCCCCCCTCCCCAAACCCATCCAACCCAAGTGCACCCGAGGCTCTGAAAAATGGCGGGGGGAGGGGCGGGTTTTGAGCGGACTCGATTTGTGCACGTTTTTGTGATCTTATCTGCGCATTAGGATGTATGTATTTTTCTTGAGGCCGGAGGGAGCGAGGGGCGCGTTCCTAGATTTACCGAGGTTTGTTAAGTGGGGGGTGGGGGATGGGGCTGGCTGTGGGGATTTAGTCTGGGCGCGCAGCAAATTACCTGCCCTCCTCTCGCGCTGTCTCCCGCAGGCTTGCCCGCCAGGGTGGGGCGCTCAGTTTGCAGTTTATTTTTTCCCCTGCAAAGGGACGTGGGTGCCGGCGGGATCCGCTTATGGCAGTTCTTTGCCTTTGGGGTGGTGGTCGTGGTGGTGGGAGGGAAGGGAAGGGAAGGAGAGGCATTTTCTGGGTGTCCGGTTCTTTTATCGTCTCCTAGGGGCCAGAGTTGGGAAGCCGGCTAGGAGCAGAGCTGGGGCGGGGGAGGGAGGGAGGTGGGGTGCGGTGGGGAGGTAGCCTTATTCCAGGCTCGGCCCTTAAAATGGAGGGGAGGTGGAATGTGCCCTGGCGCTCTCGGGAGATGGAGGGGGTGTGGCTGTGGCCCGTAGCGGCGCGCATCTTGGGGTCTTGGTGCATTTGCTGGAGTCTGGGTTAGACTAGGCAGCGTTGAGTTTAGGCAGAGGAGGAAAGAGGAATTAGGGAAGGATGAATGCAAAAAGCATTGGAATCCGAAATGAGAAGAAAACGGCCGCCGTTTATTTAGAACCAGCCACCAAAAATCTCTATACAGCTGTATCTTTGGGGGTTGGAAAGAGAGGGTTACAGTGTTTTGGTTTTGAAGAGGAAGCCTTCAGGGAAGGAGACGATGGATGAGGGATTGCAGTGACTATTGGAGTGGGGAGGGGGAAAGTTAGGGCCAGAGACCGAGCCAGCTCCTCCCTCCTTCTCCTTTCCCTGCTCTGCATTTTCAAAAAGGCAGGAGGGACAAGTCTCCTGATGTAAGGCTGGGCCGCCTCCTTCTTCCCCTCCTTGCTTTGGAGCATCCATCCTGCTCAGGCAGTGGATGGATGTGTTGGACTAACCATTTGCTCCAAGGGGTTGGGCGGGGGTGGGAGTGGGGGTGCTACAGTTTGTGTGTTAGCTGTGAGGTGGAGCAACCGGAGGAGAAAAACAAACAAATAGGAAAAAGGGGAGATAAACTCCTCAGACTTGTGATGGAAGTGTGGAGGTTCTGGAAGGAGGAAGGAGCTTGCCTGTAGCTCCTAACTCCACCCTTTCCCCTTCTCAGGGAACCAACCTTCGGGGCCCGAGGGGGGGGGTGTCGTGATAAAGGAGGACGTGGAGGGAAGGAGATTTGCTTAAGTCTTTTCTCTCTCTCTCTTTTTTTTTAATAGGCAGATTTCTTTATTTCTCTGAACATAGGGAAAACCCCTCTCTCTTCTCTGGCTATATGCATTGGTGTCTTTGGGAAGAATGGGGGAGGGCAGGAGGAGCTGCATCTCCGATGCGATTTCTTCTTTCTCCTCCCGCCCCATCACCTCTGTTCTATCCTTGCTTTGGCTAAGGGGACCTGCGTGGCCCGCCCAGCTCTCCGCTCATCTTTCAGCAGCCCACATGGCAAACTGCAGCCGGAGGACGGGGGCAGGGAAGGTTAGCTATGATTTTTTTCTTTCTTTCTTACACCTAGTCGCTGCTTGGTGCTGCACCCTGACTGACCGCCCCTTAGCTCTTAGGGGTTGGGGACCAGGACCTTGGTTAGAAATAGATACTTGGTCCACCAGGGGCTGCTTGGCCCCTCCCGCTTTTTCTTGTTGGCTGTGTTTTCGGGAGGGCTGCATGAGCAAGGACTAGGTGCCTGCATAGCTAACCGTACCAGTGCTGTGCCTCAAGCTCTGATGATTTGAATAAGGGAGATTTTAAATGACTTTTTGAAACCCAGTGCAACATCCTTCATCCTAAGAGAAGGTTTTCTTTTTTAAAATTTTAACTGCCTGAAAAATCATTCCGAAATGTGTCTCCTTCTAGGTTTATTGAAACTTGGCTAGACTAAATAGAAGCGTCCAAATCCAACCAGGAGCTGCTATACCAAAGGGGCTTCCCCCCACCCCCACTCCCCTTGCTTTACAGTTGGGCTTGTGTGCTGGTCTCTCGCTCGCGCCCCTCCTCCACCCCACCCTCCATTCCCCTGGGAGGAGCAGAGAGGGAAAAAAAGAAAAGACAGATTCCCTCCATTTCCCTTCCTCGAGGATTTTCTTTCTATGAGCCGTCAGAGTTCAGTAGTATACACGGAAGAAGAAAAGGCTGATAGTGTGAACATGGTTCTCAAGATAGAACTATATTTCTTAAAATGTTTACCTTTTTTTTTTTTTGCCAAATGATAGACTAATGTAGTCATTGGTCAGTCCACAAGTAAATGAGCCAGCGGTTTACAATGACAATTCACTGTGCTGGTAATTTTTTAGTGGCAGTCCCACTGCTACAGTTTTAATCTCTTGCTGAAAACAGGAATCCTGTATCCAAATTTGTAAGGCATACGAAATGTAATATTTTGAACCGGTACCTTGCATGTATTTTAGGTTTCAAACAAAGATGACTCTAGGATATTTCTGTGGTGAAATAATCTGCTCCAAATTAGTGAAATGGTAAAAAATTTGCTCTCATTATCAAAAAAGTGGGGGAGGCATACTCATGGTTCTAAATAAAAGCTGTTTTATCCTAAGTTCTTGCTAGTAGACTTAGAAATACTATATTGGAAATCCAAATCACGGTCAGCTAGAGCTCAGGACAGAGCCATGTGAGGCACATGTGAGCCCTATTAACTACTATTAGATGATACTGTTTTGATGATTGCATTGTGAAAAATCATTCTTAATTCATTTCTGAATGTCTAAAACATAAGTACGACTAATAAGATATCCTTAGCACTGGATAGTTTTCAATAAAAGTATCTTGTATTTTCATTTTTTTGGTCTCGTACATTATAAGTGATTTTTTTTCCAACTGATAATTGACAAAGTAGGTTAAAATCTTAACATTTATCTCTCCTGAGGGGGTGTGTATGTGGGGGAAATGTATACTCGAGTGCACTGCAGTCTAGCCAATGGGTGTCCTGCTGTTTATAACTAGTTCACAGATTATGGTGATGGCATTGTTTGACCAGGTTTCCATCTTTAAAACAAAACAAAAAGCTGAGCCAGAATTCTCTTAGTGATTCTTTAAACTATTCCTAGAGGATGTGTGGAAGTATTACTCCAGTCCTTTCCCTCTGATATGCATCCCCCTTATTAAAAAAAATAAATAAAGGCAGTTTACTTAAAGACTGTGATTTGCAAATAATTTGTAATTTATGAATGGCTTTGGTCAGAGGGTGAATTATTAGTAGGATGATTCTTGTCTAACTAGGGGAAAAATGACTATACTCTTGGAGAAGATGTTCTGTTTAGTGCTAATAAGGGGAAGTGATGTAAAGATGCATGCATGGCAGAGTCAGGTAAAATTTTATTGTTTTTCAGTAAAAGGAAACAACACTGTCAAAAGATTGGAGTTTGCCTTTTTCTTGCTTTGGGGAGGAAATTATATATGTGTGTGTGTGTGTGTGTGTGTGTATATATATAATATATATATATATATGTATACTGAACATTTTTATATCAGGCACAGTACAAGAAAGTCTGTTGGCTATTTCCCCCCATTTCAGAATTTAACTTTTTTTTTGTCCAAGGAATTTGATAGTTGAAGCAGATTAATTTGCTCAATTTTAAAGTTGTCACTCAACTTGACTGTATAGTCAATCTTAACATTTTCATTCACTGGTCACTGATAAGATTAATGAAATATATGTGTATATATTCTGAAGTTTTGATTTTGCGCATATGTATTACTATTTACTATTTGGAGAGGGCTTTTTTTTTTTGCTCTCCCATCTATAATACCTTTATAACATGTTTCTAGTGGTTGCCCTGATTTTAACAGGTCTCTCCATATTAATGCTTCTCCATGGCAAATATAAACTATTGTTTTTTCTTAAAGTAGAAAGGTGGTTGAAAGCAATTTACTGAGTAATTAATCATTTTGTCTGTAAAAGAACAGTTTTCTTTAGTACAGCATCAGGGAAGATTTCCAATATACTTCTTAGTCCCCAGTTTTAGAAAATTTATTTAGAAAATATCCATTAAGAATCTGAATTTAAAATGGCCTTTGTCCATCCTGAGCCCGTGAGAAAAATAAGACTGAGCCTTATAGATCCTAACCAGGAATTTACCAACTGTCTCCATAGGGGAAAAATTTATTTCAATGTTTTGTTCACAGTTGGTTAATTTTTTAAAAAATCTTGATTATTCCTCACAAGTCATTCAGTTTCTTCTACCCACATTCCCTTCACATTTGATGACCTGACAGATTCTGCTATTTGATGTCAACTCAGTTCTTTCCTAGAGTCAGCCCTAGTCTTCAATCATCACAAAGATCAAAAGGAGATTCTTAAGATTGGGCTCTCTTCCATCTTACTTACTTCAGGCCTTTCCTTTGAATGGTAGCATCTTTTCCCTTTTTTCTCCCTTGTAGCCTGATTTTTTTTTAACACTACCTATATCAATTAGCTGCCTAATTAGTTTTATCTACTTTATGTGGATGCAGTGAGTTTGTAAGAGAATTTCACAAGCAAGTAGTTTTTTAGTGAACTTAAAGTAAACAGAATTTTAAAGGAGACCTATTTTTATACTCAATAGAAGCACAAAGGTGCAGAAAATGTAAAATGACTTACAAAAGGGAAACAAAAGTTCATAATATCCATGTATAAAAGTAATAATTTTATTGGGTAGAGATACTCTGAAAAGATCCAATACCTCTGCCAGTGCAAAGAGGAATATTTTAAATGTTCTTAGGAAGTTTTGATTGGCTGCAATTGCAAATGAATGGCTTCTCTATAAAGCAAGGCAAACCACTAAAGCAATACGATCAGGTTGGGAGGAGTGGTTTTCAATGAGAAAAAAAAAAAGATCGACTTTAGCAAACCTGGAAGTGCAGAGGTGGAGGCTCCCATCTTATTGTTTGATCAAACTTCTTTTTCATAGTCACTTAAACCTGGATTTTCCATGCTGTGAAGACTGACAGAATAAAGCAATATGACAAAAACTACTAAAATGTTTGAAAAAAATTTTTTTACTCCAGGGTCCTGAAGTGATTTTTCATCTATCCCATTATTCCAACATCCACATAACAGCAACAACAAAAAAAGACAACAGAGACAATAATATACAGCCATAAGAAATTTGATCAAATAAATAATGACATAGGGCCCTCTGTCACAAACTTATTTTCTTTTTTCATTAAGCTTATTTCCAAAAACAACTTTCCTCATCCCTTGATTCACACAGGGAGAAAAAAAACATGCCATTATTAATTTGTGATTCTATCTATTTTTACTCTTGTACATATATTGTGGGTTTGGAGTCTCTACTTTAGATCTATGACACTTTTTTTTTTCTAATAAGCTGTTTTAAAACTGAGGCCTCTTTTTTCCTATGTGGGACTCCTAGTGGTTACAGCAGTCTGAAATGCTGTGTGATAACTGGGCAGGAGCATCTGATGTTTTAAAGCAGGTTTTCAGCATGACACTTTAAAAAAAATGTAATTTCCAAGGCCACGTGAAATTTACTTTCATTGCCACTCCAGGTCTAGGAGCGGAAAAGCTGAAAAATACTTTTGTTTAGAAGTCTGAGTGGTTTGGGGAGGGGGGGGAACCTTTTTAGGTTTTGCATGCCAGTGCATGGCCTATTGCTGTGAAACAGAGAGAGGGTAAAGCTGCCTAAGGCAATGCACTGGAGGAAGAAATGTTTAATAGCACTAGGGGGAAAAAAAAGATAATGCATGGCAAAGTTTTGTCTTCTAGTAGACTATATAGCATGCAGAGTTTAGTGTGTGTTAAAACAGTGTATGACATTGCTGTATCAAAGTTGTAAAATTAAGCATTATTTATTGAAAACTATGTATTTTTTTGTAAAAACCTGATCACATAGATAATATCACAGTGGCTTGTGCTAGCGCTCCAATCTTTAACCAGCTTCTTTCCTACCGTACTTGGTATGCAGTGTTAATGCTCAGGGTTGAAAATCGTACACTCCAATGTCTCTTTGGCAAGAATTTTTAAACAGAGGAATACATTTGTTCAAAAGACTAATAAAATTGTGTGATCAATCTGCACTTGTGGCTTTTATGTGCATTTTTTCCCAGTTTTGCATTTGATAACTACTGTTTAATTCCTCAAGTGTTGTCTCCAAACTGATGTTACTGACAGGCTTTATAAGTGCTGTGTCTCTCAAAACAAACATGGCTGACAGCCTTGAGGTGAGGTCCTGAATGCTGTCCTGGGCACATGCGATAGATAGATCTTGAAATGGAATAATCATGGTAATTTCTCACTATGTTTTACTGGCAAACATAATGAACAAACCCATAGGCAAAATATAGAAGTGTAGATTATGATGGAGATTTTTTTTTCAGACAATGTTTAAAGTAGAAAATGAAGGAAAACAATATCAGGGGCAGTTGCTGCTATTGAATTCAATGCCAGCAAACTCCATTTCTCTGTGTCTTTTTTCTATAAACAATTTACAGTGTAAATGTATTTTGACATAGAAATCATTCTGTATTAAGATTCTTGATATAAAATGCTTTTATGAAAGCCTGTAAGTGATTCTTGGAATATTATAATAAGATTTTTTAAAAATGTGTTTACATGGTGAGTGTTTGTTGTATATTAAATTTGGTTTTGTAGAAACTTTTGTGTTGTATTGTCACAAATTTCAAAGTGCACATTAACACAACCCCTAGAAACACTTTTAGACTCTTAGGTAAGTATTTGCAGTGTTTCCTTACATGCCAAAGAACAAATTTAATACTTTTCTTCTAGCGCAAATCTTGTTTAATTATGCTCTAACTTAAGAGTTTCAGCTTAATATTTCAGGGTCTATTTTACCTCCAGAGGATTTGTATATGAGGCTGTTGAATAAAATTTAAAATACCCACTTTTTATCCTCCAGGTTTCATGTGGCAACCCTTAAATTGATCCCCTTCACCTCATCCCACCCCAACTCCCAGCATTGGCAGTGACGGTTCTTACATTAATGAATGGGATGATTTGCTTTTTAGTAATACCTTGTTTTGGTGGGAAAAAATTTATCATTAGTTAGATGATTTTGGAAACAGAGGAGTCAATAAATATTTGTTGGATAAACAAACCACTTACCCTTGGTTATAAACACATGTTCATGTATACATAGATACATACACATTGTGTGCATGTGTCATGCAAATATGTATTTTGATGTTCTTAAAGTAAATCTATTTTCACTGAGATCACTCTTGTGATTCTTCACTTTTAAAACATTGCTGTCCAGAATTGAATAAAATTAAAATTTAGAGACCTCACAAATTCCATATGCAATTACCATTGTTGTGTCATGACTGCTCAGCTGTAGACTTGAATACTACATTAATGCAACAGTAATATTCTACCTCCAGAGGGTTGTTTCCATATGATAATAAACATATATACATGAAGAAATTTCATTATTAAATCATCAGAATTGTTAAGAAACATTTAAATACCAAAGTTCTTCCTAGTACAACTCTGTATTATACAGACTTTTTAGAATCTGAACCATTATATATCATGATACTAATATCATTCCCAGATTTTATTTATCATATATAAAGTGATTAAATATCATTAAATTATAAAACCATCATATTTACTTCTGGTACCCTACGACTGTAAGTTACAGAATGTCTCATTCATAGGTCATTTGTTGTTATAGGTCTAACACAGTGATGGACATGTTATTATATGGCAGCAAAAATGTCCACTTTTACAATGGTCTGCTAAGAATCTTAGTCTCTCCAAGTTTAAGTGGAATTTCTTATGCAATGTGTTCCAGTGTCCTGAATGAAATATTTGTATACTACAGGATATGCCATGTGCATCTTTAAGTGAACAGTATATACATTTAAGAGAACATTTCCTCTTGTTCTGCTATTTAAGAACAACATATGAAATATAACTATATTGATGAAGATCATAAACTTTCAAATTAATGTATTAAATGAAAATGGTTCTACTTGAAGAGATACGGTGTTGATAAAATAACCAACATGTGGAAACTGAAAATAATTGAAGATTTATTTATTTTTTCTCTTTCTAGTAAGAATTGGTCAGACCACAAACCATAATTGTATCACAGTAGAAATATGTAATATATTTCACTCTTGAGAATTCTTGTGGGAGTAGAGGATAAGCAAAAGGTATGGTGAGCCTTCTGTCCCAGCTCACCACCGACCTCCATTTTCTGTCTTTTGAATAGTGGGATTGCTGATTTGCCTTCCTTTCTAAACCTATAATGAGCAAAAGGACAAGAATTATACAAAAAAGAGCATCAAGGGAGTGTGAAAGGAGAAGTTTATGTTGCTCAAAGTAATTAACATGATTTTTGAGCAGACATGAAAAGGATAGGGAATTTTTTAAAGCTGCTTTTAGATTCCTTCTGGAACCCCTTCCCCCAAAACATACTTTTGTAAGAGTTTAAATAAATGAAAATATGTTAGATTTCACCACTAAACACTAAGATATTGAAATGGAAAAAAAAATCTCCCCCCCCCCCCCCCCCCGATCCATTAGCATCGTTAGTTTCTGAGGTGACATTCTAGCTGGGAATGCCTTTTGCCATGTGCAAGAGATTGTACTACTTTCATTTGGATGCAGAGCTTCCCACAGGTTATTCATGCTTGCAAATTGAACTACTATAGTACACTTGGTGTTAGATGACCCTTGAAGTTTTACTAGGTAAACAATGAAGCTTTTTTTGTTTATAGCAGGGTTTTTTTAAAACTCTTTCAACCATTGTTCCCTTCAGAGGTCTCACAACCCCTTATGCTCAACTTACCTTATGCATCACCCCTCAGTCCATAGGAAAAGAGAGGCTAGAGTAGCTGGATGCCTTATTATTCTGTGAGAGCAGAAAAAAGGAGAAGGTACTTGTTTTCTGTACCTTCCAAAAGGCTCAGGCTTGTCAGTTGTGAGATCTGACAATTTAAAAATATTTCTTAAAAATTATTTTACTTACAATTTTTCCTATCTGTGCAAATATACTTTAAATATAAATAATTACAAGTAGATATTATAGTTTGGGGCAGGTAGATTGTGCAATAGATAGAGCACCAGGCCTGGAGTCAGGAAGACCCAAGTTCAAATGTAGCCTCAGATAGTAAGTAGCACATGACCTGGGGCAAGTCACTTAACTCTGTTTGCCTCAGTTTCCTCATCTATAAAATGAACTGGAGAAGAAAATGGAAAACCACTCCAATATCTTTGCCAAGAAAAAAACACCAAATGGAGTCACAAAGAGTTGGATACAACTCAACAATAACAACACTATGATTTTATTTAGAAATAAAAATAGTCGCTCTACTGTGAATTTCAACTGTGCAGATGCTCTGTGTCTATGCATGAAGCTTGTCTTTTGAACTATTCTAAAATTCTAATTCTGGTCCTTCTAAATTTGTGGGTCTACACAAAATTTTACTCAAAACAGCCCTGTGAGGAGGACAGTACAATATTATTATCTTCTTTTCAACAGATGAGGAAACTGAGACTCAGTGAAATCATTGCATTCTGTGTTAAGAACTAGTATTGAAACCCATAATCTCCTAATTCCAAATATAGTATTCCTCTCCAATATAATTTGTTCTGGACAAGCCTAAACTAGAACAGTCCCGTAATTTCTGGCTTCAGGTTTAAAATGTATTAAGATAATTTTTCAGGATCATAAAATAACCTCTTTAAAAGTTTTGGTAATAGATTAAAGAACCAATTTTAAAAGACACATCAAAATACAAACTATTCTACTCTTCCTGTAGAGTTGGCACAACAAAGAGCTAGATCAGGAAAATACTCCCAGAAGGCATCAAGAGCTTGGGTAATACCTCTAAAAACTTCCCTCGCACCGAAGCAAGGCCTTTTTATATGTTCCCTGCCATAGTTTACCTGCCCCTTTAAGGAAATGATCTACTGTCCCCTTGAGGAGCCTCTTATGTAAAACTCTAGGTGTCAAGTAAGGGAGAGCTTGAGGGTGTGGTGAAAAGGAAAAATAAGAAGAAGACAGCCATAATTAAGAGGGTGAAGTATGCAATCGTTACCCGGCACTGCCGTCTCATCCCATCCCTGTGCACCTCTGCCAGTTGGTCCATCCACATAACTGAGTTTTCACTTATTCTGAGCCAACCCTAGATTCCACAGGCCAGTTCAGTGATTCGGGATTGGGATTGGAATTCTCTGAGGAACTTACAAACCAAAAAAATTCACCAAGATCAACTCTACTTTTGATAAAGTTAAAGAGTATGCCTTGAATAGCAAGGAAACCAAATTGTCTGTCCTTTAAAGAGCAGTCCAGCTTTCATCAAATAGATGTCACTGCTACAATATCACTATTTTAAGGATAATGGATGATACAAAATTTATATTTAGAGTTGGAAGAGAGCTTAGTAGCCATCTGGCCGGGCCCATCCACAAAAACAACCCCTAGTAAGATCTCTATCTATATCTTCATGTATATTTATATTTATAACACCCCATTTATCTGTAAATCAATATCAGTCTCAACTACTGGAACACAACTGTGAGCAGAGAAAGAAACTACAACCAGACAAAGTAGATGTTACAAAGACAACACATGTTATAAAGTTCCTAGGAGCAACTTCTGTTTTCTTACTCATAACCTGTTTTCTCTATATACCATTACAATTTTCAACTTATGTGCGTGTGTGTGTGTGTGTGTGTCTGTGTGTGTGTGTGTGTGTGTCTGTGAGTGTTCTTGCAGAATTAAGTTCCTATAATGCAGCAACCATTTTGATTTTGTCTTTGTAGCTAGAGCAGCAACATCGTATCTTTCCCTTTGCCAACTGTTAAAAAGTGTGGAATGGAATTAGATTTGAACAATGTGGTTATCTATGCTTTCCCAACCTATAGCAGATCAGAAGCTTCAAATCTGCATCATAAGGACAGGAGGTTAAAAGGAGGCACCTTGACAGTAGCAAGGAGTATCAGTGGACAGCTCTGACAATGTAACAATAAAATGGGGAACATAAAAGCTGTAAGTAGACCCAGGAATTAAGAAAAATCATAGCAGTTTTAGGATAGAGGCAAATGGCTTTAAGATGTTTCATTAGCCTTTGATGCTATCACTGCTCGAGACAGAAAATAATGTTCTTAATGATGAATCTTAGTCATCAAGAAAAGGTTAAATTTATCTTCAGCATATTCTGCCTAAGAAGATAGGGAAAGATTTACACCCAAACTGTATTATTACTTGAAGTGAAGTAATTCCTGCCCCCCACTTCCCGCCCCAGTTATCTAGAAAATTCACTCAGGCAGAATGGATCATTCCCTAGCAATGAGAGAGAGTTAAGATGTTCTACCAAGACAATGAGATGGTGAAATAGATAGAGTGTCTGGAGGCCAATAGGCCTAGAGTTATACATCTTTGGGTTCACTTGTGTCCTGAGATAATTTCTAGCTGTATGACCTTGGGCAAGTCACTCAGTTTCCTCGATTATAAAATAGTAATCATGATAGCACCTACAGGCAGCTAGATGAAGCAATGAATAGAGTGCCAGGCCTGTAGTCAGGAAGACCTGAGTTCGGATGAAGCCTCATCTTTGTGACCCTGGGCAAATCACTTAATTCTGTTTGGCTGGGTTTCCCCATCCGTAAAATGAGCTGGAGAAAGAAATTGCAAACCACTCTAGTGTCTTTGCCAAGAAAACCTAAAATGACATCACAGAGAATCAGATACACATGAAACAAATGAACAACAGCACCTGCCTCCCAGTGGTGTTTCGAGGCCCAAATGTGATATTTGTGAAGCACCTGGTACATAATAGGCACTTAAAATGCTGATTTCCCCTCATTAATTTACTAAGCATCTACTATGTGCCAGGCACTACTCTAGGCCCTAGTTATACAAAGAAAAAAAAAGAAAAATTAAATAGTCATTACAACAATTCTGATTTGTTTTTATAAAATATGTAAAAATGTGGGTAAATGGATTAGACAATTTGAACAGGCAATAAGGCAAGGGAGATCAAGGCTTCTGAGAGGTGGAGGTGAGGAAGAAATACATTCCAGGCCCATGTAAAGGCATGGAGATATGACAAATTTAGGTATCTTCCAGTAGGCAAGCTGAGTGGGAACACAGAGGATATAAAGAAGAACAGCAGGGAGTAAGTCTGAAGAGGTCATGAGGGTGGAGCACATTCACATGAAGCAACTGAAGGACACTTTTTATAGTAACAAATCAGCAAGTGTGACACTATGTCACAAGACACTAGGGGAAAACAGCAACCAAGTGTCAACTAACTGTCAAATAAAAGAGTGAACTGTCAGGAAGAATGTTTTAGGGGAAGCTTCTTGAAAAAGTTCCTGGAAATTGTTCTTTTTCCATTTGCCTTATTGTAAAGGAAATGAAGTAGAAGAAATGATGGAAAGGAAGTGGTCATATGAGGTAGAGTGTATGGAAAGTGTCTGTAGATACATATGTACATGGACATATGTATATGGAAGTGGGAGTCATAGTCTGGGAATTCCTAGCCAGTTCATAATTATAGCTATAGTAGCAAGGTAAAGAATGATCACTAGCTGTGGTTTAAGGAGCTTAGATTTGATATGTAGGCTATTGAGCAGAGAAGGGACATGCTAAAAAATAATATGAAAAAGAGTCTTGTAGCACAAGGTTTTTGTGAACACTATCTCTCTCTCCCCCTTCCCCCTTCCCCCATCTCTCGATTGTATGTTAATATAATTGGTTAGCTTTGGGATCCTACATGTTATATTTTATACATCTAGAAACAGTTTTCACTAGACTTGGCAAAGGAATGTTCATGAGACAAATAAAGTTTAAAAGACCTGTTGTAGAACCTGTATGGAGGATGAGCTTAAGTAAGAAAAGAGCTAAAAGGTGCCAAATCCAGGCCTGGACTGTACTTAACAAAACAGGATTTGAGCACAGGACTGAGAATCTACAAATGAGGAAGACAGATTACATAGGTCAAAGAAGGCAAGGAAGCAAACGAAATCCAGAGAGACTCTCATTCCCATCTGTGGACCTACTCCATGCCAGGAATGTATTCCCTTCTCACCCCAACCTCATGGAACCCCTGGACTCCTTCAAGGTTAATTAAGCTCCAGGGCCACCTCCTATAGGAAGCCTCTCCTGATCCCCCAGTTGCTAGTACCCCACCCCCTGAAATTACTTGGTAACATTGTCCTCTGTAGTTTGTATTTAATCATTATGCATGCTACTTTCATCCAACAGAAGTGAAGTCCTTGAAGACTGCATTCCTTTTTTTTTTTTTTGGACATTTTAGCCCTAGCTCTGAAAATAGTGTTTGGTTTGTGTCTTGTGTGTGGCTATACGCATATTCAGTATCAGAGGTAGGAATCAAAAACCAGATCCCTCTTAAAGGTATAACAGTTTTTTCACTGTATCATCCTGCCTCTAATTTTTACTTATGACTTAAGGTTATATGGCATTCTTTGTGAATAGTCCACCTGCAATTTTAGCTACTTTGCTCTAGTTGAATGTATTGAACATCAATGTTCTGAAGGGTTTGGAGAGGGAAGCAAAACAAAATCTACACCATTCCTTTTGAATCTGTAATCAATTGCTAATCAAGTTGTGGTATATTATTGTGATAGATTACTATTGTACTTTACAGGTTGTGTTGTGGTTGTGGTTTTGTCTTTCATTCTCAAAGAGGACCATGACAGCAGGGAGATGATGACATGACTTGCAGTTGATTTGATTTGAGTGAGAGAGAGCTGTGTGGAGTCATCAGCATCTGAGTCCAGTGGCCAGATGTTGTTCAGGACAAACGATGAACTTGATGATCTTAGAAAAATGTGGATATACTTGCACGAGTTAATGAAAAGCGAAATAAGCAGAACAAAGAGAATGTTGTATATAGTAACAGCAATATTGTTTTGAGAATAATTTTAAGCAAATAAGTCATTCTATTATAAATACCCAAATGACTACAAAGGACCTGTGAAAGAGGATGCTATCTGCATCAAGAGAAATAACTGATAAATAGAAGCATATTCTATAGAAGTATGTTCCAGAAAATAAAATGATTTGAAATATATATGTATATAAATATATACACATATACACTCATATATACATACATATAGTTGTATCTAATAGTAGCCATCTCTAGGGTAGGGGAAGGGAAGAATAAAAGAGAAAAAAAGAAATTTACATGATAACTTCTATATATTTAAAAGGAATAGCAAGTTGTACATAATAGATTTGTAGTTTCATGTACAATCATTCTTTCAAAAATATACTGTTATTAAAATGCTTGTTTTGTTCCATAAATTAAAAATAAGATTAATTAAAAATAGATTTCTGTATCATACAGTATAAAGTACTATGCTTAGAGTAAGGAGTCATCTGGGCTTGAATCCCATTTCTGTTGCTTACTAGCCATGTGGTCCTGTGTAAGTCATTCAACCTCTGTAGGCCTCAGTTTCCCATCTGTAAAATTCAATGGCTTTTAAATTAAGCACAAGGAAGCCTCTATTCTGGATATCAGGGATAAAAAGAAAAACATAAAGCAATCCTGAAGAAGCTTGAACTCAACTGAGAAGGATGTACTATGTACATAAATAGATAAGTAAATATAAATTTTATACATATTTATACAAAGTAGTCTTATGAAACCAGAAGCGCTAACTAGCAGGTATAAAGGAAGGTCTCATATAGTTATTGGCACCCAAACTGTACTTTGAAAGCATCTTAGTATTTTTGAGTTTGAGATGAAAAAAGAGTACATTTCATACTTGGAGAGTAACCTAAAAAGGAACAGGAGCAGGGAATATGATGTTACGAGTGGGTAAAAGCGAGTACTACAGTTTGACTGGAGCAGAGAGTGAACAAAGTGAGGTCATAAGAAATATGAATAGAAAAATGTGTGGGAAACAGATTGTAGAGGAATTTCGGTGCCAAACTAAGAATTTTGTGTTTTATCCTTGAAGCAATAGGGAGCCACTGAAGACTTTCAGTTATGGGAGTGGCAAGATCAGATCTTCATTTTAAGAATTTCACTTTGGCAGTTGTGAGGAGAACAAATTGGAGAGGGAAGAGACTGGAAACAGTGAGGCCAGTTAGGAGGCAGTAGCAATACCCAGGAAAGGAGTGTTAAGAACTTGAATTAGAATGTTGTTTTCATGAAGGGAGAGAGGAGGAAAACATGTGAGAGATATGGTGGAGGTAGAAGTGACAAGATTTGACAATGGAATGGACATATGGTATGAGTGACAGTAAGGAACTGAAGATGACATTAAGGTTGGGAACCTAAGTGATTGGAGGGTGATTGAGATCATGCCTTTAATAACAATGTGAACATATGGAAGAGAGGAAGGTTTTTTTTGGGGGAAAATAATAAGTTTTATTACTAGTCCTTTTAGTACTTGCCTTACAGTTTTATTGTGACATTCAAATGAGATATATAAAGCACTTGGCAAATCTAAAAGGGCTAGATAAATATCATCAATTTTTTCTTTATTAAAATCATATTGATATAATTATTTTCAAATGGTTTTGTGAACTTTTTAGTTCTACCTCACTTTGCAAAATGTCATATTAGGCTATTGAAAAATTTTAAATAAAATTATTACATAAGCACAAATCTCATACTTAAAAATCTATGTGAAGTCCTTCTCCAAATGTATTACCTTAAAATGGAAACCCTTCTGCATTCAAGTGGGAATCACAAGAAGACAAATGTATACATGTATGGTGTCACAAATGGCAAGGAAAAAATAATAGGTCCCTTTCTGTTGCTTCTAGTCCAAGCTATTATGATTCTATCTCCTTGTGACCCCAGTCCTGACTTTGCTTCCATATTCCAACTATCAGACCTTGATTCAACTTTTTTACAGTCAGAATCTGAGACCTGATATGATCCAGATCTCTTTTAACATGGCGCTATAGGAAGAGTCAGAGGATATGGGTTCAAATCCCACCTGTTTCTATGTAACAGATAGATATGTAGATGGTTAGATAGATAGACAAATGCGTAGGATGAATACTGATTAAGCACTTAAGTGCAAGCACTGTGCTGTGTACTAGGGAAATAATTACAAGCAAACTAGATAGTTCCTACCCTTAAGGAGCTTACATTATAATAAGGGAATACAATACATAAAGAGGAACTAGAAGGGGAGAGGGGAAAGTACCCACAGAGGTAAGGTTGTTACCAAGGAGGTGAAGTCTGGGAATGAAGTGACCTTGGAGAAGTCACTTAATTTTCCTTGGCCTCAGTTTGTTCCATAAAATGGAGGCATTGGGATTAATGATCGCCAACGTCCTTTTTTGCTCTAGGTCTGTGATCTTATCAACCTCTTATCCTATTCACCTTCAAATCTAACTTTTCCTTCCTGCTAATGATTTATTGGTGGCTGTTATGGTATTGGCAACCAGGAATCAAGGTGGCACATCTGGGAGGATAGATATTTCAGAATTTGTGCCCTAGTTCTATTTTTGACTTGCTATTAAATGCTGACATTGCCACTGAAATCTTTGTTCAAGGCTCCATCATGTCATGATGGGTACATTGGGTTCTGAAAAGATTCCCAGCATAGTATAAGCTTTCCCAAATGGGAAAACTGTCCTCTGAAAGCCAATATAGCTAAATTTGGAGGAGCTCTTCACCAAAAAGTAAGCCACCAGGTAATGAATTTTATGGCCACAGAAACCGATGAAGCCCATCACCTAAGGAGAGGAGGCATTATGATCCATGTCAGTGGAAGCAGTACTCCTACTAGTGAAATAACTGATCTTTTGAAGCACTGAGGCATGATACTGAATAAATTTCAACACTGTTAGGTACATTTTCACATCTGAAAAATGGGATAATAATATTGACATTGTCATGTCATGGAGCTGTTGTAATTCATAGGCAGTCAAAACAAAACAAAAAAACCCACTACAATTTTCAAATAAAAGAGCCAAATACCAACCTGTAAAACAGGGATAATAATCCTTGCTTCATAAGAGTGTTCTAATGCTTAATTAATTAACATTTGTAAAGCTTTTTTAGACCTACTGATTTAAATTAACTCGCATTAAAACTGGCAGAGCATGATATGAAGCCTTTATACTAGCTAGTAACAGAAAGGGAGGGAAAAGGAGGTTCTGTTTAATCCAGGCAGTATATTATATATTTTAACATACAAATAAAACAGAAAATAGAGACGTCTTACAAGAGAATACAAAGAATAAAACCAAAGGAGCATAATAGATAACACCAAGGACTAGAAGAAACCAAGGGAAAGATCTAGCTACCATGTAAATCAGGGAAATCCTCATTTTCTGGCTGTAACAGATATTTGATGGAAGACTATGCAGAAGTGGGATGTCAGTACAGATACATAAAAGTGATAAGAAAGAAAAGACTAGATCTGTATTTTAAGCTGGGAGATAGTATTGTGCATCAAAATGATTGACAATCAATTTGACTGTGAAACCAGGAATCAAATACTTCAGACAAGAAAAAGAAGAATGAAAAAGAAAGGAGAAATTGCAATGAGATCTTCCTAACAATTCACTTAGATCAAAGCTGAGTGAAAATAGGATCAGGGGATCAACAGATTTCAATCAGATCTAAATTAGTCACTTCATTTTTAAAATGAAAAAAAAAAACCTGAGGCAGAGAAGTTAAGTGATCTGTCCAATTCAGACTATTACCTCAAATTAAACATGGATCAATCAGTCAATAAACATTTATTGAAGGCCTGCTATGTAGCAGGCACCATGCTAAGTTCTGGGAATACAAAGAAAGGCAAAACTGATTGGTAACAAAAAGGGAGTGAAAGAGAGGTTCTTTTTAATCCAGTCTGTATATTATATATTTTAACATGCAAACAAAACAGGAGATAGAGATGTTTTGCAACAGAAGACAAAGAATAAAACAACAGGAGCATAACAGATAACACTGAAGGATTTGAAGAACCAAAAGGAGCCTCTCTCAAGGTGTTTACAGGGATCCTTTATCTACTGTGATTGTTAATTTTTACTTAGTGCAAAGACTGAGAAAACTCCAGGCACTTCTTTCTTTGCAGAAAATCACAGGGCAGTTGGAATTAGAGATCTATCCAACTGTTGCTACTCTGTTTTTGCTAGTATTTTGGAGAGAGCTAGAGGTTGTATCATATGAAGTTCATTTAAAGGAAATGGAGAGGATTAAGATGGAAAAGAGAAGGTTTAAGAGTGACATGTTATCTCTTTAGAAGTGTTTGAGCGACCATCATTTAAAAGAGGAAATAGATTTGTTCTCCTTGGCCCCAGGAAAGGATGAATTCAGGAAAATATTAGGGAAAACATCCTAATAATTAGAGCTCTCCCAAAGTAGGATTCCTTCTAAGGTCAACAAATCAATAAGCATTTATTAAGTTGTCACTATTTTACCTGGCACTGTACTAAATATTGGAAATACAAATACAAGCAGAAATAAATACAGTCCCTGCCCTCAAGGAGCTCACAAGCTAATAGGGCAAAACAACACATAAAAGGAAACTGAAGGGAGGAAGTCATGGTAGAGAAAATCTGCAGTCACAGTTGGAACTGAGAAAAGAATAAAGATATGGATGGCTTGAGTTTTCCCCTTAAAATTAAAGTTTTTGGAAGAAGGAACTGCAGGGGCAAATTATACTTCCAGTGTGAGAAGTCCAGGGGGCAGAATGAATTTGCAGGGTAAGGAGGCTGGGTATGCCAGGGAAAGTCCAGAGAGTCAAAAGTAGAGCCTGGAGAGGAATGAATCCCACCTCCCTAGAAGTCTTCAATCAGAGGCTAGATGATTATTTGTTGGGGATATCATGTAACAGCACCATGTCTGGTGCTGGTTGGACTAGATGGTCCCATGGACCCTTTTCATCTCTGAGATGTGGTGGCATTCTTCTTTAAAACCATGGTAGATTCATCCTGGATTAATACCAAGAGATCTGGTGCCCAGATACCTACTTCTGGCATCTTTAGAGGACCCTGAGGCAGCTCAAAAGCCTCAATATTGAATGTAAGAGATCTTTTCCCCTTGAATTAATGTCCATCTATAGCATTTTTCTTTTTAAACAATTTAGTTATAAAATAATATTTCCATAGCCTGAGGAAGACCTATGTTATATACAGGGTATGAGTGAAAGAACAGTATTTCCTCCATTCTAAATCTGCTACTTGCTACCTATATAAACTTGGACATGCTGTTTAATCTCTTTGGATCTCAGTCTACTTATCCTTAAAATGATTGGGTTGTATTAGATTATGCCTAAGAACCCTTCTAGCTCTAAATCTGTCTATGATCCTTTGAACCTGAAGATTCACTTTTCACATGAGGTCATAGATTTAGAGGTGGAAGAGACCTTAGAAGCCAACTCCTTGAGGAGTGTAGTGACTTGCATAATGTCCCCAAGACACTAAGCAGCAGTGCTGACACCTAAAGACAACATCCTCTGACTCCAAAGTTTCCCATGCTGAATAAGATATAGTATAGGAGAAAGCCTCAGTACCTTTAAGGCATAATTATGATCTTATCAGGAAATTCTCAGTATCTTATAGTATTTAGAGTTGAAAGGAGGTC
This sequence comes from Phascolarctos cinereus, assembly GCF_003287225.1. NCBI lineage: Eukaryota > Metazoa > Chordata > Mammalia > Diprotodontia > Phascolarctidae > Phascolarctos > Phascolarctos cinereus. The sequence goes on from NW_027555625.1 coordinate 195,764,425, forward strand.
ATAAAGGCCATCTGGTCCAAATTCTTCATTTTGCTAATGAATACAGAGAAATTCAGAGAGGTTAAGTGAGTTTCATGAGGTCACATAGATACTGGTAATCAAGAGGTTGTTATTATTCAACTTTCTTTTTCCTCTTTCCCTGTTAAAACCCTTTTTGTTTAATGTAGATTTGAATACAGACTAATTACATTATTTTGGTGATGATGAATTTCATTTTCAGCTTTCTCTTTTTTGTAAGAAAAACTAAAACAAAACTCTCTTAATCAATGCAATGCTGTACTTTCAGTCCACAAACATTCAAGTTCCTACTCTGTGTTCTGTACTGTCTAGGTGCTATGAGTGCAAAGGTAAACATCAGAGTTCTTGCCTTCATGTAGCTTGCATTTTATCAAAGGAGTCTGTATATATGCATAAAAGCATGTACAAAATAAGCATATATAAAGCAAACGTAAAGCATTTTCGTGGGGAGGCACCAAAGCTTAGGCTTCAGAAAAGGCCTACTGTATGAGGTGGTACTCAATGCAGACACATAGGACAGCCTGGGCAAAGGCACAAAGATGAGAGAGGCAGTCTCCAAGTTCTTATTGTTGCTGTTCATCCTTCATTCTTGAAGAGACTGATGGCATCATGAGGGTGATGTCTTGACTTGTGAGTGAATTGGATATGAGCGAGGCAGAGCTGTGCAAAGTCTGCCACCTCACTTTCTCCTCCAGAGTTAATGACATCCAGCAACAAGACAAAGGTCAAGATGACTGGTGATGACACAGGATTCAGTCAGTGACCTTTCTAAATAAAGGTCTTTCCCCAGTCTCAGTTTTTTGGGCCACACTCATTCAATGACTAAAAGCTGGGTAAGAGTCTTCATGTGAAAGACAGTAAGAAGGCTGTGCTCTAAAACACAGTGGGTAAGAAAGTGGAAGCAGAACCTGTCTCCATCTGATGATACTATTACTGTAATTGAATTGTTTTAAAATCTCTTATTTCAGTACACAAAGAGCTTTGAAAAATTCTTTAGCTTAAGTGTGGTGTCTTGAAAAGAGCATTGAGGGGCAGCGCAATTAGGGGCAGCACAGTGGATAGAGCACTGGCCCTGAAGTCAGGAGAACCTGAGATCAAATGTGGCCTCAGACCAAACACTTGACACTTACTAGCTGTGTGACCCTGGGCAAGTCACTTAACCCTAACTGCCTTAATAAAAAAAAAAAAGCATTTGACTTAGAATTAAAATGTCATAAGATCATAGGCTTGAGGTCTAAGGTACCTTAGAAATAATCTAATCCAATCCCCTCATTTTTCTAATAGGGAATTTGAGGGCATTCCCACTACCAGGTGACTTGTTCAAAGCCATATAAGTAATAAAGAGGCAGAGCTGGGATTTAATCCAGGTCCTTTAACTCCAAACCTGGCAGTCTTTCTGTGGGACCACTCTAGATTCAAATCCTATTTCTATGACTCACTAGCCATGTGACCACAGGTTTCATTTCGCTTCATTTTTCTGTGTGGGACTGATATATAAAATGAGGAGTTTGTACTTGGTGATCTACCTTTCAGACTTTTTCTGGCTATAGTGAATATTTGACAGTAGGAATACCAATCTCTACCTCTCAACTGGGAAATGCACCCGTAATGACTGTCCAATTCTGTCTGAGTCATACACTTGATTATCACAATCAGTTCAAAGCACATTGGTAAAGAGACAATATGAGTGACTAAGTGCCCCAGTGGATAGACTGTTGGGCTTAGAGTCAGGGAGATTCATGTTTCTGAATTCAAATCTGTCCTTAGGTATTTACTAGCTGTGTGACCCTGGGCAAGTCACTTGACACTCTTTGCTTTAGTTCCTCATCTATAAAATGAGTTGGAGAAGGAAATGCCAAACCACTCTAATATATATTTATCAAGAAAGCCCCAAAATGGGGTTACAAAGAGTCAGACATGATCGAACAAGAGCAATAAAAGACAATGCAATTTAAAAGCCTTATGAATAGCTACATAGTATTTTTTTCATACATTTTTCTCTATACTCCATGATTACTTGCTTTCCTAGAAGTAACATTCCCAAAAGGCTGATAGGTAAAACCAGTATAGGTCTATTTCAGATTATTCATTGTTCATTTAAAGTTTGTACAGCTCTCTAATAGTTTTTCAGATGAAGGATACCCTCTAGCAAATCTTATTATATCTGATGTTTTTCATGTTAATAGTTTTTGAACACAGTTTGTAAAAAATCATTCATTTCATTTATAAGTTGGAGAAATATTAACAAGAACATAGCCATAAATTGACTTAGATTTGGGAAGTTGGTGTAGAACATATAATATAGGCAATCAAGCTGATAAAAAGCAAAAAGATGGGGTTTCAAAGTAACAAAATAAAAATCTTCATGGTGACCAACTGAATCTCTCTGACCTCTAATTATTATTCCTAAAGTCCTTTTGTATGAAGGAGGAGACAATATCCACTGAGAAATTATCTAAAATTGCATTCAGACTTCTATTACTTTATGTTTAGTTGGCTTCCCCATTAGTTAGATTTGAAGAATACTGATAAAATATTATTGGCTATTACTTTTCTTGACCTATTAACTGAGTTATGTAATGGATCTGGGCTTCCCAAACAGAAAGTTATACACTGATTTAAAGCCTAAAGAAGTAATTTTCCTGTATAGTGCATATTTACAATTTTCTTGAACACACATTCCAGTGTAAAAATCAAAGTCAGCGCAAGAATTATAATGTAGTGTATACTGTCATCAAGATATTCATAACTTCACTGGTTTTCACATTAAAGGGCAATATTGAAAAGTGATGGATTATTATTTGGGTCTTTAATAATTTGAGGTGAGTTTTTTTTTCCTTTCTCTTGTAAGATAAATGCATAAATTTAGTGTTTGTTTTTTTCTTTTACAATGAGTGTTACATGGTTAACTCATGCTTTATACCTGTCCACAAATGTATCTTTTTCGACCACCCAGTTGACCTTTAAGCCAAAGATAAAAGGTTACCCTCTGAGAACTTCTGATTCCATGGAACATGAACAAAATTTGAACTAACCTCAAATCTAACCTGTTGAGACCTGGATTCAAAACCTGACTTTTAAACCTAGTGTTTTAGGCAAGTCACTTAATCTCTCTGATGAGCCTGTTTCTTCAACCATAAAATGAGGATAGGAATACTTACACTATCTAACACCTAGTATTCCTGTGAGGAAAGCACTTTGTAAGCCTGTAAGTATTATAGAAATGTGAGATCATAATAAGAAGATAACCTAGCTCTGCTTCTTGAGTGACTGTGGGCATCTCACTTTTCCTCTCTATGACTTAGTTTCCTTACCTATAAAATGGTAGTTGAGTAAGATGAACTATAAGGTCCCACCCAACTTGAAGTCGTAAATGTATTGCTTTTAAATCCTCAAAACTGATATAGAAGACCAATATTCCTTTTGTATCTCTCCATAAAAACTCTCAGCTCAACCAATATTTCACAGGCTGTGGAAGCTGACAGGGAGATTCTGCTTTTAGATAATGGCAGAGTAACATTACAAAATAAAGCTTTGATCTTGGGCGAATCACCTAGTCCTTGAGTAAATAAGCACTTGTTGACCGAGCTGCTTTAGGTTGGGGATAGAAAGAAAAAAGTGAACAATCTCTGCCCTCAAGGAGCTTACATTCTAAAGGGGAAGGTAAAAAGAATATGTATAGGTATATACAAGATATACACCTCGAGGAACTTCAGATTCTTCATTCAATCAATTCTTGAGTCAATCAGTCAGGAAACATTTATCAAGTACCTATTGTGTGCCAGGCACTGGGCTAAATGTTGTGGGTACAAAGGCAAAAGTGAAATAGTCCCTGCTTTGAAACAAATTGGGATTTCTACAAGGTAGAGGTAATGACAGCAAGCTTTCCAAGCACTGGGACAGCCAGTGTAAAGGCATGAGACAGGAAATGGAGTGTTGAGTTTGAGCAATGGAAGGAAATCAGTTTGACTGAACCCTAGTGTACATGAAGGGGAAGGATACATAAAAAGGCAGCAAAAGTAGGTTGGGGCCACATTATGAATGACTTTGGGTGCCAAAAAGAGGAGTTTACTCTTGATATTATAGATAATAGGGAGTCACTGGAATTTGCTAATTAAGGCAGTGACATGGTCAGACCTTAATTTCAGGAAAATCACTTTGGCAGCTGAGTGGAGTGTGGATTAGAGTGAAAAAAAAAAGAATTGAGACAGGGATACCATTTAGAAGGTTATAGGAACAGTCCAGGTAAAAGAAAGTGAGGTCCTGAATTAGGGTAGTGGCCACATGAGTGGAGAAGAGAGGATGGAGGTGAAATACATACACACACATATGTAGAAAAATTTGAGAACTGTTTGGATACAAGCAGTGAATCAATGTGAGGAGTGAGGCTGACACTGTGATAGTGAATATAGGTTTCTGGAAAGATGGTGGTGTCTTTGATATAAACAGGGAAGTTCAGAAGAGAAATGGGAAGATAGTGAGTGCTATTTTAGAACTGTTTCCTATGCCAATGGGACATTCAGTCAAAAATGTCCAGTAAGCAATTGATGATGGGGAGTTGGTGATCAGCAAAGAGATTAAGATTTGGGAGTCAACAGCATATAGATTTTATTTAAGCTGTGTTAATTGAGGAGGTCACAGACACAAACAGAGAGAAAGAGAAGAGGACCCCAGGAGAGAACCTACGGGTACACCCACATTTAGGGGCATGGCAATACAGTAGATAACACTAAGAAGGGATGGACAGGTAGGAGGAGAACCAAGGAAGAACTTTGACAGAAAACTCAAAGAGGAGAGTATACAACAGGAGATAGTTGACTGAGTCAAATGATTCAGAAATATCAAGAAGGAAAATTGGAATGGTCATAACCTTTCCAACCTATACTGTTGTAAGGATCAAGTGAGATAAAGTATTTATAAAACAGCATTCTAACTGTGGTGCATTGTAGAAATGTAGGTGATTATTTTCTCCAGAGCACCCTTTGAGAACAGAAGATAGGAAGTATCAATTGCTTGAGTATCAGGGAAAGGAAGACCTAACCAAGTATACTTAAGGAAAAATTAACCAGTTATTTAAAGAGAGGAGAGGGTTGATACTATATTCACCTAAAGCTCTATGGAAATTTTCTCTTTTTTTAATATAAATTTATTTATTTTTATTTTTCAACATTCACAGCAAACAATCAACAGCACCAACTCTAGTGCTTCATTGTTTTCCATTCAGTGAATATGGTTTAAGCACTTACAATGTGTAAAGCCTAGTTTTAGTGGTTGTATGTATAGCAATCATCTCCCAGCTCATCATTCCTGTTTCTCTGATGCTGAACCTTGTATGTCACCCTTGAACTATTCCCCTCTTACCTGGGCAAAACTCCCTAACCTTCACCCTTCCCCCTTTAATACCCCAATGAGGGTATTACAATTTAGCAAGCCTAATTGGATCAATGTGAGCACTACGGCTGGGAAAGGCAAAAAAAAAAAAAAAAGATTGTCAGAAGACCTCAGACTAAGCACCCACATGCTTTTCACACCTATCATTTTTCTGGGGATGGTAATTTTAGTCCATCATAGGAATGGCAAAGGATACATGCATAGACAAGAAACTAAAAACTATAGAAATTGAAATTTTCTGGTATGTGCAAGTCATATGCACTCTTTTTATGCTTGGTTTGGGATACATTTGAGGGTTTTGTCTTCCTGACTTTCATTTCAAATGCATTATGCCAATGTCCTATAGTTATGATTAGATGCAACCTTATCAATCAGCTGCTGATGAACCAACATCTTCCAGTGAATCGTTTCAAGATTTTGGAAATGCTCCGGAAATCTGCTGAGCAGAAACTAGCTCTGAGGGCTATCACACAGCTTAACTTGTTGTATCCATGAAATGGCAAAAGATAGACTGAAGGGCAACTTAAAACCAGTGTCTGATAACTCTCCTTCCTGCCTCATCTCATGTGCATTTTTTCAAAGGTGATGTCTATCTATGTTGACAACTGAAATGTCTGAAGGAACAATTTGTGTACAGGGTAGAGATTAAAGGATAGATTGAAGTGTGGCAGAAGGGGCTGAATGCAAGGCAGGCACTACTGACTGCTCCCAGGAAAGGAACATGCACAGAAAGCTGACATCATCTACAGGAAAGATTGGATTTGCACCATAAATAAATCATTCAACAATATAAAGAACTGGTAGCAGGAACAGCTGGAATCATATCCCTTATGATGTATTAACTTGTCTTAAAACCTCAATCAGTGTTGACAGATATTTTGCTATGGGATTTATGAGATCATATGAACATAGTTTTCATATTTATAATTCTTCTTCTGGATGTTTGCCTCCTGTCCCCTGCTCCCCCAAGATAATAGGTGAAGCATATTGAGAAGTGAAAAAGAAAATTCATATCCCGTCAACTTTCTGTTGGTGTTAACATCTGCAACTCTATAGTACAAAGTAGCTACCGTAGTATATGAGTACAGCTGAGCTCTGCTTTTCAAGTTTCCTCTAAAATAGGTACATGATAGCTGATATTTCAGAAGAACAGCTTTGCAAAATAGGTTAAGTGTAGGTTTCATTATCCCCATTTCACAGATGAAAAAAACTGGGGCTTGAAAAAAAGTGATTTTACCAAGGTCATATTATTAAGTATTGGAATCAGGGCTCAAATTCAGGATTTTCTGACTCCAAGCCCTATATTTTTTCCAGTCCAGCACACTGACTGATTTTTACACTAGTAAAGTGAAGCAAGGGAGCTGGTATTGTTATTTGTTAAAGGTAGAAATCCTCAAAGAAATGAGCATAAGTTCTATAGTAAGCTTCTGAGGGTGAAAACTGCAGCCATCGTTAAAGAAATGATCATCCTGACACTGTTACTAGAGTAAGAAATTGTAGTCATTACTAATTTTTAATCATTTATAATAATTCTCATTATTCATCAGAATTACCCCCCACTTAAGTCTTCTTCTAATGTTTCCTCATGGGGTAGCTGCAACCATGGATTATTCAAAACTATGTCAATGGAACATTGGTTTTGGTTGGTACAACTACAGGCTGAAAAAGCTGAAAGTCTCAGCCTCACAATGGAACCTGTATTTTTTTGTACCAAGGATAAGACTAGAAGAGTTGGAAGAGGCTCACCACCAGAAAACTGGCCACCATGTAATGGAATTTATTATTTTTTTTTGTGTGACAACTGATCAAGACTCTCTACTGATGCATGAAGGAACTAAGATCTGCATTGGTTCAGGGAATAGAATGCCAGTCAACTCACAGCTATATTAAATAATTAAAGTAATAATAGCTTATAACCCCTCTCATTGTGCCCTATGGAACCCAAGTTATATTCCAGACAGCCTCCTAACTGATCTTGCAGCTTTTCCCTAGTATTGTTCATAGGGTCAGAGGGCATCTAGTTCAACTACAGATGAAGAAATTAAGGCCCAGGGAGGTTAAGGGACTTGTCTAAGGTAAGAGTTACAGCCAGGTTCTTTCACAAGGATGTCAGATTGGCAACATGTGCATGCCCCATGATCATTCTACTCCTCTCTCAGAAGTCTCCCATGGCACCTAATCATCTTAGTAAAATCTAAATTCCTTAGCCTGGGATTCAAAGTCTAGGATAATAAATACTTGTTGACAAGTGGACTTAGTTTGCATGATGTGGGACGTCTTTACCTTTCAAGCCTTATTTCATACTTCTTTCTCTAACATGTACTCACCTCCTGGACTACTTGCCTTTGTTCATATTACTTGCTCTGACTAGAAGGGTCTTCACTTCCCTGGAACAACTCACCTCTTCACTCCTGTTATCTTCTTAGGATAATTCCTTTAAACTTTAGTTCAGATATTACTTCTTCCATGAAATTTGTCTTTTCTACCCAGGTAGAAGTGATCATATCTTTTTCCAACCTCATGTAGCACTTTGGACCTATTAAATGATCTTATTTAAGAGAGGTAACATGGTGGACTAAAAGGGCCAGATTTTTTAAGTCAGAGGAACTGGATTTGAATCCTGGATTCCATCACTTCAAAAGTCCTTTCCCATTTCTAGGCCTTAGTTTCATACTCTTTAAAATTAAGGGCTTGGAGTAGATGGCCTCTAAAATCCCTTCCCGCTTGAAATCCATAGCCCCGTACTTTATTCTGTACTACAGTTTGCGTACATTTTGTTGCACATGCATAGATATGTATTCCCCTTTTCCTAGGTTGTGAGCTCCATGAGAGCAGACACCAGTTAGTAATTTTAAAAAAAATCTCCCCTAGAATCTATGAAAATGCTTTGTACATAATATGCACTTAAAAGTGGGGTTGTTGAGTGAAGAATGAAACGATGAATTTCATAGTTATAAAGTAAGTGGTTTATATTTACTATCTTACTTGATTCAGTTCAGTTCTATGAACACTTATTAACCATCTGGGGGAATGTAATAAAGAATATAACTCAGTGAGCTCAGTAGAGCAAAGATGATTATCCTTCATTTATAGATGAGGAAGCCAGGCTTAAAGAGCTTAAATGACTTGCCCAAAATCTTGGAGCTAGTTACTGAATGATAAAAAGCAGGGCTAGTATTCAGGTCTTAAGAACTTTTTCTGCCCTTTTTTTTTTTTCATTTTTGAGGGGTGAGACATGATTTCACTGATACAAGAATGCAGATCAGCTCTTCTGTAGTTGGTAGTATTGCTTGATGTACATATTTATTGCAAAGGTTTTATTTCTTTTCTTTCTTAATCAGAGTGGAAGGGAGATAGATAGATGGAGAGAGATATTTTGTTGTTGTTGTTTTTTCAATAGACTTAAGAAGTCGCCTACAACACTGAAAGCTGAAGTAACTTGCCAAGAGTCATGTGGACATTATATGTCTCAAGTAGGACTTGAACAGAGGTGTTCTTAAGTCTGAGGTAAAAAGCTCACTATCCATTATACCATGTAGTTCCTCAGTCTTCCTACTATGCCAAAGAAAATGGGCAATAGCCAAGCTAGCCTTTATAAACAAGAACAGATAAATAAAGTTGGGAATGAATTGCAGAAGGGAAAAAAACCCAGCAAAACATTGCTTCCCAAATTTCATGTCGTTGACAATCAATATATTGGATTTTTAATCGAAGGCTTAGATTTAAATCTGCTGATTTGTTACCTTATGGTACAACTTTGGACAAGCCACTTATCTCTCTGGGCTTCAGTTTTCTCAACCATAAAATGAAGAGTCTGGACTTTGACCTCTAAGGTCCCTTGTAGATATATCATTTATGAGAGAGTCTTGAAGGCTGCTGATGGGGAAAAACCCTCTATATCAAATATCTCTGATAAAACTCTGATATGTGAGATATTTAGGGAATGGACATGAATGTATAGAACTTAGAGCCATTCTGCAATAGACAAGTCACCAAAGGATGTGAGTGCTTGGCATAGTGAGTGGTATATGAACAAACACTTCTCAAAAAAAGAAAAAGGAATGTAAGCTATCCATAACCAAAGTAAAATATTCCTAATAACTTACTAATAAGAGAAATGTTAATTAAAATAACACAGAAGTTCATCTTATGTCCATCAAATTGATAAAGATGAAAAAATAGACTGTAGTAGACATTGGAGAGGCCAGGGTCAAGCATCACATTAAGATACTTGTTTTAGCGCATGGAATTGCTCTAATTTGTACAATTTGGAATTGTACAATAAAAGTCGCTAAAGTATTTATATCCTTTGACCTAGTCAGCTCCCTATATATACTCCAAAGAAGTCCAAAAAAGTGTGCTCTAAAAAGAAGTCAATGAGAAAAATAAAGTTCATGTATATGTGTGTATATATATACACATACGTGTTTATATATACATATATATGTGTATATATATATTTATAATATATATATATATATATTTATAATATACTTTAAGAAAACAAATGGGAAATAAAGTTGATAAAATGCATGTGCACTAATTGTGAAACAGCTTAACAAACTATTATATGAATGTAATAGAATATTATTGTGTCATCAGAAATGATAAAAGGAGGAATTCAAAGAAACATGGGAGAACTTGTATGAACTGATGCAAAGTATAGAGTATAGAACAAAAAGAACAATGTACACAATGTCTCCAATAACAAAAGAAAAAGCAACAATAAAATGGTGTCTGACTGAAGGTAATTGTAACTTTTGATCCCAGAAAAGAGAGGAGGAAACATGAGTTTCCCAGTAGAGAATTGAGAAACTGTAATATAGAGTATTGTATATAATGTTAGAAACGGTCATTTTGTTTGTTGTTTTGCTCAAATTTTTCTTTGTTATAAGAATGGATACTAATTGAGGGAACACAGAAAAAAAAATCAGTGGGGCATGTAATATATATTAGAAATCATACGAGGTTATGTATATGCATAACAATGTCTTAGCATGAGAAGGAAAAGATGGATAGTGACCTAAATTAGTTAAGGGAGGTTATACACTGATGAAATTGCAAATCCATCAAAGGGCCAATTTAAGTGCGCAGAAATCTAACCTTTGTAACATTTTCTCCCGTTTAATTACTCCAAGGTGTTTTTTCATTGTATTTTCTAGAGACCTGAAACCTCTTAAGACAGAAAATAAATTGAGAGACATCAGTATTTTTCACACAAAGATATTTTAACTGATGAATAGCTGGTGTTTATATAGGGATTTATGGGTTTTTAGAACTATTTTTTTGTTTTTACATCTCTTTCACCTTTGAATATATCCCTCCTTTGTTCCTACCCATACTCCATCACTTCCAAAAAGAGTTTAATAAAAAGTTATAGATAAGCTTTGAAGTTTACTGAGCATTCTACACATAGGATCTCATTTGATTCTTACCATTTTTCTATGATGTATGTATTAACGATATTATCATCCCTCTTAACAGATGAAGAAACTGAGGCTTGAAGAGGTAAGATGATCAATGGCCAGGCAAATAGAGGTGGAATTTGAACTTTGATCAGAAGATCTAGATTTTGAGCTGGTAGAGGTCACCAAGGCTGACTCTTTCATTTTATAGCTTAGGAAGCTAAGGTCCAGAGAAGGTCAATGACTTGCCCAAAGTCACAGACTGGTAAATGCCTGAGCAGAGATTTAAATCCAGGTCTTCCTCACTACTCACCCCATGTGCCATCCACGCCACCACTCTGCTTTTCCCCACTTTGGATTTCACATGTAGCACTCATTCTACTCTAACAAGCTGCAGAATATAGACAACATAGTTATTAGCAGGAAGTATATTATACTAAGAGTTAGGAAACTGGAGCTCTTATCTGTGTTCTATCATTATTAACTCGTTATTTGATTTTGGGTAAGTCATGTAGTAGTAGTGGTGGCAGTAGTAGTAGTAACAATAATAATAATAATAATAATAATAATAATAATAATAAACCTCACTATTCAATCTTGGGTAAATTTCTTGGTAATAATAATTAATAACAATAGCAATTACTACAACAATGATAAAAATTCTATTCCTATTTCAAGTTAAGGTTAATAAGTATTTCCATCTCAAGGACCTGTAGGGTAAGCTTCAAAAATATTATTGTCCCCATTTTAGAGGCTAAGAAACTGAGACTGAGAGTTTAAGGGACTAGCCCAAAATCACAGTCTCCTGACTTCAGATGCTGCCTTCTTTTCATGACAACTGACATTTCACTTAACCTGTTAACTGTCCAGTGGTAATAATAATATCTTCCTTACTTTAATTCAAGGATCCTTATCAAGTTGCAGTAGTATGTAGAAGTACTTTGAAAAAGAGTAAAATACTCTATTATTATCAAGTATTTGTAGTATTTAAAGTTGGTCTGGACTCTAAAGATAAACCAGATTTCCCTCATCATATCGAAGATTAGGAAACTGGCCTCTCAATTGGAGGTCTCCCGGATGTGAACAGCTATTCCTCAATCCCATGACTTCAAATATGGTTGCCGTTTTATTGTACCTCAGATGCCTCTATTATTAGGGCAAACAAAATCATAACCTTGAGCTAATTCTGTGGGAGCCTCAAATTAGGATTACCAACAAGATTTTGTAGGATGGGAGAGGCAAGCTGAGGAGGGTTACAGGATTCAAGACTTGCTGAAAGATGAAGAGAAGGGCCTTATTGACATCGGGAAGAAACCTGGAGAGAATCCATTCCTAATCCCGTTTTCTCATTCTCTTTCTTCCTAAAGGGTAGCTAATGGATTTAATGACTCTGGTTCTTTCTCCCTTCTACCAATCTCTTTTAGTCTTCAAATCCCCTTTTTATCAGTAATTCTTATAAATTAACTTTTTCTTTTACTCTGAGTCATAATCCTTCTCATTTGCATTAGACTTTTTTTTTCCCAGACTCATCCCAATGAACTCCCACTTAAGGGACATGAAATAATGAAGCTTGTTACCAAGCATAGCATTGCAATGTGACAATTTAGGGCAAGAAAAAAAGAGCGCCAGATCCGACAAATTCCAAGGGAAATTTAGGGCAGCAAAGCTACCCTAAAAGAATGGAGGAGGTAATTAGGAATGAAAACCTCTTCTGTGAAAAGCACCATGGTATTACATACAATTAGCAGTCATTAGAGCATCACTATGACCAAAGGTAGAGCATGTATGTCCCTCATAGCTCTTTCCAGTCACTGACCAAATCATTTTTCTCAGCTCTCTGTGTAGTATAGAGGGAAAATATGGAGCCAGAAGACCTGGGTTCAAACTCTGCTACTTATTGCCTATGTGACCTTGTGCTAGGAGCTTAACCTCATTGACCTCAGCTCACTAATTTGTAAGATGAGTTGGACATGATGACAATCTCTGAGGTCTTTTCCAACTCTAAAATTCATGATTTGATATTAGCACTGAAAACTGAGGCTTAATGATTTGTCCCAAAGCCCCCTCAACTCCTTCCTGGCACACCGTGGAGCTGTCACTTAGGTCTGTTTTCCAAAGCAGTGCTTTTTTTACCAGGCTGTGCAGTCCCGGAGTGATAAAATGTTGACAAACTGGGGAAGTTGCACTGGGGACAGACCCATTTCTTGATCGAGACTCTAGGGAATTGTCACCTCAGTTATCACTACCCACTGTTTTTGGCTCCAGGATCCATGACTGGAGGCCAAGATCAGGAAAGTATTTATAATAGAAGACAAAAATGACAAGAGGGGACACCATCTTCCTATATATTTTAGGAGAAAAAAGAACACTGGCTTGGGAGTCAGAAGCCATTGGCTCTAGTTGTGACTCTGTAGCTAACTAATGTGACACTTGCCCTCTCTGCTCTTGTATTTTCCATTTTAAAATGAATGAGTAGGATTTGGTGCAACCAGTCCCTTCCTGCTTTAATATGTTAGATTTCTGTGATTCTGTGGAAAACTAAAGACAGGGAAATACTGATAACAGAAGTAGGCAGCTGCTGCTGACAATGGGTGAGCAACTCTAAAACTCTCATATTGTACTCAAGATCCACCAAGCTTGAGTATCTGTGCTCAAGAGAGTAGAGGTGGTGTAGTGAATAGATCACTGGGCCTGAGTCACAAAGGCCTGAGTTCAAATGTTCCCTCAGACATTTAGTAGTTGTATGACTCTGGGTCAGTCAATTAACCTGTTTGTTTTAGTTTCCTCAGCTGTGAAAAGGGTACTAAAAATAGTATCTTTCTCTTAGGGTTGTCCAGATTTTTATCTGCAAAATTAGGAGATTAGACTGGATGGTCACTAAGATTCCTTTCCTGCTCCAAATACGTTTTTGATCCTTTGATTCTTTACTAGTACCCACAAAAAGCTACAGGAGTCAGAGGAAAGCCTCCATAGAGGATGAGGAGAGCATCTATAAAGAATTTTTGAAAGAGCAGGGACAGGAATTAGGATGAGAAGGCGTGGTAGTGTTGGAATTATTAATGGTGGAGGGAATGCTCACACTGATGAAACTGCTACTACAAACAATTTTTTTATGTCTTTCTTTTTTTAATTCTATACTCCTTTAAACTCTCAAAAACTCTACTTTGCTTTATTCTTGTACTTTAGGTGACTGAATCTGGTCTAAGATAACATGTTTTTGCTACAGAGCAAACTCTGTAGCAGCATCTGTACTGGCAGAGCCGAAGCACAGTGTTAATAGTTACCTAGATAATTAGAGACATAGAATTTTAGGACACAAAGAAATGAGAAGAGACTATCTAGTCCAATCCATTTATTTCACGAGGAAAGTGAAACCAAGACAGGTGAAGTAATTTACTCAAGGTTATGATTGGTGGCAGATTTAAATTGAAAACTACTATATCTCAACTCCCAAATTTGGGGAGATTTTTGCCATGATACATTGTTTCCTCCCCCCTCCCATTTTTTTCTGACAATACAGACCTCAGCTCTACTCTTGAGGGAAGATAGGAAACTCAGACCAAATTATCTAGACTGGGCATATATATTATATCCAAGTAATTACAATAGTTCCCTAATTAGGCTTTCTGCAATCCAGTGCATCCTATACATTGGTACCACTTTATTCATTCCCAAAACATTATGTTCATCTTTTGATTCTCTATGTAAAAATGTTTACTATGTTTCCCCATTCCTCTTTGTATCAAGTCCAAATTTTTTAGCCTGGCACTCAAGATTCTTCAACATCTAGTCCCTATCAAACTTTCCAACTTTTATTTTTCATTCATCCCCTACATAAATTCTTTTCTTTTGCCAAATAGGTCCTACTCTTGGCCCTAAATGTACTATGTACATTGCCACCGTTCTATGTCCTTTTACCTCCATTTTATTCCTTCATCATTCCCTTTTCTTTTAACCTGAACTGCCTTCCCTTACTTTCTGCTCATCCTTCAAAATTCAGCATTAAGTCCTTTCTACTTTTTGAAGTCATTGTAGTGGAATCAGTACCTTCTTTGAACTCATGACACAATGTCCTTATCACCCATTGGCAAAATCATCTATAATCTTGTGACATCTCTTTTGCTACTTAAGTGTTGCATTATTATTTCTTGCTCTATTGGCAAAATCATCTATAATCTTGTGACATCTCTTTTGCTACTTAAGTATTGCATTATTATTTCTTGCTCTTAATATCCTCATCCAATGCTTTGCCATAACATAGAGGTGACTGGGATATCCAAAATGTCAACTGATGAAGCACAAGCTCTGATTCATAGACCCAACCAAACTGAAAGGGCTCTGAGGGCTTGGGAATGAATTGTGGTTCTGTCATTCTAGGACCAGGATGACTCAGTTGAGAGAAAAGTTCATCAACTTAGAACTTTGACATCACATTTTTTGGGAACTCTGCAATTTGTAAAGAATAATCTAGCAATCAATCTACAATCATATGATGATCTATTATGGTTTGAAGGGACTATCTCTACTGATGGACAAATACCCAGAGTAAAAAAAAGATTCTCTTTAAAATATTATTTAATTTTTATTTGTTTTAGTCTTTTATCTTTCAGTGAGATTGTAAACTCCTTGAAGACAGGGCCTAGACATTGTGTTTCTTTGTCCCTCACAGCATCAGTAGAGTGCTATGTCCCCAGTGCATATTTATTAAACACTTGATGAATGGAAGAATGAATGAACAGGTTCAAAACTGGTATAGAATACCTACAAAACTGGTATAGAATATACTACATATGATAGATTCCACATGTACTTTATACACCATCATTATTTGATTAAGTATCTATAATTATACACCTTGCCTTCAACTTATGAGTTGAATATAGGAAAATAATAAGTTCTTTGGATTTTTGGAGGCTACCTGGCCTAACCTCATGCCTTTAGCTAGAATCATATTTATAACATACTAGAGATTTTTTTCCACATTATTTTAAATGCCTTTTAAGAAGAGGATCCTTCAAGTTTACTTGAAATCCATTCTATGATTTAGTAGCTCCCATTGACAATAAAAATACCAGAGAGAGAACAATTAGTCAATCAGTAACCATCAGGGGCATACCACAGACTCAATATTATGACAGTCATGAATTGGGGATAAGAGGAAAATAAATATATAAGCTGAGAATAAAAGAGGTAAAGGGGCAGCTAGGTGGCGCAATGGATAGAGTATCGGCCTGGATTCACGAGAAGCTGAGTCCAAATCCGGCCTCAAACACATAACACTTACTAGCTGTGTGACCCTGGGCAAGTCACTTAACCCCTCTGCCTAGCAAAAACAAACAAACAAAACAACAAAAATAAAAGAGGTAAGTCATTGAAACAAGGTCACACAGCAGATGCATATCTTGCCACTATGTATTTAGGAATCCCAAATAGGTTGGCTTTTTTCCATGGTCTCACAGGTGATAAGTAGAAGAATAGAGAGTCAAACCTAGGTATTCTGACCCCTAATTTAGTGCATTTTCCATTATCACTCTGATCCTAGTTTCAAATTATCCCCTGGCCTCATCTTTAGCTTCGCATTCTGATTTTCTAACCCTTGAATCTTTTTTTGCAGTTCCCTAAACATCCTCTATGTTATCTAACCATGGAGCCCAGAACTGGGAATGTATAGTTATAAGAGCCTGACCAGAGCTGATTATTCTGGGGCAATTACTTCACGGTTCCTGCAGGACGTGTCTCCTATTATGAGGCTTGCTGTTGAAAGTAGAACACTCTATGGCTGAATCAAGGTCACCTTGTTATCCACCCTGACCCCTCTATCTTTTTTTTTGCATACTTGCCTATAGCCAGTCTTTCCTTATCATATACTATTGCAGTTTGTTTTTGTTTCCCAGATGTCCTGCCCTATCTTTATCAATTCTGTTTCCTTTGCACCATTTTTCTACTTAAGTCACTTTGAATGACGATTCTTAAATGAAGGAGCCATCATCTCAAAGTCTTTCCTGAGTGCTTTGCAGAATGTGACCAGATGATAGGCATTGCATGTACAAAAGAGTCCACTTACTGCATACATCCCCTGACTCTGCCCTTTAATTTGCAAGTTAGTGCGAAAGGATACTAGAGGAATGACTAGGAGTTAGAAATTCTGTTCTGGCTCTGCCACACACAGGCATGTGACCTTTATTAAGTGACTTGATTTCTCATGACCTCATTTTCTTTCTCTGTAAAATAAGGGGCTCAGACAGGATCTTTTTAAAGTTCTCATCTTGCTCTAGTATTTTATGTCTATGGAATTTACTATAGGATATTAGATTTTAAGCTAGGAGGAACCTTAATTTTATAGAATGAGACCCCAAGTGATTAAGTGATTGGCCATATTCATGTAGCTGGGAAGCAGTAGAGATGGTATTTATACCTAGGTCTAGACTCCATAGGACAGCTGCGTGGTACAATAGATAGAATGCTGGGCCTGTGGTTAGGAAGATTCAATTTTGTGAGTTTGAATCTTGCCTCAGACACTTAATAGTCATGTGTGACTGTGGACAAGTTGCTTAACCCTGTTTGCCTATAAAATGAGCTGGAGGAAAAAAATGGCAAACCACTCCAGTATCCTTGCCAAGAAGGACCCAAATGGAGTAAAATGGAATTGGATGTGACTGAAAAATGACTTAACAACAACTTGGGACCCCAAGTCAAATAGTTTTTTTATTTGTTCTTTTTCTAGTTTTTAAGGACAATCTGAAACCACACTAAAGTCAAGGTAGGATGTTCTATCAATGCCATTGATTCGCTAGCTCTATAATGTGATAGTAGATTCAATTAGACTGATAAAACTCAGTTATTATGAAGGTCTAATGATCGTAAACTAGAATCTTGTTCTGGGAGAATTTTCTTGACTTTTTCTCTTTCTGAATTATTATTTTATCTTCGGCTTAGGATGATGATACATTGGAAATAGACACCATCAGAGAAATTTCAGATGATCTTGTCATGAGTGGGTAACTGCCCCTCCCACCAATCCCATCTTCACTTTGAGTAGGTTCTACTTTTGCAACAAATGGGGCAAAATTTTTTGCAAGGGGACATGAGATAAAGAATATTGTATATTGCTCCATCATCTTTTCATTTTGTATCTTCTTTCTTCTGCTGTGCAGAAAACTTCCAGGGTAGAGACTGTAGTGGCTTCTGCCCAAAACTAACATGAAAAAGTGAGGCTATCGCTATCACAGGAAGTGTCAAAGCAATGAATCTCACATGACTGGAAGACAGAAGAACCAGTAGAGGTTCTAAGCCTGAAGCTGAGATGATGATCAGAAGCCATAGGAAGAAAGATTCAGGGTTCTGCGACTACCAGTTATTGTGAATCCTGTTGGGCTGAGTCTATGATGTATAGGAGAAATCGCTCACCACCTTTGCTATTTTTTGTTGTTGTTAGTTCATAATCTTGATATGTAGAGTGAACACCCCTCTCTGTATTGCTTCTCCATGTGTTTGTTGGGATACTTACTTCATTAGCCAATCGAGAGATCTGGGAAGGCAATGGGAAGGAGGTTAAGAGATAGTCTTACCTAGAACTAGTCCCCATGACATTTCCTGGCCATTTCTAAACCATGCTTCTGGGTGTATACCCCTGTGCCCTATTCCCTGCTTGCTAGTTCCTTTATTTGTTGTATTCCTTCTGTTAGAATATAAGCTTTTTGAGGACAGGAACTATCTTCCTTGTTTGTATTTGTGTCTCTGGTGCTTACCACAGTGCCTGATAGCTAGGAAGTGCTTAATCAGTATTCATCATTAGTTTCTGGAGGCAAATATTTCCATGAAAGAGTGCTTAATATAGTTTCCATTTTTCACTTTGTTCTATGTACAATAAACTATATACTTATAGCATGTTAAATCTTTGGATCTACAGGTGCAGTAGGAAGTGAATTGAAACACAAAGGAGGCACACTATAAACTGGATGCTCTGAACTATGTAGATACTCCAGATACCATATTTTAATACTTTGAACAATATTCCATTTCATCCCTTTCCTTCAGGGTCAAATTCAGACCTGGCCACCAGTGTTTACTTTAAGCAGCTATTAGGTTATTATTGATGCATAGAGGTTTGGCAGGGGGAAGCAGCTTGGGTATTTTCAAGATGAGTGCCCTCTAGTGACCAGATGAAATACCATCATATACCCTCAGGAAAGGGCTGTTTTGGATATAGGCCTTTGAGTTAATGTGAAGGCTGGGCTGGTCACCGCCTGATGGACAATTCATATCTTGCATCCTCTTATTGGATAACAAATACAATAATTTTTTTTCTGTACTTATGGAAGGATCTTAGCCATAAATCAAAGGACCTTAGATGGATATCAATGGTATACATCTTTTTCAAGATACTGTGAAGTGATTAGGTAAACACTTTTCCTCTACTATTTTTTTTCCTTTTTTGGTATAAAGAATAAATGTAGAACTCTGGCCTGCTTGTTTGTTCCTCCGATTCAGCATTCCACCTCTCATTTCCATGACTTTATATTGGTTGTATGCTATGCCTGGAATTTTCTTCTTTCTAACCCTTACCTCTGGGAATCTTTAATGCCAGGGACCAATACTTATTTTGATCACCATTCTATTAAAAAATCTTCCACATATTAAAATTACATATATATGTACATGTATCCATGTATATTTATATGTATGTATATATTCAAATCTGGCCTCAGATACATTAGCTGTGTGACCCTGGGCAAGTCACATAACCCTCGGTTTTGTCATCTACAAAATGAGCTGGAGAAGGAAATGGCAAACCTTTCCAGTATCTTTGCCAAGAAACCCCCAAATGGGGTCACAAAGAGCCTGACAGAACTGAAACAAGTGAACAACAACAACCACATGTATATGTGTGTGTGTGTGTGTGTGTGTGTGTGTGTGTTTACTTATTATCTATGTACATGTTGTTTTCTCCAGCAGAACGTAAACTCTTTGAGAACAGGAATATTTTATTTTTTGTTTTTGTCTTTATATATCCAAAGCCTAGATAAGTTCTTGGCATATGGTGTAGGTACTTAATAAATCAGTAACTAAAATTAAATTGACAATTTCTCTTTTAAAAAAAAACACAGAAAGCATCTGTATTCTTTCCCCATTTCTAGATCATCTTTCCCATCTCCCAACAGTGACAATCCTCATGAAGGATATACATTTCGTGGCTTTTTGGATCCCTAATGCAGATTACTAGCTAAAAATTAAATGTGTATCTGAGCAGGAAGCATACATTTGTAACATCTCCCTAGAAGACCAGATAAAGAAAGCATTTACTTCCTTTTGTATTGTGGAGGCATCAATTAGGAGGTGTAGCCATGGGAAAAAGTACAGGATGTTTGCACTTTAAATCTAGTAAGTACACCTTATAACTAGAGCAGTGAGTGGTTGAAAACAGACAACTCACTTAATAAAAGGATGAATCTCTCTTTTCTAAAGTCAGCCCTTGCTTTCCCTATGTAGTGTCGGTATGGAAACAATCAGACAGTTGTATTTACTGCTTATGAATTTGGCTGTTAAAATGCTAGATGTGACTACAAGAGTATTCCATTTGAGGGCCAAAAGCTGCGTTTAGAAAAGTTATTGGGATAAACACTAATTGTTTGTCTTAAGAAACAATATGCTTAGTTAAGGGCTAGCAGTCAGAAAAAGTAAAAACAAACCAAAAAAAACAACTAAATTCTATTCTCATTGTCCAGGGACCATAAAGAAAAAAACCTAGGGAAATCACATCTTCTCTACTTTTTTTCATTAGAAGAATAAGATAATAATATTGCCTCTAAATGATTCTCTTCTCTTACTATATTCTGGGGTAGCAAGGATAAAGGAATATCAATTGTCCTGATGTGCCCTTATTTAACCAATGTCCTGTGTGCTAGATCTTCTGAGGGATATCAAAGAAGTAGAAGACATGGTCCTTGTCCTCAAGGAATTCAAAATCTAGATGGTCCCCTCTCCTTCCTTCCCTCCTTCCTCTATCAAAAACATCTGTTAATTTTTTACTATGTGCAATATACAACATCCATCTGAATTGCTTCTAGCTGAATCCAAGTAAGGCACATATTGGCTTATACCTTGTTGATTTTGAGAACCCAAACTGACTCCCACAGAGAAGAAACCAGGTAAGTTCAGAAATTCTACTAACTGTGTGACTCTGAGCAAGTTACTTAACCCCTTTTTGCCTCAGTTTCCTCATCCATAAAATGAGAATGATAATATTAACACTTATCCCCCGGGATTGTTGTGAGGATAAAATTAGATAATAATTGTGTCAGCAAATTGTCTGGCACATAGTGTTATATAAAGGTTAACTGCTGTTATTGTTGTTGATGGTGATGATGGTGAAGATGATGATGATAGGTTTCCAACAAGTTCTTGGATATCCCCAAGGGTTTGAATGAGTCTAATCTGGTTGCTTTGTCATATAACACACTCCCATACAGAAAGAATCTGGAGTTAGCTTGCCTTCCTCAGAATCGTTAGGGCTGGGGATATGCTATGGGTGGAGACAGTTGAAGTACCTTAGAATTCCCGTGAAAATTAATAGTCATTTACTGTCTGTCAACCCTGCTCTTCCTCACCCCCACATACACTAACACCTAGAATTCATTAATTTCTTCCAATCAAAACCTAAAGTGATATAGTTTGGCTAGAACTGGACTGACGTTGGGCATTTAAGGCAATAGCGGAATTTATATGGAACTAGGAATTGGAAGATTTGGATTCTAGTTCTTAACTTTATGACCTTCTGTCTCTGAGACCTTGGACAAGTCACTCATCTGTCAATCTCAGTTTCTTCATCCATAAAATGAGAGTCAGATGAGATGACCCTAGAAGTAACTACCAGCTATAAAATCCTATATTGTCATCAAAAAACAAACTGGCCATTGGGCCAACATCTAGAAATTAATATTATATTTTTTCCTGTCAAAATATTTAGTCTGTACTATTAAAGTAGGTGCTTGGTCACATAATAGACATTGTGCATAGTACCAGACTTGGAGTCAGGAAGACCTAGTTCTCAGCCGTTCCTCAGGCACTAACTAGTTTTGTGACCCTAGGTCACTTCAGGTCACTTCAATTCTTTGAGCCCAATTTCTTCATCTGTAAAACTGTAGGACCTTCTTGACAGGATTATTGTGAGGACCAAATAAGGTAACACAGGTAAAGTGCTTTGTAATTCTTAAACTTCTCTATCAGTGTTAAGATAGCTAATGGAAAGCCACCAAAGGATTTTTGCCAGAGGACTGACATAATCAGTCCTGTGCATAGGGAAAATTAATTTGAGAGTGGTGTGAAGGAAACTTGGAAGGAGAAGAAGCTGGAAGATGGAAGGTCAGTTCAAAGGCTATTGCAGTAATTCAGGCAGGAAATCTAAGGTAGTATAAATGTTTGTGCTAGGATCATGGCAATAGGAATAAAAATGAGCAGATGGTTGCCAGAAATACTACATTATACTGTAGAAGTAGCAATGTGAGTCCTTGGCAATTGATTGGATATAAGAAGTGAAAGAGAGAGAGATGATTAAAAAATTCCTAACACTAAAGGTTATGAACATGTCTAAGTGAATAGTAGCATCATTGGTGAAAATAAGGAAGTTAGCAAAGAGATAAGGTTGTGAAGGACAGATAATATGCTTGTTCATGCACCTGGAGGTACCTGTGGGATGTGGAGTGAAAGTTAGCTAGGAGCAATTTGGAAATGCAGGAACAAACGGGGTTGGAGTCAGGACCAGGGATCAGATTTGGGAACTATCCTCATAGTGGTGATTTGGGATTGCACGCTAAAGAGATTATAAGAGAGAAGAGAAGAAGGTTAAGGATAGAACTTTGGGAATTATCAATGTTAGAGGCTAGGGAATTCAATTCAATCCAACTTGCTAAACATTTATGAAGTATCTACCATGTTCAATGTACTAAATGCTTGAGATTCAAAGACAAAAATGAAATAGTCCCTGCCCTGAAGGAGAGCTTACCTTCTTCCGGGAGAATGCAAAACATAGACCTGGGGGAGGGTTGTGGGGGGGTGGAGAGCTAGTTGGTCCCTGACCAATTAACTCTTGCCCTTTCAGTACAGTTGGTGAGATTACATAAAAGAGTAGGTAATAGGACAAGGTATCACTGTCTTATATGAAGTACAAACAGACATGGTTACTCACTTTAGTTTGTATTCAAATTGTGAGTTGAATCCTTCAGTGGTTCCACTATCCTCAGATATTAAGGAACTCTGTGGGTCTGTGGGCACGCTTAAAGGTGTAACTCACGAACCTTTCCCCCTCACTTATATCAGTAAGCCAGTAGACACAGCTCAAAGCAAAGATGTTGCCTAAATGGAGTTGTAAGAAAGGTTCTATACAGCATACCCTCTCCTCCTCCGTAAATCAGAAGGACACATTCACACGCAGTGTTAGTGGGAAGAGTGAACACAAACTTGTCCACTCATAGTTAGGCATAGACAGAATACACGTGGCCAAGGCAATTCATGACTTCAGAACTGGGAGACCTGACATCCCATTGTTCTCATGGTGTTCTTATTCCTTATACAGCTCTTCCCCTTGCGTGGTGTTTTTTGTTGAGAAGGCTCCCTGGGCCTGTTTCTATCTGCAACTTATTTCCCAATTTCAGGGGCCTAATTTTACCTTGAATCCATGGCTGGCTCTTTGTTTCCAGGGGTCCTATTCCTTGAGGCTGCATCCTGCCCTCCCTGTCTCTTCATTTCTGTTCTCTCCTCTCTTTCTCTCTCTCCTTCCTCTCCTCCTTCCTTTTTCTCTTCTGTGTGGTTTGTGGTGGCTTTGTCTGGATGAGAAGCTCCACAGTAAGATGCTAAGTCAGTGGAATAAGGAAAATAGAGGAATAATCTCCCCTCTTTTGGATAGAGACACAAGGGATATATTCTACAATACATTCCTCCTTCCTCCTTCAAATACTTCTTAGGGCTGGCAAGCTCACGTCTTAAGGAACACTAAGGACATCATCAGTCTTTTACCAGTCAATGACAAGCTGTTCCTTCTTGCTTCCTTCAAGGAAACCATCACTCTTTGCAAAGGGGATAACAGTATCTACACATCTTTGTACTTCCTTTAACATATGAACACCTCGCCTCACTGTTACTTGCCTTCTTATATGCTTTCATTACCTGGACTGGAACTGGAGTTGGAAATTAATTGGTCAGGCAGCATCTTCCTCTCCACACACACATAAGTAAGTATAAATTATATAAAAGATACAAAATAATCTGGCATATGGGGGGTACTCAAATTTGTGGGGTGAAGAGCTAAGGAAAACGGAGAACAAAGCAGTGAAGATAAAGGATGCAGTTTAGAAAGCTTGTAGGAGAATCATGAACAATGTTGAAGTAGTCCTACACTTATTTGCTTCCTGGATTTGTATACTTAGTCAAAATTTTCCATTAGTCAAGTATCATTTCTTTTCCTAGTGGTCTCTCTTAGAGTCCCTAAGATACCTCCCAGCTCTAAAAACATACGTAATTCTCTAATCACAAGATAAGAGTACAGAGACATAGGCCAATTATACTTAATACTTCTTGGGAATACTAAAAGAGGGTGCTGCTATAGTTAGGTAGTTAATGTATTATTTTTTAATTTGTAGATGGTTGATGACCATGAAAAGTGTCTTGCAAAGAAAACTTGTATTAAGTATGCTGAGGAAAGGGAGCAAAACCAGAACAACTGAAACTCTAACCACATTGTAAAAATGAACAATTCTGAACAGTTAAGAACTCTGATCTACACAACAATCAACCACGATTTCAGAGGACCAATGCAGAACACTACTTGAAAGAGAGGCAATGGACTTAGTATACAGAATAAGTCACACTTTTTTGGATGTGGACAATATGGAATTTTCTTTTTTGCTTGACTATTCATATCTGTTGCAAAGATTTTGTTTTTCATTTTTGTTCATGTGCAGGTGAGGAGGGTAGGAAAAAACATAAATGCCTGATGATAAAAAAAAAGTATTCACAAACCAGCTGATCTTCAAAGTGGGATGCTAGTATAATAAGAGTTCTAATTGAATACATAGTGCAGTAGAAAGGGTACTGTAATTGGAGATGAATGACCTGAATTTCAATCCAGCCTCATGACCCTAAGTGTGCTACTTAATCTCTCTCATATTCATTTTTTTTCATAGGTAATATAGAACCTGCATTATCTATCTTACAGGACGACTGTGAAGAAAGTGGGCTGCAAACCTTCACACGCTATCCAAATAGTGGAGTAGAAAGAGATCTGACTCTTGATGGAATAAGAGGACTCTACTTCCAACCCTGCCTCTGATGATGTCCACTACCTTTGTGACCTTGGGGCAAGTCACTTGATCTCTCTCGGCTTCCATTTCCCCACCTGTAAATTGAGGAGGTGGTAGTAAATTGTCTCTGAATTCTTTTCTAACTTTAAATCTATGATCCTATTATCATGAGTTGTTATTCTAGATGTCATGACTTCCACATTCAGGTATCAGGAGAAAGTAGCTCAGTGGAAAGCTTGTTACCATGCTAAGTTACTGCCTTTCTGGGTATGATGTTGAGCACAGCACCCATCCCAGAATATTAATAAAATTTAAGAATATTCATAAGGAGGTAGGCTGACTGCCTGAAGCATCTCAGTTACTGAAGACACTCAAAATAGAGCAATGATGGCAACTTTCTTATGGAGGTTTTAAGTGGAAATTTCTAGTGTTCAGATTTCTTTCAAAGTTCTTTTTTTGTGGTTAATAGTGTTGCTTAGCTTTCTCTTACTCTGTGGCATACCCATACAACCCCCCTTGTTGTGGACCTCTAGGAAATGTGAGCTGGGTTTACTTCCTTTGTCTTCAATGAATTTGAAAGACAGTACTTTGCTGAGGCAGGCTTGGAATCCCTTTGCTTTTTGTGAAAACGTAGAGAAGAATTTTAAAACAACAACAACAACAACAAAAACCAAAACCTTTTCTTGTAGGATTACATTTGGAAGAGGTATTCAAGTTTGAATGACAAGTGATTATTCCTCATTTGTAGATGCAATTCATTTGGAAGTACTTGACATTAAGACAGAGAGAGTTTTCCGGGAAAAGCAGCATTCATTTCCAGACTCAGGTAAACAACTACTTGGTTTGGTTATAAGATAATTGCTTCACAAAAATCAGCATAACCTTACTTTAACCTTCATAAAGACACCATTATTTAGATGTTTAAAGCTATAATTCTGAACAGGTGTTCGATTTAACTTAATGAAGACTACATAACAATTGATTAAACAGAAATAATCCAGAAACAATTTCTTGCTTTCAGTAACAGACTGGAAATTAGATATTGTATTCTCCTAATGATCAATTATTTAACTGTGTGACCTTAGGGAAAATCTCTTAACCACCTGAGACCTCAGTTTCTTCATCTGTAAAAGGAGGGGGCTGAAACTCTAGAACTATGACTCTTTGATAGCGATAAGACTGAAGAAGCTCATCTCTAGAACGAGAGCCCTTATTCCTCAGAAGTTGTTGTGAGAATTTAAATTGAACTCTGCAAGTTAAAATTCCAGGCTCTTCTCAAGGTGTTGTCTACATTATTGTTAATGTGTTGGGTTTTTTTTTTCAGTCATGTCTGACTTTTTGTGACCCCATTTGGGGTTTTCTTGGCAAAGGTACTGGAGTGGTCTGTCATTTCTTTCTCCAGCTCATTTTACATATGAGGAAACTGAGGCAAATAAGATTAAGTGACTTGCCCAGGGTCACACAGTGATAAGTGTCCAAGGTTGAATTTGAACTCATGAAAATGAGTCTTTCTGAGTCTAGGTCCAGCACCCTATCCACTATGCCACTTGGCTGCACTTGCCTACATTGCACCAACTAGCACAAGAAAATGGATTTCCGAAATAAACCTGGAGTAACAATTTCTGAATGAAAACATCAAATTTAACTCATGGAACAATCACTGCTTCCTCAATGATTTTCTCAGAAGTCTAGTTAGAAGCCCAAAGTGATCTATGTGGAGTCATGTGCATTAGACTTATTACTAAAAAGTACCAAAATACTCTACAACAGGGGTGAGGAACCTGCTGCCTCCAGGCCACATGTAGCCCTCTAGGTCCTCAAGTGTGGCCCTCTGACTGAATCCAAACTTCACAGAACAAATCCCATTAATAAAAGGACTTGTTCTGTAAAACTTGGACTCAGTCAAAACGCTGCACCCAAGGAGCTAGAAGGCCACATGTGGCCCTGAGTTTGAAGGTTCCTCATCCCTTCTCCAGAGCTTGGCTAAAGAATGGACTATAAATAAATCATGCCTACAAAACTCTGATTTCTGGTTCCTCTACAATACTGTGTCTTATACTTCATGTATCATCTTTAATGTTTTATTTAGCTATTGTAATTTTTGTCTACATCATGCAAAATTCAGATTAAATATGTAAAAAGGCTCTACCATCAGTCAAGGAATTTATAGCCATCAGCTTCTTTATCTGAAAAATGGAAGGGTTAGACTAGTAATCGCTAAGATTTTTTTTTTCCTATCTCTAAATCCTATAATCCTAATAAGAAGCATTAAATTCTTATAGGATTCCAGTGCTGAAAGGGATCTTAAAGGTCATCTGGCTGAATCTTTTCCTTGCCTAGATTAGCAAGTTGAGACCCAAAGAAGGGATGTGACCTGACCAAGGTCACATGGCTAGACCTTGGTAGAGTTAGAACTAAACCTCAAGTGTACCTTAGTGCCTATGCCCACCATGTCTATTTGTCTCGCCATATTTTTCACTGATTTGTCCATCCCTCCACTTTCCTTTTTCCTACATATTCCTAGCATTCACCCTTAACTTTAGGAGTCAAAATATGGTTGGTGGACTATCTGGAATGCCACAAACACCAAGGGGCTCTTCACTCAGGTCCTCCAGATACTTCATTTCTATTAAAATCATTTCCAAGTTAATCTCATAGCTGCATTTAACCGAGGTGAATTATCAGTAGAGATAATTGCCTCATTTATCTCAAGGAGTTGCCATGTTTCAAGAGGGAAGAAAAAAAATTCCCTTAGGAAAGGGGATAATTGCCAACCTCTAATGCTGCTTCCCCAACATCTCCTTTCCACTGCATCTCTGCCCTTAAATGTCCAGATGCGCTAAGTGATCAGAGACTCCAGAGATAACTTCACTAGAATAATATCTGGTCGTGTAGATGTGGTTTGTCCTGAATGACTCAATTTTAGTTAAATCAGATAAAAATATGTGAAGCCCTTAGCAAACCTTACACACACACACACACACACACACACACACACACACACACACACACACACTAGCTCTTGTGACTCACTCTAATAAAGGTAGTAGTTGGAACCAGTTGAATTAAGACAGTTCATGCTACCAGTGTGGCCAGAACATGAGTCTGATCCTGTAAAGGCCAATGTGCCTTGTACAAAAGAAAACCTGTTCCCATGACCACTGAATTTACCAATTCCCCTGGCCAAACAATTCAATTCAATAAACATTTATTAAAAGCCTATGCTGTGCCAGGCCATCTAGCAAATGCAAAGGTCTGATCCTTTTGTTGTTCAGTCATTTTTCATTCTGATTCTTTGTGACCCCATTTGGGGTTTTCTTGGCAAAGGTACTGGAGTGGTTTGTCATTCCCTTCTCCAGCTCATTTTACAGATGAGGAAACTGAGGCAGAGTTAAGTGAGTTGCCCAGGTCACACAACAACTAAATATCTGAGGACAAATCTGAACTCAGGAAGAAGAGTCTTCCTGATTCCAGACCAGCTACTCCATCTGAAGAACCACCCAGCTGCCCAGAAAGCTCTGATCTTAAGTGATCAAATAAGTGTATGGATAATTTCTTCCCTTCTCCTGGCGACTTTCTACCTATCCTTCAGAATCCAACTCAGATGTCTCTTTATTTTAGGAAAATTTAAGATCACAGGACCTAGAGCTGGATGAGAGCTCAGAGGTTATCTGTTTCCCAGCTTCCTCAGTTTACAGTTGAGGAAACTGAGGTCCAAGGAATTTGAGTGACTTGCCTAGGATCAGGAAGTAGTGCCAGTGCTGGAAATTGAACCCAGGTCCTCTGACACCAGAGCCATAACCTTTTTTTCACAGACTCCATTCCACCCTAAATTCTACATAATAATACCTGGCATTTATATAGCTACCCCTTTAAAGTTTAAGTATTTTAAATACACTATCTCACTTGAACTTCAAAACAATCCTGTAAGGTAAGTACTTATAGGTATAATCATCCCCATTTCATAGATGAGGAAAGTGGGGCTCAGTGATACTAAGTTTCTTCCTCTTGGTCACATACCTATCATGTGCCAAAGGCAGAACCCTAACTTAGATTTTCTGACTCCAAGTCCAACTTGTTATTCGCTATGCCAAAGTGTCTCTATCTCTGTGTTTCAAATCTCTGTGAAGCACTAACCATAAAATGTTGCGATTATGGTTGTGATTTTCTACCTTACCCTCCTTCTGTCTTATCCTCTCCCCTCCCCCAAGGTAGTGACACATAGTGGATAGAGAGAAAACCTCAAAACCTAGAAGACCTGGGTTCAGGTTCCACTTCTGACAGATACTGTTTGCAAGCAAAGACCTATTAGTACTCTCCAGCACTTCTAAAACTGGGTCACAACCCCTTAAGGGGTCGTGAAAATTTTGGCAATAGTAAAAGGTTTCTGAATGTGAAAGGGCCAAAAATTGATTCAAAATCAAACCTGCAATGAATCCGAGATATTTATGGCAGCACTTGCCCGTGTTGTATGGGGCAACTTCACTGCAGCCTTGGTTTCTGAATGTAAAGCATGCAGCTTCACACCGCGTATGCCATAATGCCACACAATGGCAACAAACACTGCCGAAACGTGAAAAGGAGTCATGAGTGGAAAAAGTTTAAGAAGCCCTCCCGAGTAGGCTTCTCTCTTGATGCTGTAATGTACAGAAAAGTTGCTGACTTGCATTGGTAAAAGGGAATTTCCATACCTTGGAGCTCTCTAAACAACAAAATCACAGGTCCAGTCTTAATCTCCCATTTGAGACTGCTAATAGGGACTGTCTTGTCTATCTTTTTTATCTACCCAGTGATAAATGTAGTGCTCCGCACAGAGTAGGCACTTAATTAGTGCTTTTCTTTTACTGTTAATTCATCACTACTATAGACAAAGTCCCTAAATGAATATCTTACAGAAGGCAGGATAGTGGCATTATCTTGTGCCAGGCAGCATGCTAAAACATGGGAAGAATCCTGTACTTAGGGACAAGAGACATGAGTTGGCTTTAACACTTATCAGCTGTGTGGCCTTAGGCAAATCACCTCACCTTTTTGAGCTTCTGTTTTCCCATCTGGAAAATGAGTAAATTCCTTTATTGCCTACTTCATAGAGTTATTTTGAGGAATGAGCTTGGTAGCATTATAGAAGTTTGAGCTCTCAGCAGAAAACAGATAGCATGTTTATTCTTCCAGTAAAACTCGCACATCAATTACAACCACAGATTTCATCCAGCCATTGTCTATGCTTATATTGGCTGTATCTGTTTTTCTAGTTGTGTTGTTATTGGGGGAGGTGGGGGTGCAGTTTCTGGGTAATATTTCAACATGATACAATATTAAATTCACAAAAATTCCTATTTATTAAGAAGAGATGCATTAGGATTTTGCATTATAAAAGAACAAAACCCACAGGAAATCAATGTCTACGAGTATATTAATCAGAGCAAGGAAAATAGTAATTTTCTTCTTCCACTTGAGTTCAGAATCACTGATCAATCAGATGTAATTCGTGGTAGAGGAAAATGCAAGATGCAAAGACTATTTTTCACTTGATTCTTTTAAATCATCTATTCATTAATCTGCAACAGGATTCCCTTTTAAAATTACATACTTGTGTAAACAGTAGCTTATCAGATCGCAAGGTATTCTGAAGTATCTTCCTGGTATTTGCAGCTGCTGTGGTGGAAAGAGGCACTCTGCTGCAGTGGGAAGAATGTGGAACTTTATGAAGACCTAGGGTCAAAATTCAGCCCTGTGGCTTACTGGTTGTGGGATGTTGGGCCAGTCATTTCATTTCTCTGAGTTAAGAAGCTCAAACCAACTAATTTATGTGAAGTGATATACAACTGTGGAGCACTACATAAATGTCACCTCTGCTTATACATATGAATAAGATGCATGAAGGTTCTATGCTTTGAAGTGGTCCTTTGTGTCACCCAGACCAACCCCTCTACATATCCACTTAATTTCATGCCCTATTATCTTCTCCAGAAAATTTCTGTCATTATCATCTCCACCCTCTCTCTAATTTTTAATCTCTTCTTGTCTGGTAGCTCCTTGTCTGCTGTCTA
Organism: Phascolarctos cinereus; assembly: GCF_003287225.1. Lineage (NCBI taxonomy): Eukaryota > Metazoa > Chordata > Mammalia > Diprotodontia > Phascolarctidae > Phascolarctos > Phascolarctos cinereus. The sequence continues at coordinate 195,795,583 of NW_027555625.1, forward strand.
CAAACATAAACACAGCTCCCTCATACATTAAAAAAAGGAGGGAAACAATCATTTATTAAGCACCTGCTACACGCCAGGCACTGTGATAAGTGCTTTATAAATACTTTCTCATTTATTCCTTATAATAGCCCTGCCAGGGAGGTACTGTTATTATCTCCATTTTACAGTTAAAGAGACTAAGGTTAAGTGACTTTCCCAGAGTCACACAGCTAGTAAATGTCTGAGGACAGATTAGAACTCAAGTCTTCCTAACTATGAATATAACTCAAAGTTTTGTTCTGTGTTGTTGGTTTTTTTATTCTACCTTTTTTTTTTTTTGCTAGGTGACCAAATATGCTTCTATGGGTTCAATTATCATATTTATGTATAGGATTCCAGATCTGTATAACCAACTACACTCTTCTGAGTTCTAGTCCAGCATCACAAACTGCACAGTAGACATTTTGAACTGGACATCCTATAAGCATAGCCAACTCACCATGTTCAAGATATAACTCATCTTTCCCCAAAAAACTCATCCAAGTTTTGCTATTAACTATCCTTTCTTTTCTTTTCTTTTCTTTTTTTTGGCTTTGGCAATCAGGGTTAAGTGACTTGCCTAGAGTCACACAGCTAGTAAGTGTCAAGTGTCTGAGGCTGGATTTGAACTCGGGTCCTCCTGACTCCAAGGCAAGAGCTACATCCACTGAGTGACCTAGTTGCCCCTTTCTCAATCTTTTTTTGTTTGTTTGTTTGCTATTAACTATTGAGGGTGCCACCCCTTCTAGTCACCCAAGTTTACAATCTTGGTATCAACTTTGACTTCTTATCCTCACTTACCTCACATATCTAGTCAGTTGCCCAGTCTTTTCATTTCTGTCTCTTTATCTCTTAGAAATGCTTCCTTCTCAACAGTCATTTAGCCACCACTCTGGTCCAGGCCCTCTCACCTGGACTATTCCAGTAGCCTCATAACTGGTATGCTTGGCTCAAATTTTTCCAGACTCTAATCCAGGGGTGGGGAACTTGCAGCCTAGAGGCTACATGTGACCTTCTAGGTCCTCAAGTGAGGTCCTTTGACTGAATCCAAAATTCAGAGAACAAATCCTCTTACTAAAAGGATGTGTTCTCTAAAACTTGGACTCAGTCAAAAGGCTGCACTCAAGGATGTAAAAGGCCACATGTAGGCTTGAGGCTGCAGGTCCCATCTCCCCCCCCCCCCCCACGAGTCCAATCCATCCTTTATGTAGCTGCCAAAATTATTTTCCTAAAGCACTGGCCTATGTTACTCCTAACTCAATGAATCAAATATAAATTCCTCTATTTGACTTAAACCTCTTCACTGTCTGGCCCTTTCATAACTTTCCAGTCTACTATATAATACTCCCTACCATGCCCTCTACAATCCAGTCATCCTCACCAACTTTTTCCTCACTCATAATGCATTCTTCCTTCTTTCCTACCTCCTGAATTCCCCAGTTTACCTTTAAGACTTACCTTAAGCGCCACTCTATAAGATATTTCCTAGTTTGCTCCACTCCCTAGTGCCTTCACTTCCAAGTTTTACACAAAGGGAAATTGAATGGCATTTGGTAGACATGAGTGGGGTATATCACAGGGTTGTGACATTGCCCATTTTATGATTTTGTGGTTCTGTCCTTCAGAAACTAGTGCTATACTGCCATATAACTTTATCGGAAGAATACTGGTATTAAGAAGAAAGGCTTTTGTTTCAGGCAGAATATTGTAAATAAAATAACTATGAGTTTTCCAAAAGGTGATCTGTCTCCTATTCCCTTCTGGCCCCAACTCATTGTCCATTTGCATTTTCCCCCAAGACCTGTATATTGGTAGATGAGCACTGTAGGTTGTATATCTAACAGAATATCATAGTTCAACAATAGATATTCTTCATGCACTTGTTTTTTCCCATGTGGATAGGTAGGTCAAACTCATTTGAGTGATTATGGACCTTATCCAGGACAAACTATATATTCTAGAGCTTGAATCAATCAGCACAATTTCATGCACCAAGAGAAACAATCTGGAGGAATTCACCATCTTTAGGTTATCACTGTTAGATTTGGACTCTGAGTTGCATCTCTTCCATGACAGTAGAGAATAACAATGGTACATATATATCTGAAGGTTTGATGTACTGTCTGACATCAATGAAGGTTATTGAACAAAGTTGATCTTAACCTTGTTTAATTTTGATGTACACATGTACCTCTTGGGGAAAAAACTTTTAAGTTTTTCTCTTTCTTAATATGCATGAGTATGTTTGTATGTGTCATATACATGCATATACATATACATATGCATATATATGTGTGTGTGCATTATATATGTGTATACATATAAAATAGTAAAAGTTTATTTTCTTTTGATCATTTCTCAGTACTATAGACAAAGCAGTCTAGAAACTTAGTTCCTAAGTGTGTCTGAGCAAAAGAAGAGAATGATGCAAAGGAGTAGCTTTATACAGCTGGAAGAGTCAGTTGAATGAGCCAAACTGATGAGACTTAAGCTCAGGTACCAGATTTACAGATGACTAACTTGGTTACTTCACTTTCCTGGGAATGAATATCTGAATTTATCATCTGGGGATTTCAAAGAGAATGCCTTTGAAATACAATGGATAAGAGTGAAGATAACGTACTATGAGAAGATCCAGGGGAAGAAAAATGGCATTGCTCTAAGAAACGATGAAATGGACAATTTCGGAGTAAACTGGGAAGACCTCTATGAACTGCTGGAGAGTGAAATGAGCAGAAATGGAATAATTTATGCAATGATAACATTACAGAGAAAAAAATGACTTTGAAACCCTTTTTAAATTTCTATCAACGAAGTGGTAAACCATGAGTCGAAAAGAAAGGAGATGAAACATGCTACTCACCTCCTGCCAGAGAGATGATGAATTTAAAATGCAAACAGTTATATCCATTTTGGAACTTGTCTATTGTGGGACTTTGTTTTGTTGGAACATGCAGCTGTATATTAAAGGTTTTATTCTGGGAGCTTTTTATAAAAAAAATTGTTCAATGGAAGGATGTTGGGAAGAAGATCAGTAAAGTGTTTGTTAATTGAAAAAATAAAAATAAATGAAACATAAAAAAATGGCACAGAAAATGAAAGAAATTTGATTATGACAAAAAAGAATAAAACATCTTCGTTTTAACTGGAGCATATCTGTGCAGTACATTGGATGGAGCACTGAATTTGGAGTCAGAGAATCTAATTTCAAACCCCTGTTCTACTACTTACTATCTGTGTGACTTTGGCTTTGGTTTTGGATGGTTGGAAAGTGGGTGGAGATGTGGCCTGAATTTGAATTGGTATAATAATTTCTTGGCAGAGCTGTGACCAGGGGTCAAATTTCCTAATTCCCAGCCCAGTGTTGATACTCTAGGAACATAGCCTTTGTGCTTTTTAATTCTCCCAAATTACCTTATATTTACTTGAAATTTACTTTGTGTATGTTTATGTTGTATAAAATGTAAGCTCACAGAAAGTAAGGGCTGTTGAGTTTTATTTTTGTTTTCCTTTGTAGCTCTAATATCTAGCATAGTACCTGGCACATATTAAAAACTTAATAAATGCTTGTTGGTTGATTGATCAGGGAAGACTTTTGAAGCTGAAACAATTAATTACCAGTTCATACCAGGGAAAGTACAGAAGACGGAAGAGCAGCTTCAGTTAGTGGTATATACTGGTCTTATAGTTTAACAATACAGTTTTCATGATAGGGGAACAACATGGAGACTTTGAACAACATCCCTGATTCTTGGATGCTTTGTCATTTACCTTAGATTAGTGCATGGTAGTAGGGTAGCTCTGTATTTGGAGTCAGAAAACCTAGGTTTGAATCTCGACTCTACAATTTACAACTTCTGTGAGACTGACCAAGCCCCTTCCCTTCTCTTGGCCTTAGTTCCTTCCTCTGTAAAATGAAATTGCTGGATCAGGGGATCTCTAAACTCTAAATCTTATGATTCAATGATCAAGTTCAGGTAGGCCAGAAATATGGGGTTGGTTTCCCCCCCCATTTGAGATTCCCACCTTCCCTGACAGCACAAGCTGAAATGAGGTGAGGGATTTTCTTCTTTCCTATCTGATTTGTCTAATACATGATGACAGCCTTTCTAGAGATGATCCGGTTTTATACATTGGTATGTGAACACACATCAAAGTGGGATTCATTATGTGTTTGTGTCATTGATCCAGTTTCTACAATGCACTAGTCTTCTGCTTAAAGTCATCTTTTATATCTATCATCCCGGCAGCAAAGATTCGTTCCTTTTTTTTCCCCAACAGAACTTTACAAAATTTTTATTTAGATAATCAATTTCAACACTAATATCATATTCTTGTAAAAAATTCAAATGTGAGAGTTAGAAGGAAAAACAGAGATTATTTAGCCTAAGCCCCTCATTTTTCTTTAAATTAGAAAACTGGGGAGGTGGAGTGACTTATACAAGGCCACACATCAAGGGTATAGAAAACAAATGATCTGGATATCCTAATTCCAATCTAGAGTGTCTGAATTCCTCTTTCTGATCTCATTGTAGTGTTAGCAGATGCTTGGAGCACTGAGATAATCAGCACTTGTGCCTTTTTAAGTAATGACACCATGACTGCAGAATCAGGAACTTCTGGGTTCAAGTCCCATACCTTATAAGTCTTGACTAGATTACCCCAGGCAAGACACTTAGTAGCCCTAGGCAGTTCTACCGAGTTCTAGTTCTTTCAAACTAGAAGTTTGGCAGGTGACAAATTTCATTAGTAATTTCCTCACACCAATGATATCACAGAAATAGTTAAAAAAAAAAAAAGGAAGTGGTCAGGATCAAAAGAGTGAATGTCAGGGAAGAGACTTAAGAACCTGGGAGGCCCTGCTTGACATCGGAGCTGCAGTGTGTGGTCATAGGTCTCTTCCTTTTGTGCTTGTCTGGGTTATTGGTTTGTGCTGCTTGGTCTTTCACACACACACACACACACACACACACGCACACACACAATGGCTTGGTGAAATCAAACCAAATGATCGTATCTGAATTATACTTGCTCCCAAGTTCTTGCCCCTTGAATTGGCTGGGGTCACTGAGTCTCCAACTCCACCAAAAATGCATTAGTGTCCCAATTTTCCCACATCTTCTCCAACATTTACCATTTTCCTGTTTTGTCATGTTAGCCAATCAGATAGGTGTGATGTGGTGCCTCAGAGTTGTTTCGCTTTGCATTTTTCTAATCAATAATGATTTAGAGCATTTTTTCATATGACTATAGATGGCTTTAATTTCTTTATCTGAAAACTGCCTGTTCATATCCTTTGACCATTTGTCAATTGGGGAGTGACTTGTATTCTTATAATTTTGACTCACTTCTCTATATATTTTAGAAATGAGGTCCTTATCAGAGAAACTACTTGCAAAAATTCTTTCTCAGTTTTCTGCTTCCCTCCTAATCTTGGTTGCATTGGCTTTATTTGTGTAAAAACTTTTCAGTTTAATGTAATCAAAATTATCCATTTTGCCTTTCATAATGTTCTCTAGCTTTTGTTTGGTCATAAATTCTGTTCTCCATAAATCTTACAGGTAAACTATTCCTTGCTTTCCCAGTTTGCCTGTAGTATCAGCCTTTTCATCTAAATTGTGTACCCATTTTGACTTTATTTTGGTATATAGTGTAAGATTTTGGTCTGTGCCTAGTTTCTACCATACTCTTTTCCAGTTCTCCCAGCAGTTTTTGTCAAATAGTGAGTTCTTATCCTAGGAGCTGTTTGGGTTTATCAAACAGTAGATTGCTATCGTCATTGACTACTGTGTCTTGTATACCTAATCTATTCCACTAATCCACCCCTCCATTTCTTAGCCAGTACCAGGTAGTTTTGATGATTGCTGCTTTATAATACAATTTAAGATCTGGTATGGCTAGGTTACCTTTCCTAGCATTTCTTTTCATTTGTTCCCTTGATATTCTAGACCTTTTGTTGAGTCAAGAGAAATTTGATACTCACATCTCCCTCTTTCTCCCCTCCCTCACTCCGCCCAAGGAACTATGAACTTTCAAAATAATAGCCCTCATATCCAGAGTACTTTATAGTTTGTGAAGAACTTTCCATATAGCATCCCTGTAAGGCAGGATATACAAGAATAGTATCTATCTATCTATCTATCTATCTATCTATCTATCTATCTATCTGTCTGTCTGTCTGTCTGTCTGTCTGTCTGTCTGTCTCTGTCTGTCTGTCTATCTGTCTATCTATCTACTTTCTATTATATCTATCACCTATTGTCTATCTACCTTTATCATTTATCTATACCATCTATTTATCTATCATCTATTGTCTATCCCTCTACCTTTTCTCTATTATTTATCCATCACTTGTCATCTACGATTTATATATTGCCTATCTTTATTATATATCTTTCTCCTATTGTCTATCTACCTGGCTATGATCTATTAATCAACTGTCATCTGTCTATGTCATCTATTGTCTACCTCTCTATCTTCTTTCTCTTAGATATCTATCACTTGTCATCTATGATCTATCTTTCTATCTATTATCTCTCTATCTTCTCTCTATTGCTTTTCTATCACCTATTATCTATCTGTAATCTAACTATTTTCTATCTCTCCATTGTCCATCTTTTAAATATTGCCTATTGTCTATCTACCTATCAATCATCCATCCATCTATCCATCTGTCTGTCTATCTATCTATCTATCATCTATCTATCTTTCTATCTATCTTTTACTTATCTAGTCTAGACCTGTAATTTCATCAGTATGGTTTAGTCCCAATATTAAAACTTTTCCATGCAGATTGGCAACTCCTCTGTAAGATCAAGTCTTAGAGAGCTGTCAGAAGGATGAAGAAATGATGTGAGTCATTCACACTGACACAATTTGTATGTGTTAGAGTCAGGACATGACTTTTTCATCCCAAGGCCTGCCTTCTAGCCATTACACCATGTTTTCTCCCTAGTGCGTAGTTCTTCCTGACTACCCCCAAGTGTTCCATTTCTTCCTCTTCTCCCACTTTCCTGCCTCCTTGTATGTTGTCTCCTCCTTCATACTGCAAGCTACTTGGGGGCAAGGACTATTTTTCTTTTTATCAATTGTATTCCCAGCATTCAGCACAATACCTGGCACATAACTTATTGTATTGAATAGTGCAAGTATTATCACCCTTCCCACTTTTGGAGATAATGAAAATAAAGCGCAATGAAACAAAACAATTTGCCTAGCATCACACAATCATTTAGTGATAAACTTGGATTAGAACCCATTATTTGACTACAAATTTATTGCGCCGATAGGCAATGTAGCCATAGTTTATTGAATATTGAACATTGACGCAGGAGGCCTAGGTTCAATCCTGTGTCAAGTGTTTACTGGCTGAATGATTATAGGCAAACTACTTCATGTCTCTGAGACTCAGTTCCCTAACCATGAAATAGAGGGAATAATACTTGTACTTCCACTTTCATAGGTGAGGGAAGAGTGCTACAAACCTTATCATGCAATAATATTATTAAGAGTTCTTTTCCTTACTCCATGCTGTTCTTGGTGCCATCACCTTCCCTGACCAAGGACTACTTCTTTTGTATGCTCCGTAGTGCTAGGTAAGTGTTCAAATAATACTTAGTGGTTTGACTATATCCCACAATGAAATCAAAAGCCATGAAGAAAGACTTTTTTCTTTAAATGTAGAGCCTTCGCTGAGTTTTTGCTCTATCACTTGGCTTTGGGAATAAGTTAACACTGTATAGAATTATTTTAATTTGTATCTAATGGTAGCCTTGGGAGCGGGGTGGAGAAAAAAAGGAAAAAATAAAGTTACAGGATAACTTTATTATATATTTAAAAGGAATAGCAAGCTGTATATAATAGATTTGCAGTTTCATGCACAATCATCTTTTTAAAAATTCTACTATGTTATGGAAAAATTTGTATTATTTCTTAAGTTCAGAATAACATTAAAAGAAAAGGTCTGGGGCTTAGAGAAAGTTTGGAATCAAGACAAAGGCAAGGAATATCCTCCTGACTTCCTAACATATGGTGCAGTGGAAAGATAACTAACTTTAGAGCCACAGGATTTTTTCCAACTCACTTGGCTTCTTAATAGCTGTGTGACTTCGGACAAGTCATTAAACCTCTCTGGATCTCAGGGTGCTCAAGTGTAAAATGAGGTGGTTTGAGTAGATGACCTCTAAGGCCCAGTTTTAAATTTATGATCCCCAAACTTAAACACCGAAAACAATTTAAAACAGTGAACATTTGTTTTTTCTGCTTATCAGCATGATTTCAAGACCCTCCACACTATTTACCTGTCATTCAGCTATACTAAAGGTTGTTTGAAAGCAAATTAAAATCTTCTCAGTAACTTTTTTTTTTTCCAGAAGCCCTTTTGAAAGGTCTGCTGAAATAGGGAGAACTTTACACCATTCTACAAAGTCAAAGGCCTTGGGGCTTTTTTGGACATGTGAGGAAAGGGCATTTCAAAAAAATGAGCATTTTATGGGAAATGCCCTGGCCTTGGCTTCTCAGAGTTCATGTTTGAGAACTGTCAGTGGGAACAATCTAACTGATCTCGATGGCTGCAAGATGAGGGAGGGAATGAGAGCAGACTTAAAGTAACCATGCTCTAAACCATTTAGGGCTTTGAAAAGCCAAGGCTAAAGTGCATTTATTGGCCCATAGGTAAGCAATGGAAATTCCAGAGGAAACTTACACCCTTAAGCAAGCAACCAGCTACCTCCCAGCTCTGAGGTATTCTTCTAGAAGGATTTGATGAAGTTTCCTAGGTGCAAGGCTGGCTCAAGATTGTATTTCAAAATACCCCTTTTTTTTCTGCTCTGCTAACTTTTGCCTTTCTACCTAAGCACCAGTTTAGGTTATATTGATCTTAAGCCCCACATTGTGGAACCATATTGACCTGTTTGACCCTACTCCTAAAGGGTACCCTGTTCCAAAATGATCTCCTTTAGCCTTTCCCTCGGGCTTTGGCAAAGAGGCAAGATCTCTTCCCTTACTCTCTCTCCCCCAACAAAACAAAAACTCCTAACAGCCTCCAGTTCATTGCCCACCTGCCTTTGTGTTTCAGGCCTTTAAAAAGTTGATTTGAGGGAGTAATTCTTTGCTTGAATGGAGAAATTTTATGCCCCTTGCACTAGGCACCAATTTTTTTTATGAGTCTCTCTGACTCTGTTTCTATCTTCCTATGTCTACTTCTCTCTGTTACAAACAAGTATAGTCAAGCAAAAAAAAAATAGCATTGGCTATGTCTAAAATAAAATAGTAAATATACATAAATATATATGTGTGTATACACTCATATGTGAACATATTCACTCATATATACATACATACCTATGTATATGTACATATTTGTGTCTCATTCTGCACTGTGAGTTTTTCACCTATCTGGAGGTGGGTAGCATGTTTCATTCATCATTACTCCTCTGTAATTATGGTTGGTTATTAAACTGATCTTAGTTTCTAAGTAGTTAGAGTTAGTCTTTAAAATATCCTTTTTTCATCCTTTCTTACAGCACAAGAGTATTCCACCATATAGAAACCATAACTTGTTCAAACATTCCCCAACTGATAGGTACCCCCTTACATTCCAATTCTTTGCCACCTCAAAAACAGCTATCCCTAGAGTAGGGTGGGAGGGAGAAAGGAAAAAAAGAAATTTACATGATAACTTTATATTTAAACTTTAAAATAGACATGTATTTAAAAGGAATATCAAGTTGTACATAGTAGATTTGTAGTTCATGAGCAATCATCTTTTTTTATTATACTTCATTATGGAAATGCTTGTTTTATTCCATAAATTAAAAAAGAGCTATAGGTATTTTTGTATATTCTTAGAGTTTGTTTTGTTAGGATTAATTCCTCCTTCAATCTACCTTCCCACTAATTTTCCCTTCTCCTTTTTCCTTCCTACTTCCTTATTGAGTAAAAAGTACTTTGGTACCCAACTCTGTGTGTATGTGTATTCTTCCCTCTTTCAAATGAGAATGATATTTGAGGATCAGCTGCTTCCTTCATCCTTTCCTCTTTGTTTATATATATTTCCAATTATGTACCCCAAAAGTGTGAAATAATTGTCCCTAACCTTCCTTTACCACTTCCCCACTCACTCAGTATATTCCTTTTTTTCTTTCCCTTCTATCTTCCTTTAAGATAATCAAGACCTAACAGAACCACTCCTAGGCTTTCTGTCTCATTAGATCCTCTCTATGACTTCTGCAGATCACAGGGTTCAGAGAGGATATAAGGATACATATATCACCTCTCCTCACCCTCCCATATTGGAAGATAAACAGTTTATCCTTGCTTAATCCTCTATCATTATTCATTCATGCTTACCTTTTTCTATTTCTCTTAGTTCCCTTGCTTGAGCTTCAAAGTTTCTATACAGATCTGGTCTTTTTATCAATAACACTTGGAAGTCCTCTACTTCATTAAAGATTAATTTTTCCCACCTGTAGGATATACCCAGTTTTTGCTGTTTAAATTATTCTTGACTGTAAGCCTATATACTGTACCTTCCCTAATATAGTTGTCTAAGTTCTTTCCTCTTTTATGGTTGTGTCTGGTTAATCATGTGTGATTTTGACTTTGGCTCTTCGGTATTTGAGTTCTTTCTTTCTGACCGTATTTGTGTGTGTGTGTGTGTGTGTGTGTGTGTGTGTGTGTGTGTGTGTGTGTGTGTCTGTCTGTCTGTCTGTCTGTCTAGGACTTCATCTGGCCCTTGAACATAGTCCCTGGGTGCTGAATGATGACCTCAATTCCTGGCCACATCTTGTCCGCAGTGTCCACAGACCTCTCTATCTCCCTAGGCTGAACTGAGCTAGAATAATGACTCACTGTGTGTCTTTTTCTTGGATTTGCTGATTAGGAATAGGGCTGGTTCATTTTATAGATCTGTTTGGAAGAGTTTTGGTGGGGGAGTTTGCTGTACTTTTTTCTCCTACTCTGCCATCTTGGCTTCGCCAAAATTGTTGCTTTTGTTATTTAATTCAAGTAGTTCACATTGCCATTGTATTGCACTACTTTCCTGTATCTGTTCTATCTATAAGCTCTTTGTGGGCAGGCACTGTGTCGTTTTTCATCTTTGTATCTCCAGGGGCTGGTACAATATCTTGCACATAGTACAAGAGGCATTTAATAAATGTTTATGGAATTGGACTGTATGTTAATGATGGCATTGCCATAGTCTAAAATAAATCAGAATTAGGATAGTATTTTCAAAAAGATTTGTCTTTCCTTTCCCCCAGCTGATTCCCTCTTTTCTCTCTTCTCAGATTTGTTTTTTGCCACACTTACGGCCTGGTCTAGTGGAATGAGCACTGGATTTGGAGTTCAGAGGACATGGGCTCAGATTACAACTCTGATGCTTATCACCTTTCGTGACCAAGCAAGTCATTTTACCTATCTAAACCGCATGTCCCAAATCTGTAAAATGAAGGAGTTGTATTAGATCACCTCTCAGGTTCATTATAGCTCTAAATCTATGGTGGGAGAATGAGTAAAGACAGAAATGGTTGCATAACATTTTGAAACTTCAAGGCTGTTAAATGAGTTGTTACCTTCCGTTCCCCCCCATCTTTATTCAGAATGAATCTTAGCAAATTTACTTTTCCTTAAGTTCCTATATCATTATCATCAGCAGCAGCATCATCATCATTATAGTTAGCATTTATATAGCTCTAAAAGGTTTGTAAAGTGCCTGTCGATTATCTCATTTCATATTCCCAACAACCCTGGAAGGAGAGGAGGGTAGGTGTTAGTATTATCCCCATTTTACAGAGGAGGACACTGAAGCAGGCAGCAGTTATGAGACTTGCCCAGGGTCACAAAGCTAATAAGTGTCTGAGTTTATATTTGAACTCAACTCTTGCTTACTCCAGGCCCAGAGCTCTAACCACCGTACAATCTAATTACCTGATCCACTTTTACTAATCACAGGATTGTTAAGTGCAGAGCTTAAAGGGAACTCACACAGCTACCTAGTCCAACCTTCTCTTTTTTATGCTTGAAGAAACTTGGCCTCAGACCATTAAGTCCAAGGTCACCTAGGTAGTAAGTGTCAAAGATTTGAATTCATATCCTGACTCCAAAGTCAATTCTTTTAGCTGAATATCATCAGCATTTTGCTCATTTTTGCCAGCTACCCCTCAAAATTACTATCTCCTTCCCCAAAAGGTTCTAAAATAACCAGTTGAATATGGTGTAATACTCTGTAGCAAATATCTTTCGAGGACATAAGAGCTTCAGCCAAGGCCATTTTTTGGGCTCATGCAAATAATTAGAGTGGAGCCAGTATATCAGTCTCCTCATCAGTATTAAAAGAACATGCAAGTGATCAACAATCATTCCTTCATTCACTCAATAGACATTTATAAAAGCCTACTCAAAATGCCCTGTGCTATATGCCAGAGGGAAACACAAAGATAAATAAGATATGTTCCCTGCCCTAATAGGGATTACAATCTAGTAAGGGTGACAAGATACATGAATATACATAATATAACTTTAAATATAAATTGATGTAAGTTGCATGAAGGAGGGTCAAAATGTTTTGAGATATGTAAGTAAAGAATCTTCTATCTGGAAAGATTAAGAAAGACTTCACAGATAAGGTAGCATTTTATTTGGCCCTTGAGGAAGGTTTATGATTGTTGAAAGGTCAAATGGGAGCTGGGGAGAGCAACTTTTAGGTATAGATGTGTGTGTGTGTGTGTGTTGTGTGTGTGTGTGTGTATGTGTGTAGGATGGAAGGTCATGAATGCCTATTTGGAAGAATGATTAATCTCTCTCTCTCTGTTTGCTTGTGGATGTATGCACACATATACACACAGATAGACATATACATCCCTTCCACATTGCAGGGGTTAGGGGCACAGTGCACCTGCAATTTGGAAAACCTGCATAAAAGTTTTTGGCTCTCCCTTTATACCAGAGAAGTCTGAATTATTATGTTACTAAAAGATAAAATGTGTTGATATTATACAATACTATACATATATTTTATGCATTTCTGAGTCTCTAAACTTTTTCTGTGTTGTCTGGTGGCCTTTATGTATTGCTGCAAAACTCCCCCCAAATTCCCATTTAATTTCTTATGCCAACCCATGATACACTGAAAGCATGATGGGGAAAGTCGTGATGTGGAAGGGATAACTGGAGAGAGAGAGAGAGAGAGAGAGAGAGAGAGAGAGAGAAAAGAGAGAGAGAGAGAGAGACAGACAGACAGACAGACAGACAGACAGAGAATAATGGGAAGGATTCTGGATTTGGACTGAGAGAACTTCAGTCTGAATCCTGATCTCTGCTATTTATTAGCTGTGTAACCTTGGGCAACTCATTTCTTCTTTCTGAGCCTCAATGTCTTCATCTGCCAAAGGGAGGAGTTGCACTAGATGACTTCTAAGGTCTCTACCAGCTTCTAATCCTATAGTTCTATGAATGTGAGAATGGAAAATACCCATTGAGAGACGATCAGATGTTGCCTTAAGTCTAGAATATGGCCTTATCAATACCTAGAGCCAAGGCAGTCAGGATTCTTAACCTAATTCAGATTAATGCTCCCTGAAAATATGAAAGAAATTCTAAATGTATATGAACTATTTGTATACATAGCCTTCAAAACACTTTTCCTTTAAAGTTAGAAATTAAGCCTGAAACAGAAGATGGAGGTATATAATAAAGGATATATAATTTTTTCCCTCTTGAACAAGGTGGTCAAAATCCCTGTGGCTTAAATGGTGCTGTCATCTTCCATTTCTATTTATAGAAAGCAATGTTTTTCCATTCCATTTCATTTTAGGCATGTATTTTAACATTTGGTTAAAACAAACAAATAACAAAAATGGAGCTATTTTATGAAATTTACTGCAGTTTTGAAGAAATTGTCTTAAAGTAGCCCCTGGAATGAAAAATCTTTAGAGAATGACCTTTCCTTATGACAAAAGTTCCTGAAACCCAAGGATACAAAATAACCCCCCAAAAATAATGAGTAGGTTTTCTGATATGTTTGTGTAACAGCTTCACATCCAATTTTTAAAAGGAAGCACAAGCCAAGTATTTTCCCTACACAGGTGGGTATGTAAGTAGGTAGATAGGTAGGTGAGATGGAATTCTAAGAAGGAAGAGTAAATCACCCAAGCCTTCGGGTGGAATGTTGGTTGGGCTGGGAAAAGTGACAGGGAGAAGAATGTACTTTGTGACCAGAGAGCTCTCAGGGAGTTGGTTCAGTTAGATCATGGAAGAATGGAGCTCGGAGAGTGTAACTAATTCCTGTGATAGGTTGGTCATACCCTGACACAATAGGCCAAATGCTGAGACCCTTGGAAAATGCTCAGTACATGGGAAATTCTTCTCAGCAATTACCACTTTCGCTCATCTCACAATAGGACCTTGGAGTTAAAGACCTAAAAGAACGAAGCCCTCTAACCTCCAGTCTAAAGTTTCTAATTATGTCTGCTTCTGCTTAGCAAGGAAATGCTGTAGTGTAAAACAATCTTCATTTCCTGTGGTTTTCACCTAAAAAGATAAGAGCTTTTGATCTCCTTCTCTCTCCAAATGCCCAACACAAAGCCCTGATTCTGCTAGCTAGCCCTCCAGTACACATACATTATCACTTGTGCAGAGCAGGGCTTTCAAATTCTTTTATTGTCCGGGCATTTTCAGATTTGGTGTGAACAACAAAGTTTTGTTTTGTTTTGCTTTTTTTTTTAATGTAAAATTGAATGAAAGGCTGTGCTAAAACCAGAAAATATTGCTGGATACCAACATGTATATACTCTGTTGAAAAATCCCCTACTCAAAACTTGTCTTCTTTATCTAGAAATCTAATTAGAGGATATAGATGGGGGTGAGGAAAAGAGATATAAATACTGTTAATTACTCCTTTTATTCTACAAGAGAAAGTAGAGTTAAGTGGGAAGAAATACAAGAGGGTTGTTTTTATTTTTCCAACATTGATTTATAGGCCTTTAGACAGGCCAGAGTTTGAGTTAGGAACCCCAGAAACAAATATCCCAATATGTGTAAGATTCTAGGAAGCACTGGATTTGAAGCCAAGAGACTTGGTAAGTCAAATTCAACAAACCTAAATTCAGCAAAGATTTGTTAAATATTGCTATACTTAAACCACTGAGCTCACACTTGGGGATATGTGACTATACAAGGCATTTAGGATTTCATCAGTATCAGGGTCTCTTATTGTGGGAGTTTCTTCCACCAAGGCAGCCTGTAACCCATTTAGTAGCTTTTTCTAGGGAGTGGTCTGAGGCACTAGAAAGTTGTAAATTGTCCAGAATTATACATCACGTAAGTTACCGAGGTAGGATTTGAACCTAGGTTTTTCCATGCCAAAGTCTTGTATTTTATCCAAAATACTATGCTGTCTCGTAAAAAATGGGAGTGGAAAGACTTTTTTTGATTGCCCAGCTCTTTTCCTCAAGGAATTGACATTCTATTAATTTCCCTGGGTCTCAGTTTCTGCTTTGGTTAAAAAAAATGTGCAAAATGATCTGGAAGATCTCTTCCAGCTTAAACCTCTGATCTTGTCATTAGCCTGGGGCAGTTCCACCAACAAGGTAAACTTCGGTTCAATGGAAAGGTCTGGGTTTATATTCAAGGCCTTCCCAAGATAGTGGTGTGGAATAGTGGAAAGAGAAATGAATTTGGCTTCAGAGGACTTGGAAGTTCAAATCTTACCTGTGCCACTCAAACCTGTGTGATCATGGGCAATTCACTTAACTCTCTGGGTTTTGGTTTCCTTGTTTGTAAAATGAGGGAGCTGGAGTAGATGGCCTCTAAGGTTTCTTCCAGCTCTAAGCCCAAGATTTTGTGAACGTATGCTCTGCTGGCATAGCTTTTAAGAAGTCAAAGTCACCGTTTAGCCATGAAGAAGGGCGGGAAGGAAAGAAGCATTTATATAGTACCTGCTATATGTCAGGCACTATACTAAGCACTTTGCAAAATATCATCTCACTTGATGAAGCATCAGAGTAGAAATTTAACATAGGACAAAATAGAATAAGGTACTGAGAAACATCCCTGTGACACAAACACTCAAATGTCAGTCTTTGCCCTCCCACACTAAAACCATTCTATTTTTGTTCAAGCTCTACAACTGGTAGAGTGACCTCACTTCATGTAATATGTGTAATACAGCAATCTTAGAAAAGCAACATAGCCATAGTGATATCTGAGTGCTGAGGATCATTGCAAAACTGGATCGTTTTGAGTTCCAAACTGCAGTATTAAAAGCAAATAATTACAAGTTTGGGGAGTCTGATGATTAGATCCATAGAATTTAGAGGCCCCCTGCCCTTCTTGCTATTGAATGCTGAAACAAAGGATTTTTTGGTATCATCTTCCATGCCTGGAGATGGGGGTTGAGATTCTAAGTGGGTAGAAGTCATTTTGTATCATTTGACTGAAGGGCATGAATCCATATGACTCACCATTTACCCTATCTGCCTCTTCCAGACATTTAATATCCAACCAAATCCTGATCCAAAAAACTCATGGTGAGTTTCAAAATCTACACCAGAAAAAAAAAAAGGTTCTGTTCAGACTCTGACATGCAATTGGATGAGAAAGCCATTAATACATATACCTTGGAAAGGCATTGCAAATGGACAGTGAGTCAAACCAAGAATTGAATAGGAGGGGAAATCAGTCTGGATTACATTTGGGATATTGGGCTTTTAATGATTCCAAGTTGCTCCCTAACACAAAAGCCCATCTTTTCAACACCAATATTTTCTCAGTAATGCTATACATCCCCTCCAGAGCTTAGTAGATGATTTCATCAGTGGCTGTGGCCAAAACCAAAACAAAACAAAATCTATCACCTGGTGGCCAGCCTTGTGGTGATTAGCTAGACTGATCCTTGGCTCACAGGCAATTGCACTCAAAGCTTCTATAATTTGGTAGGACCTGTCAGAGCTTGTATTCCATTGGCAAAACACATAGTAGGTATTATGTACCTACAATTAAACCAACTTTAAATATAGGATTCAGTATTAAGTGGACCAAGTGGGGTCCTTTGGATCTACTTTGGTCCAGATCCTGTATTTTAGTGTACTTTTGAAGTCAGAAAATGCTGGGATGTTCGCAGACCCTGAGTGGCAAGCATGCCAGTGCCCCTCTGGTCCATTGGTGTCTGGCAATGCATCACATAGGCTATTTAGTAGATAATCTGAGACCTATGTACTAATGGATCACTGCTCTAGTTTTAGGGAGAAATTTTTCTGTTGAAGAGATACACAAGTAAAATCATTAGGTAGAAGAAGAAGAGGAGGAGGAGAAGGAGAAGAAAGAAGAGAAGGAGAAGGAAGAAGAGGGGGAGGAGGAGGAGAAAAAGGAGAAGGAAAAGAAGAAGAAGAAGAAGAAGAAGAAGAAGAAGAAGAAGAAGAAGAAGAAGAAGAAGAAGAAGAAGAAGAAGAAGAAGAAGAAGAAGAAGAAGAAGAAGAAGTGGAGAAGAAAAAATCAGGGAAGCAGAACAGATGAGCTGAGGGGAAGGAAGTATAGCTAATGTATATATAATTCAGGCACTAGCCTTTTTCTCACACTCAAAGCTGTTTACAAGCAGCATTTTAATGCAGAGAGTGTCTTAGCCCTTGGGATGGTGTTTAGTTTTTTCCCTAATGCCGCATCAAACAAGTGTATGTTGGAAGAAAAGCAAAGAAGTCACGTGAGACTTCTTTAAGGAAGAGCATCATGGCTCTGGGGAGTCTGGTTTCCTGAGTGGCATCCCCTGCGCTTCTGTGTTTCTGTTTTGCTCTGTTGTTTTTACTCCTGGGGAAGGCTGTTCTTTGAACTGCCTAAGGTCTGATGGGTAGAGAACACTAGAGGTCTATGTATTGATGATCCTGCTTCACAGGGTCAGCAGCAGTGGTGTTTTTGACAATGCGTTTGGATTCTTTTCCTATTCTACCAGGTCTGCCTATGACAGAAATCATGGTCTATGACACAAATGTTCTCAGATAGCTAGATTCCTCCCTCTTTCCCTTCCTCACTCCTTCCTTCCTTCTGAAAGTTTCTTTTTTTAACTATATATATATGTATTTTGTTTACATCACCTTCCCCTGCCCTCCCCCAGAGAGCCATCTTTTATAACAAAGAATAAAAAAGAAAGAGGGAAGAAACAGTTCAGCATAACTAACTATAACTAAGCAAAAATCTAACCAAAACTATCAACCAAGTCTGACAATATATGCAGTGTTCCTCACACAAAAGAGCCAAGCTTGGTTAATTAAAATTGCAAAGCATTCTGATTTGACTTTTGTTGCTCTTTCTGTTTTTATTGTTGTAAGCATTTTGTCTTCTTTTCTTCACTAACTTTGTAGTTCATATAAGTTTTCCCATGACTCTGTATTTTTCATCTTCGTCATTTCTCATAGGCTAACAATATTCCATTCCATTTCATTTATTATATTTTGTTTAGCCATTCCTCAGTTGATGAGCATCTACTTTGTTTCCAATTCATTGCCACTACTTTATGTTTCCTATTACAAAAGATGCTGCTGTAAATATTTTGGTGTATATGGTGTATTACATCTTTGACCTCCTTCCTTCTTAGCAGTGAGATCTTTGGGTCACCTTTGACCAATGGGCATTTTAGTTCATTTAATTGAATAATACAAATTGCTTTCCACAATGGTTGGACCAATTCACAATTCCACCAACTGTGTATTAGTGTACTGATTTTTCAATAGCCCCTCTAAAAAGACTGACTATTCCTAATTTTTTGTCATCTTTGTCAATTTGCTGAGTATGAGGTAGAAACTGAAAGTTGTTTTGATTTTCATTTTTTAATTTGAAGAAATATTTCATGCAACTGTTAATAGTTTATAATTCTTTTGAGAACTTTTTGTTCATATCCTTTGACTATATCCATTAGGGAATGGTTTTTAGTATTAAGTAATACTTGTTAGGCCTCTATATTTAATATATATTAATATATTAAATAGCATAATATATAAAATATGATATCTATAATATATATTAATATGCATTATTATTTAATATATTAATATATATTAGGTTTCCTATCAGAGAAATTTTATACAGTATCAAAAAATTCCTAGTAATTTTATGCTTAACTCAGGAATGAGTCAGAGGAATTATAAACTACATGCTAATTTGTCAGATATTGAAAATATGTAAGGCACTCCTATTTTTTAGTATTACCAGATGTACGTACACACACACACACACACACACACACACACACACACACACCACATTCCCAGCCTAATTTGAGCTTCTATGCTGTAGCTGCACACGTGCCTGTGTTTGTTCATTTTTATAACTCACTTTAGTCTTTGGTTTTGCTTTAGTTCCTGAGAGACTTGATGTGCCCGCACAGGAGAGAGCCCAGCTTTTGTGAGGGAGAGGGGACTCTTTTTCTTGACCATTTAGAATTGCTTCAGATGAGACCTGTTGAAAGTAACCACTAGCTCTTTCTGCATCCTATACCCATCCTTTCCTACTTTCATCTTTTCAATCAAGCTGTGCCTCTTTCCTGGAGAGAACTCCTCTCTCACTCCATTCAGTTAAAATCCTTTTCCTTCCAGGCCCAGATGAGAGATTTTACTTCCTCTGTGAAACAATCTCAGTCTTCCCAGATGAAAGTGAAACTCTTCCTGTCCTTGAATTGTTCTAGAGTACTTTATCTGACTTTCTTCTTTGCCTAATCACTCCCTACCTGCTATTTATACTTATTATATATGTATACACACACACACATATATATATGCATACGCATCGACATATAGAATTATACAGAATGAAAGCTCCTTTCACTGTCACTCTTCATTTTTGTATCTCAGCCAGCACCCTCCACAAGTAGCTGGTAGGCATTTAACGCATTTTTTGTTGGAATGGAGGTAAGAAAATGTCTTAGTGAAAATCTTTCTATACTAAAGAGGAATTCTAGTTAAATGAGTTATATATCATTCTTTGATTCTAGTCTTGGGTCTAAGCTAGGGGATTGTCATATCTTAGATGTGTTTCGCTTATATTTTACATTCTTTTTGAAAAATCTCACTTTACAGTGGGACATTGCAAGTTAGCTAACCTCTCTGAATCTCTGTTTCCCCATCTGTGAAATGGAAAATGTAACAAGGTTGCTGTTGAGGGGAAGGAAGAATTAGCATGGACATATGCACAAATTAACTCTCTGAAAAATATAAACTGCCATTAAAATCGCTATTCAAGATAAGATTTTCACTTTGTGCATCCCTAAATTAAACACAGGACCATAGATTTAGAGTTCAGAGGAACTTTGCAGGACCCCCATTTTGCAGATGTGGAAACTGAGGCTGTCCAAAAATGAAGTGACTTCACCAAGGTCACAGAGGTGGTACTAAGTCACAGAATTAGCGTTTGAACATAGGTCCTCAGATTCCAAATCCAACTTGAATTCTAATATATCATGCTGTAACTCTCAGCAAGCAGAATATTCATTTTTCTGAAAACTTATTCCTGAACCCCATTTGCAGCTGCTTGCAATCATGACAAGATCTGCTCCTTCAGTACTAGCCAGACAGTTTGAAACTTTCTCCCTTATACTAGAAAGCTGCGGTTCAGTAACAGTTTTTTTTACCCCTTTTGCTGTTTAGGTTGAAATTACAATCTCTGGTTTAAAAGAGCTTTATAAAGTCAATCACTATTTTTTTTTCAAATGCAAACTCCACCCCACCTATTAGTGCAGTGTAAGCATAAGGCTGATACAACTCTGTCTGTGGGAAGAATATGAAGTTTATGTGTCTTAAATGAAAGGCCTCGTAAAAACACCAGCTCAGACAGCATGTAACTGAGGACACAAGAGTGTCTTTATTCAGCAAGGCTGTAAAATGCTGACACAGGAGAAAACAGCTCTGTCAGACTTAATCTGGTTATCATTTATATTTACAGTACCATATCTCTCCACTTCTTTCATCCTTGACTTAACTATGTTTTCCTTTGGCTCTCTAAAGTAATTTTTAAGCCTTGAAATTAGAAATGGAAAAGCTAGGGAAAAGATTGAAGAGACAACTAAAATCTTTTACAGCAAGACTATAAAAGGACTATGCAAGCTGATATAAAATGAGTTTTATTTATTAATGTATTTTACTTGAAGAATCCCATTGAGATACAACATCTTGTCTCTGGTGGTGTCCTAGGGTGAGAGGCTTAGTGTAGAAATACACATGCTTTCCTCCCAATCAATCACCCAATAAATTAAAATAAAAAATAATCTACATTAAGAGTGCTTATCTTTGCTTCCCCCCACCACCCAAGATTTAACTATCCCGTTTCAAAGGGTAAATAAAATTTATGTGCAGTCAGCAAAAGTGGAAATCGACATAGAGATAAGACTTTATTTATTTATTTTTAAATAACTTGCCACCCACAGTTCCCTTGGATCAGAAGCTGGTTGGTCTGTTTGTTGGACACGGTTTGCATAAGATATTTTAGTTATCACTTCTCCCTGGGAAGCACAGTCAATCAGGCAACCTTTAAAACTGAGTATTTATTCAGGAAGATAAAAAAACCAGAAGCACAGCAGCATTATCAGTGATAGCAGCCTCCCTCAGTGTAAAAACCTTTGCCTTATATAATTAGTATCAACCCATAGGTTCTTAAGATACTATCAAATGCAAAACTGGGACATCAGCCAAACCTCTATTTGTTTTAAGCAACACCTCTCTTTATCTTGTTCTCCCCCCCCAAAAAAAAACCCCACAAAACTTGATGAGTGGCAAAGCAGATAGAACACTGGACCAGGAGTTAGGAAAACCTAGGTTTGAGTCCACCTCAGAAATATATTTACTCTGACCTAGAGTAAGTCACCAAATTTCTCTGAGGCTCAGAGAATCTTAGCAATAGAATGGAAATAATAATGACATCCTTTTTGTAGGATTGTTTGGCAGATCAAGGGAGATAAGGTCTGCAAAGCACTTTGCAAACCTTATATAACCCATACACAAGTCAGCTATTGTTACGGTAATTCGCAACTGGGGAAGATGCACTAACATGGGAATCGAATAGTTTTCCCCCATTTTACCGCTGAGTTGTGGGAATTTTACATCAGCTAGGCGGTGCTATAGTGCATAGAGCGCTGGACCCTAGAGTCAGGAAAACAAATTCAAATGTGGCCTGAGGTACTAGATTGTGTGATCCTGGGCAAGTCACTTGAGCTCTGTCTGCTTTAGTTTCCTCATCTTTAATATGGGGATAGTAATAGCACCTACCTCCCAGGGTCGTGTGAAGATCAAACAAGAAATTTGTAAAGCACTTTGTGAACCTTAAGGACTATATAAATACTAGTTATAATTTTTACTATTTAACCTTAACTTTTGCATCTTTAGACCGTATATAAAAACAGTTGTCCTACCTCACAGAGTTGTTGTTAAAATTAAATAAACATTTGTTAACCAAATGCATGCAGTGCAGTTTGCAATGAGCTGGGGGAAGGCGGGCTGGGAGGGGAAATATAAAGGTATATTCAAGGAATGCCAGGTTCTATGCTATGGATAGAAAGAGAAACAGAATAGTTCTTCTCTTCTGTTTACTTTGTGCAGGAGGAAAACAATGTACATAGGTAAATAAATACAAGGAAATTTGAGCAGAGATACAATACAGATGACTAAGGGAATCAAGGAAGGGTTGATAAAGGGAGGCAGCAGTGAAGCTGAGGCTTGAAGGAAGATTAAAAATTCTGAGAAGCAGAGATGAATGAAGGAAGGAAGGAAAGAAGGAAGGAGAAAAGGAAGGAAAAGCATTTTTGGAAGGCTTATTGTGTGCAAGGCTGTACTTAGGGCTGGGGATACAGATGTGAAAGTTAGTGTCTGCTCTCAAGGAACTTATGTTCTAATAGGGAAAGGTAACATATATAAGAGGAGCTAGATTTGGAAAGGTGACTTAGGGGTGGCTAGGGCCATGGGTGAGATTTGGAGAAAGCTGTGAAGTTCCCCTTTAGAGCCCAAAGTTCTAGGGGCAGGAGTCCCAGGCAGAGGTGAAGGAAGGAGGGGATGCAGACAGCCTTATTTGGAAATGACTGGGAAGATGAGGAAGGAATATTTCTCATTACCATCTCCCCATACACTCAAACCACAGCACTATTCCTTTCATGCTTGTCTTAAAAGGACCTAAAATACACTCCATGTTATAACAAGTTCTTCCACGGAATAGAGACATAAAGGCAGAATACTAGGCAATTTTATTCTCAGTGCCCCAGTGTCAGGGGTCTCTCTGACTTTTTCCTACCCCAAGAATTCACATGTACATTATTACTTTCATTGGTGTAGTGCTATCTTGGTACAATTCAATTTGCACACATTGTCTCATTTCATCCTCACAGTGACCTTAGGTAGGCAGCATATGGGTTATTACCACTATTTCACTTTAATCCTTCAAGGACTTTTGATTTCATTTGTGTAGGTACTCAGTGCAGATCTGAACCCTTCCATGCCTTATGGGGTGTCTTCAAGAGTTGCAATGGCCAAACATTAATTCTTTGCCTGTGACCTTCTGGTAACAAGCTTCTCTGAAGTTAGGCTGGGTCTTAAAGAACTATATGAATATGAGCTGCTACTGTTGTTGCTGTTGTTAATTATATCATCTCACTTTTCTTGCCTTTTTTTTAATTGATGTTCAGACAGAAAAAAGAATTGCACAATTTTTATCCTGCTGCTATTCTTTTATGTATAATATACTGTGAACTGTTACACAGCTGTATAAGATAACTGATTTTTTCTATCAAATGAAAGTATTGGGATGTAAACTCATGTTCTACATGCTCACTGAAAGCATCTTTAGGGTATCAGTAGCAAAAAGGATGATGGGAAGGAGATATTCTATACCTCATCCAGTGCTCATATGGTTTGATTTCTTCTTCTAGGCTTCTATTTTTAGAAAGCTTTTCATTCCACATAGTTTGTTGATCATGAGTATTTGATATATCAACATCCATTAAAACATTCTTAAATTTGGATGGATCAATATTATGTCTGGGCAGTTGTGGGCAATAGTTCTATTCGTAATCATGTCCTGGTTTCAGTAGAGTTTATTTGTTAAATTCTCTGGGATATTTTGAGGTTTGCATTGGTACCTAGGGGATTTGTCATTTGCTAGTTTAAGAAAGATTTATAGCTCTGTAATTCTAGCCACTAGCTCATATTGTGTTAGTGATTTGGTAGGTGCTCGGTTTTTCCAACCTACAGAGATATATGGGGCAGCTAGATGGTACAGTGGAGAGTCCCAGGTCTGGAGACAGGAAGACCTGAGTTCAAATTCAGCCTCAGACACTTACTAGTTGTGTGACCCTGAACAAGTCACTTAACCCTGTTTGTCTAAGTTTCCTCATCTGTCAAATGAGCCGGAGAAGGAAATGGAAAACCACTCTGGTATCTTTGCCAAAAACAAAAACAAAAACAAATGAGGTCACCAAGAGTTGGACATGACTGAAATGACTGAATAACAACAAAAACCGTGATCCTCGGTTTCTATGAACAAATGTAGTTGACTCAATGATTTGTTTAATACTTCTTTGTTGACATATTGTTGGTTGAGTTCATGTGGATATCACTCAGGGTAGACCTTCAAATTCAGCACTTGGATCTTAAGTGCTTTCTAGGCTCCATCCTGAAATAAACCACTTTCTGTTATGTTTGACAAATGGAATGGTAGATACGTGTTGACAGCTTTTACTAGTACTTGGTGAAGTCTATTTCTTCTAAGTCTTGTTATAAGTTTTTAACTTATATATCTGAGAACACATATCAGTCATCTTTCTCCTTTTTGATGAGAAATAACACATTCATCTTTCCATAGCTGCCTTATGTTTTCTGTATCCAGCTAGCACAACATCAATGAAAGTAGCAATTTATATGTGATCTCTTGGGGTAAGAAAGTCATATTCCCTGACAGAGTAATGTATCCTCTATTTTATTAATATTGTACAGGTTTTTTTAGGATGCTTTCAAAATACATCATTGTCTATGTTATCATCATCATTGTTGTTGCATTTCACAATCATTCTAATTATTTCAATCTTCTCATCTTTTTTTTTTTTTTTCTGCTGCTTTCTGCTGCTGCTATTGATTGTCTTCTTGGTAGGACCTGTTAGAGCTTGTGCTCCTCTGCTAAAGACTTTTACAGACCTTCTAGGCAGCTTATCCTGAGGCATCAAAGAAGGCTTTTAGTGGTGAAATCTCTACTAGTGGATCATTTCTATTTTCACAGATTAAAAAAAAACTGATACTAAGTAAGGAGTAGTGACTTGCTCAAGAGCACAGGATTAATAAATGGTCAAGCTGTGAATAGAGATATATGTCCTTCTGTATAGTGGAAGAAGTGTAGGATTTGGCACCAGCGATGTCAAAATATGAAGCCAAAGTTTATACCAGTCATAATATAAGTGGTGCTATGTGACCAAGGGGAAGTCACTTTAGCACTTTGAGCCTCAGTTTCTTCATCTATAAGACTACTGGACATGATTCCCCAATTGATAAATGGTTAAAGAATATAAACAGGTAGTTTTCAGATGAAGAAGTCAAATCTATTTGTAGTTATATGAAAAAATGCTCCAGCTCATTATTGATTAGAGAAATACAAATTAAAACAATTATGAAGTACCACCTCATAACTGTCAGATTGGCTAATAAGTCAGAAAAGAAAAAATGACAAATGTTGGAGAAGGGGGAAAATTGGGACAGTAATACTTTTTTGGTAACTTTGTGAATTCGAGAACAGTTTAGAACTACGTCCAAAGGACCATAAAACTGTGCATACCCTTTAACGCAGCAATATCACTAGTAGTCTGTACTCCAAAGAGATAAACAAAAGGAAAAGGACCTATATGTACAAACATACTTATGTAAGTTCTTTTTATGGTAGCAAAGAATTTGAAAATACAGGGATGCACATCATTTGGTGACTGGCTGAACAAATTGTAGTATATGATTGTGATGGAATGCTATTATGCTATAAGAAATGAGGAGCGGGGTGGTTTCAGAATCATCTGGAAAGACTTACATGAATTGATACAAAGTGAAGTGAGCAGAACCAGGAGAACATTGTACACAGAAACAGCTATATGACTTAACTATTCTCAGCAATAACATGATCCAAGACAATTCTGAAGGGCTTGTAATGGAAAATGCTTTTCACCTCCAGAGAAGGAGCTGATAGAGTCTGAATGCAGATTGGAACACACTATGTTTTCCTTTTTTTTCCATTTTTTGTATTTTTTGTATTCTTCTGTATTTTGTTTCACAGCATGACTAACATGGAAATATGTTTGGCATAACTGAACAGGTGTAACATATGAAATTACTTGCTTTCTGAGGGAATGGGGAGGGAGAGAATTTGGAACTCAAAATTTTAAAAAAACAAATATTGAAAATTGTTTTTACATGTAATTAGAAAAAATGAAATATTAAAAAAAGAATATAGAACATGAAGACCCCCAAAGGCCCCTTTCATTTCTAAATTCATGAACCTTTGACTAGGAACCAAGACTTTCTTACTTCTAGTCAAGTATTTGCTGTTGGGGGAGTATTCTGTCTCCTAAACTAGTTTTAATTTAATTACTTTGAATATGTTTGTATTTATTAAGGATTTTTTGTTGCATATGTGTACATATTTTGATTGTTGTAATTATTGTCTCTCCCATTAGAATGGAATCCATTGCTAGTATTACTTCATTTTTTTTTTGTATTTGTATCCTTAGCACTTAGCATAGTGCCTGGTATATATGAGGTGCTTCATAAATACATGTTGATTGATTGATGAAGATAAGGCTTAGAAGGAGTGATACACAATAAGAAGTGGAAAACAGTGGATTATGATCAAAGAAGAGAATTCCAGCTTTGAATATCATGGAGGTGGTCCAGTTTCAGATGATGGTGAGAGCTAAGTTCTGACTATATTTGTGAGTTACTGGGGGATCCTAATTAGCTCATTAGAAGTGTGAAATGCTAAAAGGTGGTGGTATCCAAGTTTCGAGATATGAGGGCAATAGCATGCTGGGGAGAGAAAGAGTGTGAGTGCAATACTGAATTCTTGGATGTGCAAA
Source organism: Phascolarctos cinereus (assembly GCF_003287225.1). Classification (NCBI taxonomy): domain Eukaryota; kingdom Metazoa; phylum Chordata; class Mammalia; order Diprotodontia; family Phascolarctidae; genus Phascolarctos; species Phascolarctos cinereus. The sequence continues at coordinate 195,822,668 of NW_027555625.1, forward strand.
AAAATTAACCCAAGCTTTTCCCCCTTCTTTCCCATCTCCATTGCAGCTGTTTGTTGATTCAAGAAGTTTCTGAGCTCATTTGGACTCCTCATTTTGGTGACTTTACCCGTGCTTTATTATACAGATAAAAGCTATCTTTGAACACTTAAATGGAAAAATTCTCATAATGAAAATCCTAATTCTTATGGGAGAAATATGGTCATCCCTTTTTATTCAAATATGCCCAAATACCAGACAAAATAACAATAACAATGCATTAGAGTACATTTTTATCATTAACATAAATGGTTATTCAACTAATGTACCTTACAAGTCATTAAATCATCTAAGTCCTCTGTGTTGTTTATTAATTAATTATGCATAAGATATTTTTGGAAAGTTAATGATTGATAATGTTATGGTGCCATCACTAAAATGAAATAATATGATATTCAAATGAACAAATAAAAATGTAAAATAATACAGAAGCTGCTCTTTAGTCCATAATACTTTCTTAGAGAAAAGAGAACATGTTTTGTGAATGTTGAGGTAGTAAAGAAGTTGGAGTGAATCAGTCTCTGAGGTATTGGGAAGGATAATGAAAAGAAATTGCTTGACTGATGAACTGAAGATTAGGTACTATGTCCACATGAAGACATTCAAAAATAAGGTAAAGAACAAATGAAGAAATAAGGCAAAATAGAGGTTTGTCAGTGCTCATGTGGCATCAAGCAAATCAGCGGCAGATTGAGCAATAGGGGCTTTTGGTAAACCGATCATCCACGCGTGCTCTCTACTTATTCTGTAAGATATGTCTGTTATGTATGTGTGTGCATATGTGTGTGGGGGATGTATTGAGCTTCCTATATGGTAGGATTTGCCCGTAATGGAGAAAACTAATACATATAGTGAAAAATGGGTACAGATTACTGATAGTGTTTGTATAATGAAGTTGACTATTTTACTTTGGTTAAATTTCACTAAGAAATAGTGATAGACAGTATCTTCTTTTAGACCTTTCCTATTTTTCTGATTCAGTAACTAATTTAATTACATCAGGTTGAAGGTGTTGTGATTGCCCACTGTCTTTTCATTTTTAAACTTTCTGACAATATTTGTGATCATTTGGAGTTTTGCTTTAACTGAAGAAAAACTGAATTCATGAATGAATCACTGATTTCTAAGTAGTCATTTCTCGTCTTTTAAAGTTAATTTCATCATTTGAGTCATTTTTTGCTTCTGGCCATGTGGTTGGACTGTCTGGAGAAAGAAAACATACAGGCCTGAGGCTTCTGATTCATTGGCATACATTTGGCCTATTCTGTTTCTTGCTCCCAATCCATGTTTTCCAACACGTATTCCTCGCTCTTCATTAGTTAATGAAGTAGATGCCAAATTGATTTGGATGATTTAGTCAATCAGCCTACAAGGAGCAAGCATTTATTAAGTTCCTATTACGTGCCTGATGCTATTTTAAGAGCTGAGGAGATACAGAAACCAAATATATTAGTCTCCACTCTCTCAGGAAGCTTATGTTCTGCCAATTTCTTTGTAGAATCTCCCTACTCCCAACTCTGCTGCAGGTGTTGACATTTGAGTTGTAATTATATTTGTGATTATTTATTTGTTCATTGGTCTGTGTTGTTCATAGGCACTGCCAGGCATGATGGTTTAGCATTCCATGCAGGTTTTGTTTGGATTTGTTTTGCTTTGTTTCCTCCCACTGCTACTCCCCCCACACCCACACTCTATGGGCATATGATAAAGCCAACTTCAGTTATTCCTTTACCTCCATTCTAAGCGAGCCATCCTTTCATTTAACTTTCACTATATGCTTTTGGTTTTACTTGTGGTAAGAATTTCTGGTATAAGAGGTAGTATTTAGCAGTGGCTAAAGAGCAGGCCTCAAGGTCAAAAAGACCTGGGTTCAAGTTCTGCCTGGTCATACAACATGTGTTGATTGTTCCTTTGTATAATACATGAAACTTCATTAACTGATGAAGAGAAAGGAATATGTATTGGAAAATATGGATTGGGAGCAAGAAACAGAATAGGCCAAATGTATGACAATGAATCAGAAGCCTCAGGCCTGTAGATGTTCTTCCTCCAGACTGTCCAACAACATGGCAAAAAGCAAAAAACAATTCAAATAATGAAATTGACTTTAACAGACAAGAAATGGCTACTTAGAAATGTGCAATTCATTCATGAATTACAGTTTTTCATCAGTTAAAGCAAAACTGAAAATGACCACCAATTGATTGTTAAGTCATTTAACTTCTCCCAGTGCCAGCAGCTCTCCAAGGTTATTAGTTTCAGAACAGTCACTCTACTTTGCATCTACAGCTCTACCTGGTTTCAACTCCATGGAACAAGATGCCCCTCCCAGGATAAACTTATCACTTCTAATCTCACCACCAAGCTGGACACAACTTCACTCAGCCTCCTCTCGTGAGTGGAGGGCTGGGGGCTGGAGGGTGGAGTATTAAACTCTTCCCAATGCCTTCCTTTATAGAGTGCAGAAATTGGACTTTGAATTCTCTCCACTTTGTGTCTGCTGCTTGGCCTGGTTTCATCCCCATGAAACAAGATACCCCCTGGTGTCCCCTATTCCCCTGCCCCTTTCCTTCCTATTATTTTGTGTTGTCTTCCCCCTTTATCATGTAAGCTTCCTGAGAGCAGAGCCTGTCTTTCTTTTTCTTATTTGTATCTCTAAAGCTCAGCACAATGCCTAGCACAGTAGGTGCTTAATAAATGTTTATTGAATTATTGAATTGAACAGTTGCCATATGCATTGGTAGAGGGAGTTTCCTCAACAGAGACTTCCTATAGTAAAGAAATTACAGCTAGAGACAAAATTAAAAGAATATTTATATTGCCATAATTACTTTTTTTCTCCAGTAGTGCAACAATCCATTGATCACTAGATAAAAAACACACATTCAGAGTGTCAAAAGTTAAAATAATGCCTTTAGATGGTCTAAAAATGGTGTGACTTTTAGCCATCTTATCTTTCACTTAGTTGTTGTGGAAGTTAAATGTGTCACATAGGAAAGAGGGACATCTTGAAGTTGCCAAAAAATTCACCAAGTTGCTAGCCTGCTGGTGATGAGTCTCTCTTCATTTAGGCTTGGCTGGGCCCAGCTGGTATCAGTCTTCAACACTTGGGCTACTCAGCTGAGGCTGGTCCTCAAACAACATATACAGTGTGCCAGGACTGTATTTAAAACTTTTCCAGGTTCATAATACCTACCAGACCTTGTGATCCATTGGCATAGTCTTCAAGAATGCAGGGTCACTTTCATGCCATGCTAAGGTATCCAAGTAATTGCTTTTAGGAAGGGCAAATCTTACAGAGCTTTAGAAATCTGAGCTGTAATTATAATTACTTTCCAGTGTCCTCATCACTAAAACATCAATTCACTTGGCCTTGATTTAACCCATTTTAGTATTGTTATTCCTATAGTTGGTTACTGAGTATACATTTGAGGTTTGAAAGGAAATTTTTAGTTTGCTGGGTAATCAGCTCCTTCCTTTTCTATCCAAACCACAAAATAAGAATGCATTTAATTTTTGTGTTACTAGGAAAACCCATTTGAAAATAGGGCCAAAACAAATGGAAGAACAGTCAGCCAATTGGACGTCACACTTTTTCCATAAAATCTTTTTTCATTAAAAATAATTTCACTTTGCCTGAAAGAAAATTGTTTTGATCAAACTCCCTTGATTTTTCTTCTTATCAGTAGTCTTCCAGATAAGAAAAGACACTTAAACCTTATAGAAATAGTGGAGAATGTATTAATTTAGAGTCATCAGGCCAGGTTCTGAATCTCAGCTATGCTATGAACCACTTCAATTTGATACAAGGACATTTATGAAATACCTCTTACGTGTAAGGCATTGTACTAGGCTCTGGGGACACAAAGTAAAAAATGAAATAGCTGTTACTCTTAAGAAGCTGCTTTTTACTGCAGGTTTTCAACATCAAATTAGTAAATTAAACATAACTTGAGACAATGAAGAATGCCAAAAAGGGCAGGAAGGAGAAGGCAACAGAGAGGGCTTCTCAAAGGAGGTGGCTGGTGCCTTACCTGAGCCTTGAAGGAACATGACAATTCTGAGATGCAGAGAGGATAAGGAGATAGTACTTTAAGGGGATGAGGGATAAATAGCTTTTGTAAAAGTATAAAATCAGGAGACGATGAGCCAAATTCTGGGAACAGTTAATAACCTAGATCAGCAAAAAATATAGTCCATAGGGGATACTATAGGGAGCAACTTTAACAGTCCAGGGGAAAAGTGATGTTTACCTGAAATACTGGCAATGTGAGTGGAGATAAGGAAAGGTTATGATGCATGTTTTGGAAGCAGAATAAACGACAAGCTGCCCTATCTGTGTGATGTTGGATAAGTCACAACTTCTCTGAGTCTGTTTCTTTAACTATAAAATGGGGATAATAATACCTGTATTATGTTGGTTATTGTGAAAATCGAATGAGATAATGTGTATAAAGTGCTTTTAAAATCTTAAATAATTTTTAAAATGTGAATTACTATTATTATAATTAGTCTCTCTGGGTCTCAGTTTGATTCAATTATCTTTTAAGGACCCATAATTCTATAATCCTGTGCTGTGAATGTGAATGAGTTGACTCTATCATTCCACCTAAACTGATCTGCATTTTAAAAGAAGACTCCAGAGAAAGGAGTCCAAAGGGGGAACCTCTAAGGATGCTATTTTGTGGTATTTTAGATTGGCCTTCTTTGAATCTTCTTCAGAGAGACTGCGTATGCCTACATGCAAAAGCTGGTTCTGTTTCTTAAGAAAATATCCAGTAGACAGTATGGTAGGGAAAAAAGAGGGATGGGCTCAGAAAATCTGAATTTTAATTTAGTTCCTTTACTTATTATTGTTCACTCATTATTGACCCTTGGGCAAGTTACTTGGCCTTTCTGCATCAGTTTTCTTATCAGAAAAATGATGTCTATCTAGGCATAGCCCACTGGAGTGGGATGGAACTTTAGTGGACATCTAGTAGACCCTCATTATTTTACAGATGAGGAAACTGAGGCTCAGAGAGCAAAAGTGATTCTCCTAGTTGAACAATAGTAGAGCTGTTGGCAATTTTGACCTGTCATGACTCCATGCTCTGTGCTTTTTAGGTTGTATACATCAGATGAGTTAAAGTGCGGAGTACTTTGTAACTCCAAAATGCTATATAAATGTCAGCTATTATTATTGAACTTGCTTGCAGTCACTGAATGGGTCTGGTGCAGTCTCTTGTGCCCATAGAAACCCGGATTTTATATCTTTGTCCCCGTGGTTTGAGTGTGGTTTATTGTTAATCAGTTTCCAGTTCCCTATCCCCCTGCCCCCACCTTAGATGTGGATTGATTAGTATAAACATGTTAGGTAAATGATGATTTATGATGGCATCATAGTCCCTGAGAAAACATATTGATTTCGAACAAAGTTTTGGTCCCCTCTACAAAGGCATGTCGTGGGTGACTGGAAAGCATGGGGGCTGGATGCCGTGAAGCTAAATTCATCAACCTGCCACAAAATGCCTTTGTTTCCCCAGGGCTGGGGTGAACAGTTCTATTAGTTTAGTGGCCCCAGTGTTTGCCATCTGCATTCTTCAGCATAGCCAGCATATTGTGATTCTCTCCCTCTATTTTTTTTTTCTAGTTGGGACATTTACTTAGTCACATTGAGAATGAACTGATCAATAGGGAGATGTTTGCTATTAAGAAGGATGAGGAAAGGTGGAGGAGGCAAACAAGGTTATCTGCCATCTACTTTTAATGTCTCTCCCTTTTCCTGATTGCAGGGAGGGAGGGGAAGATTCTGCTCCATCGATTGGAATGAAACTACCTAATACAAGCCCCGGTGGGTACACTGAGGGCTACTGTAGGAGCTGGGAACTAATGAGGGGGCAGCAGGACTTTCAGAGTCCCGGTTCTTTTATGGTTCCTTCTGTTTCTTCAGCTGTAGAGTGTGTTGTGTAAAAATGATTTGTTAAGGAAGTATTTATTGAAGGTTAGCCTTGATTATAGCCCATAGGTTTTCTTTCTTTCTTTTTTTTTTTTTATTCTGAACCTAGTATAAAAAAAATGAGATCTCAGATTCCTATAGTCCTTTACGGACTGCAATGCATTTTCTTTACTACATCCCCAAGTAGTCAAAGTATTATTAGGCTAATTTTGTCCATGAAGTAACTACAGCTCAAACAAGTAAAACGATTTATCCATAGTTAGTCAGTCAGTTAGAGTTTTTTAAGTGCGCCAGATATTGTGCTAAATGCCAGTGATACAAAGAAAGACAAAAGATAGTCCCTGTTAAAGGTACTTACAATCAAATGGGGGAGTCAACATGCAAACAACTATGTGTGTACATGATCTACACCGTAAAAATAGAAAGTCATCAGTAGAGGAAAGGCACTAAACTAGCATAAAGGGGGACTGGGAAAAGCTTCTTACATAGCTGAGACCTGAAGAAATCCAGAGAGGCTAGAAGGGAATGATGAGGAGAAAGAGAGGGTACAAGGCATGAGATAGCTGCTAAAAACGCTCAGAGTAGGGAAGATAGAGTTTCATGGAGGAGGAATAACAAGGAGATCAGCTCTTGGATAAAGTATACAGTGGGGAGAGAAGGTATTGGTAAAGTTTAAGAAGACTGAAAGGTAGGAAGAAGCTAGGTTATGAAAGGCTTTATAAACCAAAAGGTTGAACTTATATTTGATTCTGGAGGCATACAGTCATTCAAGTAGATTGAATTAGGGAGGGAAAAGAGTGACATGGTGAGATCTGTGCTTTTGGGAGATTAATTTGATATCTCAGTGCAGGATAGACTGGAATAGGGAGAGTCTTGAGGCAAGGAGACAAACCATCAGTCCATTGCAGTCATCTAGGCATGAGACATTGAGGGCTTGCACCAGGTTGGTAGCTGTGTCAAGGAAGAGAAGCAGACGTGTGTGAGAGATGTTATGAAGGTAGAAACAACAAGACTTGGCAAGTTACTGGATATAGAGGATTAGAGAGAAGGAAGAGTTGAGGATGACATCTAGGTTGTAAGTTTGGGTAATGGAGAATGATGGTAGCCTCTATAGTAATAAGGAGGATTGGAAGAGAGGAGGGTTGAGGTATTCAGGGGGAGATAATAAGTTTTGGCTGTGTTGAGATTATGATGTTTATGAGACATTGAGTTCAAAATGTGCAAAATACAGTCGCAGATTTGAGATTGGAGGTCAGAAAAGAGGATAGGGCTTAGAATATTGGAATCATCTGCATGGAAATAATCATTTAATTCATAGGAGCTGCTGAGATCACTAAGTGAAATAGTATATAGAGAGAAGAAGGCCCAGGACAGAGTCATGTCCTTACCCTTGGGCATGACCCAAGAATGAAGAGCCAGTGAAGAAAACAGGAGTGGAGGAGTAGAAGTAGAAGTAGGAGGAGAACCAAGAGAGAGCAGTATCACAAAAAGCAAGAGAAATGAGAATATCAAGAAGAAGAAGTGATCAGCAGTGTCAGTGGTTGCAAAGAGTTCAAGGATTTGGATTCAGAAAAAGACCTTTAGATTTGGCACTAAAGAGATAATTAGTAACGTTGGAGAGAGTCATTTTTAGTTGAATGATGAGTTTGCAAAACTGCAAAGAGTTAAGAGAGTGAGAGTAAAGGAAGTGGAGACATCAATCATAGGCAGCCATATAAGATAATAAGGAGTAGGAATGGATGGATCAATTGAGCATTTTTTGAAGATGAGGAGGACATGGGCATATTCATAGGCAGTATGAAAGCAGCTAGTAGACAGAGAAAGACTGAAGATAAATGAGTGGGGATGATGGAGGAGGCAATTGTCTGGAAAAGATGATGTAATGGGGTCACTTGTGCCTTGGCAAGAAAGGCCACCATAAAGTGAGACAGGAGGAGAAAGTGGTGGAATCTTAGTGGAGTGAGATGAGGTGGAAATGAGAAGATGTAACCCTTGATGAATGGTCTTAGTTTATTCAGTGAACTGTGAGGCAAAGTTTTTAGCTGAGAGAATTGAGGGAAGAGTAGTAATGGAAGGTTTGAGGAAGGATGAAAAGTTTTGGACAAGCTGCTATGGTGAGTGGGATATTGAGTCAATTAGGGTGGTGAAAAAAAGGATTGATTTGCTGCAGTGAGGGCCCAGTTGAGATTATGAACCATAAATTTGCAATGGACCCAGTCAGAACAGTTTTGTGGTTTTCTGTCTTCATTTAGCAGCATGTGAGCAAGAGTGAAGGCAGTGGATGGGGGAGCAATCCAAGGCTGATGCTTAGTAGGGCAAGATCTTTGATGGGATAAGGATGCGAGAGACTTGAGAAAAGAGTAGAAAGTAGAGGTAAAGTTGTTCACATAGGGGTCAAAATGGGAAAGGGAAGAAAATTTAACCACTGCTGGGGTGATAGCCTGGAGAGAAAACTAAGGGATGGAGTGATTGGAGGTCATGGTACAGACAAAGTACAGATTTGGGGGTTGTAAGAGAGAGAGAGATGACAACAGATTGTGATCAGATCAAGGAATTTCAAAGTTTGTAAACATGAAAGTGGTATGGGTGATGGCAAGATCAAGAGCAGGGGTGGGGAACCTGAGTCCAAGTTTTAAAACAAATCCTTTTATTGAGGGGATTTGTTCTGTGAAGTTTGGATTCAGTCAAAGGGTGGCACTAGGACCTGAGGGCCACATGTGGCCTTGAGGCTGCAGGTTCCTCACCCTTGATCAAGAGCATGACCAACTTTGTGGGTAACTGAGGTAGAGTGGAAGAGTAAGTCATAGGAAATAAGTAAGTGGAGAAACTGGGAGATTAGACTCTGAGGGACTGTCCATATGTATGTTGAAATCCTTAAATATGAGCACAGGAGTTGGGGGGAAGAGAAAGACTGTGAGCTAGACACTGAAATCATTGAGGCAGGAAGGAGAACGTCTTGGAACTCTATAGAAATTGCCACCAGAATCTTGATTGGATATTCAACATGGATTGAATGAACCTCAAAGGAAGAGAATACATTGAGTGATGGTGGTAGAAGGGGAGTTGGGAAGGGGAAATTGGAAGCAAGGAGTGTTTTGACTCTTTCATTTGGACTAGTGAGTTAGAGGGTATGAGTGAAAGTGTAGCCAGTGCTGGAAAGGGTATCTAGGGAAGGTATGTCATCAGGAAGGAGCCAGGTATAAGTGAGTGTGAGAAGATGGAGGGAGCAAGAAAAGAAAAGGTTTAAGATGAAAGCAAGTTTATTTATGAATGGAACAAGCATTTCAGAGAGCACAGAGTTGGGGTTAAGTAGCTTTTGAATACGGCATTAGTGGAGCTGGGTATGGGGATAAGTGAATGATCAGTGGAGCACTAAAAACACAATTTGAATGGTGACAGCAGGGGGTTCAGAATAACTGGGATAGGGAAAGAATATTGGGACAGGAGTATGTTAAATATTCAGGAATGTGTTCACTTGGGTTACCTTTGAAAATAGAGAATCAGCCTTGGGGTGGAGTAGTTCCATGGTGTCAGGCAGCAGTATGTAGCTGGACTGTTTGGAGGGTAGGGTACAATCACCAAAGGTAACTGGAGAGAGTGCCTAGAGCATGATCATTTAGCACAGTGCTTGGTACACAGTACGTACTAAATAAATGCTGATTAATTGCTTGACTGTCCAAATGGCTACCCATTTGGCAGTAAATGTCAAAAGCAAAATTCAAACCCAGGTCTCTCCCACCTCCAAGTCCAGCTTGGCTTCTGCTGTGCCATGCTGCTTTCATATGACACACTAGAACAAGAAAGGAATATGGTGAATAAGCAGGACTTTTTAAAGTAGTCATTTCAAAAGTCATGTTGACTCAGTCTTTTAGAATATTGTTACAAATTTTTTTGCTTTGTTATCCTGGTTTAGTCATGGTGACTGAAGACATAAACATGATCAGTAGCTTCTGTTACTTTATTTACTCACATAATTTATCTCCTCATGACTGAACATTTTCCCTTTTAGAAGTAGGAAGAAATGATTACATGAGCATCCAGTTCCTGATCCATAACTCTTGGCAACATTAATCAAGCTTTGAAGAAATCACCATTTCCCACACAGCAGGCAACTCACATGGAGATATACATGAATCTAGAACTCCTAACATGTTCCTTTTCTGATCTGCTTAGAGAAAAATCATAGAATCTTAAGAGCTGGAAGAAAACTCAGGGTCTAACTCCCTTATCATCTACGCTTCCCACTCCTACTCCAGCTTCTACTTCCACTCCTCAAATCTATTTTGTATATATCCATATATGAATACATACTCCTTCTGCAATAGAACATAAGCTTAACGATAACAGGGAGTGTTTCATTTTTGTTTCCACAGAACTTTGAATAGTGCTTGGTGCAAAGCATATTCTTAATAAGTGTTTGCTTTTAACTGTTTGTGAAAGGAAACAGAAGGTTGAAGGGAGAAGATTTTCAAATATTTCAGTTTTAGGTTTAGCATTTCAGTTGTTTTAAAATTTCATGTATAGCAGAAAATCAAATATGCAAGGGTGAAAAAACCTGGGTTCTAGTTATTATACCACTAATCAGCTGTGTCTACTTGGAAAATCTCTTTAACTCCCTGTGTCTGAGTTTCTATATCTTCAAAAAAAGGGGGTGGGGAGGGGTTAAAATAGACGACCTCTTTACTGTGTTTAATTTAGACTACTGAATGAGGGTACAATGTGTGGGCCAAACTATATTTGTGCTTTATAGACACTGCCTGGTAGAGCTTTGAGATCATGAATCCTCATAAAATTGGGAGAATTCATTAAATCGATTAAAGGGGGTGACACCTTTTCCAGTGTTCCTCTCACCTAGGAACACTGCTGTCCAGTTTACATTGTCCTGTAAATATTTGGCTTTAGCTTTTGTGTCAGTAATGAAGTTTGAGGGGAGAGTAGGGCCCCTCTGCCTCAACCTTTAAGTTCAGCAGATGTTTAAGTATTTATCATGTGCAAATGCAGTGCTAGGTGCTGAGGATACAAAAATGAAAAATGACAGGAAACTCTCCTCAAGGTTGTTGCTAGCACTGGGGTAGTCATATAATGAGATGGGACAAAGGAGAGATCTAAGTAAAGTACTTTAGGATGATTTGAGGACGGAGGAAGCCCTTTCAGTTTGGCATTGGGGCAAATGTAGAAGGTGGCACCTGAGTTGGCCCATGGAGGAAGAGAATGATTCTGAGGGTAAAGATGTGGAGAAATGGATTCTAAGCAAATAAATAATAACAAAAACTACAAAAATAACCAAAATACAACTACTTATATTTGTGCAAACCTTAATAGGATTTTTGAGGTTATTTTTAGAAAAAAAAAAGACATGTTTGATTCAGGGAAAATTATACTGAATTTAGAGTTATAGGACCTGGTTCAAATCCCAGCCCTGCTACCTGCAACTTACATATCCTTGGGCAAATAACTGAACCTCTTCGGGCCTCAGTTTCTTTTTCTGTAAATTGAAGAAATTGGACCAAATAATCTCAAATGACTTTTCCAGCTTGTAATCCATGATTCCTTTTGACAGTAAGATTCTATTATTTGAGGATATCTACACAGTCTAAACTCAAAGAAAAGCATATTCAATTTCCTATGTGAGCACCTGCTTGCTGACTTCTTTGAGGCCTTGGGAGAGGGGTCATTCCCATATGCTATCCATATCATAGTCCAGCTGCTACAGTCTTTCATTCATTGGTGTTGGACTCTTTTCTTCTACTCACATGCATTTCCTTGACTGGGAGCTTTGCTGTCAAACACTGCATAGAGCTAACCCTTAGGTTAATTAGAATGGCTTTTATTTTAGCCTCTTTTAGTGTTCCCTCTTGAACTAATGATTAGATTTTATTTAGTCTTTGATTGCCTTAATGATCTTACAGCTCTGTCTTCTCACCACAGTTTCATTTAATTATTTCTTTTTTAGTATTTTCTTCTCTTATGACCTACGATTGAGTTTTCTTTTCCTGCCTATTCTTCCTTCCCCCCTCCCTGTGTTAGCAGGGCTTTTCCTGTCCTCGTCAATTTTAATTTACATCCGTTCATATTCTACAATGCTGCAGTATCTCTGAGTGTGTGTGTGTGTGTGTGTGTGTGTGTGTGTGTGTGTGTGTGTGTGTGCGTGTGTGCGTGCAGAGTTCTCTTCAGGGGGATTTACAGGGCCCAGACACTTCACTCTTTCTTTGTGTCCTCTCTAGTACTCTCTAGGCCAGCACCCATCTGGTAACATTTTCAACATGTGAAATTGGGTTAACCTGAAATGGAACCTTGAAGGGGAATAAAAGAGGATGAAATATCAAAAATAGCAACGTGCATCCTATATGTTCATAGGAGCTGGAGACAAGGAAAAGGGAAAGGAAACTAAGGTAAAATTGAAGAGGAAGAGGCTTAGAACCATCACTCAACTTAGGAATAACTGAGAGCTGGAAGAAATGTTAGCCACCAGTCATCAAACTACAGTCATCGAAGTGCCTACTACATGTCATTCATATACCAGAACTCATCTAGTCTGGCCCCATCATTTTAAAGATGAAGAAACTGAGGGGCAGAGCAGTAATTTGCCCATGGCTACAACATAGTAAAGGAAGAAGCACAGTTTGAACCTTGTCCCCAACACTCCAAATGCAGTGCTTTCTCTACTACATCATATGGAATCACTTTTTTATAACTTGGTAATAATTTTCCCACCCACTTTTCTGACAAGATTTGTCAACAAACATTTTGTAAGAAGTCTGTCTAGGTCAAGGGTTCAGGTGGTCACTACAGGAACTAGTTCATCTTCAAGATGATTAAGCCTATGCCTTTCTTCTCATTATCACCATTCTCTAATCTACTGAGCTAATCAGCCAGACATGTTTTATATCATTTATTTCACTGAAGCTTATTCTCTTTATGAATTCCACTCCATTTCTGCCTTTCAACTAATGCCAACAGGGAATAATAAAATGACCTTAAAGTCCATGCTGGGGAACTCAGATTGACTCCTCTTTCTTTGTGTTGAATGACATCTAACAGTAAAGTTCTCCTGAAGCAAATGCAAACTAATTAACATGGCTTTAAATATAGCATACATGCCCTCCTGGAGAGAGAGAGAGAGAGAGAGAGAGAGAGAGAGAGAGAGAGAGAGAGAGAGAGAGGAAGAGGGAGAGAGGAAGAGGGAGAGAGGAAGAGAGAGAGAGAGGGAGAGAGAAGGAGAGAGAGAAAGAGAGGGGGAGGAAGAGAGAGGAAGAGAGGGAGAGAGAGGAAGAGAGGGAGGGAGGAGAGAGAGAGAGAGAGAGAGAGAGAGGAGAGAGAGAGAGAGAGAGAGAGAGAGGTGTCATTTCTTCACAGAATCTTAGACCATCTGAGTTTGAAGGAACCATAGACAAAGGATCCAACATCTTCATTTCATAGAGGCAGCTAGGAGGTGCAGTTATTGTTGTTCATCCTTCAGTGGGTAGTTCATTGGGCCTAAAGTTGGGCAGACCTGAGTTCAAATCCAGCCTCTAACACTAGCTGTGTGACTCTGGGCAGCACTGTGACAAAAAAAGAAAACCTAATATGATTTTAGCCTTCATAGAGAGGCATAACTCCCAGAAATAAGGAGGCAATAGGCCTGCTAGAATATATCTTGCTCAGGCCAAATCTGGGATACCATGCAAATTCTATGTACCACATTTTAGGGAAGACATTGAAAATGGAGAGACTAAAGAAGGTCAACTATAATGGCAAAGTGTCTCAATTTTATGTCATAAAAGACTTCTGTGTTTCCAGTATTTTCCCTTAAATGTGATGTGTAACAAGTCTAATCCTCCTTTCACATGATCTTTCAAATCCTTCCATGTAGCTTTTAAGTTCCTTGGAGCCTTATTGATGCCTTTAACTGTGTTTCACATAGGTCAAACCAGGGGGCCCTACATCATTCTAGTTTGCTCTCCTTGGGACTGTTTTCAGCACATCAGTGTCCATTTTAAAATGTCATACTCAGACATAGTCCAAGGAAGGCAAAGATAAAAATAAAAGTCCAATATCACACCAAAAATTGGTATTTGGGGATAGCAAAAAACTGGGAACAAAGTCGGTACTTATCAATCAGACACTAATAGAAAATACATGGCTTCTGAATGTAATGTATACTACATAGTAAGAAATGACACTGATAAAGAATTAAGAAACATAGGAAATTTTGTATGACCCAATACTGCGTGAAATAAATAGAAACAAAGGAACAATTTGCACAATAAATACAACAATGTAAATGAAAAATCACTGAGAAAGCCAAAAGAGAAAAATTGAAAACGCAGTCTTCCTAGAAAACATATGAAACAAACCACCCTCATGTTGCCAAAGAGGTGGAAGACTACTGTGACAGAACAGTGTACTTGTTTTCTGATAAGTTCATTGAATCAGTATTTTTTTCTTTGGCAAAAAGGAAGGTTAACTTTCTAGACAGGGAGAGGAGCAGTATTTCCAAAAATTTCCACAAAGTAAAAACAAAAATCACCTATAATATATTTTTGAAAAATAAAAAAAATGTGGTGCCTAAAATTAAGTACAGTACTCCAGGAGTTGTCTAACAAAGGCAGTAGAGTACAGAGGAAGCTTTGCCTCTCAATGTAGTTAAAGATCTCATTAGCATTTATGGCTGCCATATCATATGCTGAAAGGTGCTAACATTAAAATTCCTTAAAATCCTCAGATCTTCTTCAGATAAACTGCTCTCTAACCAAGCTTCCCCCATCTGGCACTTGTGATTTCTTGAACCCAACTGCAAGATTTACATTTATCTTTATTGTATTTCATTTAATTAAATTTAGCCCAATTTTCTAACCCAAAATCTTTTAAAATACTGAATCTGTCAATGTACTATGTATCCCTCCTATCTTTGTGCCATCTGCAAGTTTGACAAGAATATAATTTATCTCTTTATCCAAATCATTAATAAAAATGTTAAATAGCAAAGAACCCAACACAGATTCCTGGGCACTCTACTTCCTTTCTGGTTGATATGAAACCACTAATAACCTCTCACTTCAAACAGTTCTGAATCCTTCTAGTTGTGCTGTTTTATATCAAATCTTCCTATATTTCCCACAAAATACCACAAGATACTTTATTTAATGCTCTACCAAAATCTAAGTAAATGATACACACACATCTGTGCATATTTAGTACTCACAATGCATATACATATACACATACCCACAACTAACCCCCTAGGTCAGAGATGGTAAACAAGCCATCTGACAACACTCTGAAGTGCACCTGAACTAGATAATTCCAAGACTTGGAAAATATTTAACAAAATAAATGAAAATACAATAGAACATAGATAATGTTAATCTGTGGTTTTTGAAGTCAATGTGACTTTTAGGGATACTTAGCTATGGTTTAGTAGCCCCTGTTTCTATTTGAGTTTGACACAGTGGCCCTAGGTTGTGAAGTAGTGTCAGAGGAATTTCTGTTTTATCCTTGAGTTATTGATAATGAGCCACTAGAGTTTTCTGAGTAGAAAAGGGACATGGTCAGGCTTTCTTGGTAGGAAATTCTTTCGGAAGTTCTATGGAGGATTGATTGGAGTAGGGAGAGATGTAGGGTGGGGAGACCCATTATTAGACTGTTGACATAATCTGGACAAGAGATGATGAAAGCCTGAGCTAAGGTGGTGGCCTTGCAAATGAAGGATGAAGACAGATAGGAGAGAGATTATGCAGGTAGAAATAACAACATTTGGCAACTGATTAGAAATGTGGAATGAATGAGATTGAGGAGTTGAGGCTACAATGAAGTTGTGAACTAATGTGACTGGGAGGATGATTGCCTTCAAGGAAAACAGAGAAATTCAGAAGAAGGGTTGATTTAGGAGGAAAGATATTAAATTCTATTTTGGACATATTCAGTTTGAGATGTCTATGTGACATTTAGATCAAACTGTCCAATTGGTAGTTTGTGATGTGGGACTAGGACTCCATAGATTAACTGGGGCTAGATAAATAGATCTAGGAGTCATCAGTGTAAAGGTAATTAAAACACTGGAGACATAAATAACACTTTCATATTTGTAGAGCACTGCAGTTTTTTTTTAACTACTTTAACATTAATCATTTCATTTGATTCTTACAACTTAGGGAATTAGATAATATGAGTAATATTATCCCTATTCTCTAGCAGCTAGGTGGCACAGTGGATAGAGTCCTGGCCTTGGAATCAGGAGAACCTGAGTTCAAATCTGGCTTCAAACATTTACTAACTGTATGACCCTGAACAAGTCATTTGGCCCTTTTGCCTCAGTTTCCTTATTTGTAAAATAAGCTAGAGAAGGAAATGGCAAGCTAATCCAGTATCCTTGCCAAGAAAACCCCCAAAAGGGTCATGAAAAGTCATTTTCAGACATGACTTAACAACTATCTCTATTCTCTAACTAATGTAAGGCTCAGAAAAATGAAATGATTATTGCCCACATTTGCAGAGATAGTATTTGATAGAACTGTGAACAGAACCAGGTCTCCTGTTTGGTGCCCTGGTGAAGAGTGGCAAATAGTGGGGAAAGAAAGACAGAGGTAGAAAGTAAAGACTATTGAAGCCATGTTCATACCACTTCACAGTTTTATCTTGGGATGATGGCCTTTGAAAGCAGTGGGTATAATGTTATATGAAAGCCATGATCAATTCTTTCTTCCACTCAGACTACCAGATGTTAAGCTTTGAAATAAAAGAATGAATTAAATTAAGTGTAATAAAATCATCATAAAGTGATAGTACTGGAATGGACTTTATTGCTTAAATGGTTATAGAATCACAGTACTTAGAGCTGGCAAGGACATTAAAGACTGTTTAGTCTAACTCTCTCATTTTACAGATGAGAAAACTGAGGAACAGTGATTTCTCTGAGTATACACAGTATTTGAATCTAGATCTTCTGACTATGATTTTGGTGCTCTCTCCACTATAGCACGTGGTGTCTTCTAATTCCCTCATTTTGTAGTGGAGGAAATGGAGGTGAAATGATTTGTCCAAACTCCTATAACAACATAGTAGAACTGGAACCTAGATGTCCTGATTTCCAGGTGATTTCTACCTCCATCTTTCCAAACTGCCCAAGAAACTTCACAAAAAAATTCACCTCTGAGGATATTGAATGTTTATGATATAAAACAAATCATTTTGAAAACATTAACACCACTTAGCTTATTAGCATGAAAACAGAGATGTTTGACCTTCTGATTATTATTATCAAATAAGGCATAAAAAAGTAAAACGTATGCTCCAAGGTGTCTATCATGCCTAGTTTATATTCCTATTCAAAGAGAGATTTCCTATTGATGGTGAGAGCCTCCTAATGCGCGCTCTCTCTCTCTCTCTCTCTCTGTCTCTCTCTGGCGGTTAACTGTTCACACAAGAAAATCCATCCATATATGCCATACATAGAGTTCATCCACATATCTATATCTTTATGCATTATATTTACATATACATGTGTATATGCACAGATATATACACACACATATATACACATATACATGTAAACATACACTTTATATATGTATATACATATATATGTATATATATCTATATCTATATCTATATATATATAGATATAGATATATATATACATATAATGAGCTAATCCAAAATTAAAGAAGAGGAAAAGAGCAGGCTAGATTGCATGTAGGAAGTTGTGCAGGACTTTAATGATTCCAAGTTTTTCCTTGAGAAAAAGGACCATCTTTACAATGGCAATATTCTTTTAGTATATGCCCGCAAGTCATAAGATACCATTATCTCTGAAGAATAAAAGTTGTAGATCAAGGAATCTAGAGGAAGGCTACCATCCTAATGTGTATATCCCTCCCACCTCTACCCCCAGTGAAGGATTTACAGGAAAATATGGAAAAGAGTTACACACAATGAGAAGGCATGAATGGCTTATAATCTGTCCCATTAGAGAAAGTACCCATAGCAATGAGAGCCCAGATCATCAGAGATCCAAGGAAGCTTAGTCAAAGATAGAAGAAGAAATACTGGAAAAATTTAAAAGAATAAATTTTACTGAATCAAAACTGATTAGAAATTCCAAATGCAATATGAAAAAACCCAAATGCCTGGAATGTTGCATATTGAAAACAGATAAATAAATCCTGTTTTAGCTGGTAGGAAGGTATGTTGGTATTACAGTCAACCAAAGTCAGGCTGGACTCGTTAAATATCTGCATTCTACCTTCTTTCCCTGACAGCAGGCTCTATCTTCTGACACTTGTGTGACAGTGGGAACCTGTAGATACTAACATTTCATGAAATCCCTGGGTCTGAGGGCCACTTAATTCTTATGAGACTGGGTAAGTGGAAGTAGTTTTCTGCTGACATTTTAAGCGCAGGTGGGTTATTGGTTACTTTGCATGGTGCCTCTATTCAGGGTGGTTAATGGATGGAAATGGAGTATATCAACGGGCTTCCAAGGGGGCAGAGCCTGGTAAAACAATACATTTTGTTTTCAAGGCTGGCAGCTCACTGCTTTAAATCCGCAGTCATTTCTGTGTGCATTAATTTGGATGGTGTTAGATAAGTCTTCCTCCAATGTCTATGTAAGAATTATCGTAAGTGAACACCCATATAATGAAATCCTGGCTGGCGGTAGGAGTCTTACTCCATCAAGCACAGTGCTTTGGCTCTTAGCTAGTAGAAACTAACATGCTTCAATGACTACTGTGAAATGGTAGGGGAGAGACAGAGACAGAGAGAGAGAGAGAGAGAGAGAGACAGAGGAGGGGGGAGGAAGAGAGAATGGCTTGTAGATTTGGTATAAATATATTTTCTAGTTAGGAGGTAAGTGAGATAGTTTGGGGAAAACAAATCTATGTGAACGTTTCCTTTGTACAAGTATCAGAAATGGTCCTGTGTGTATGGGGGATATTTAACAGAAGAAAAGACTTAGAGAGGACATTTTTGCCATTTTGAAGTAATTGAAGAGCTGATATGTGGAAGATGACTTAGATGCTTATCCACAGAGAGAAGAAACAGGACCAATGGGTAGAAATTAGACAGAACTAGGTTTTTGATAAATACAAGAAAAAAGTTCCTACAAAACATTCCAGAAGTGAAATGGGCCACTATCATTCCTTATAAATGGAATGGTTCAGGTAGAAGCTGCATGACTAATGCTTTGTATAAGGGTGAGCTTAGATGATCTGTAAAACCCATTTGTGTTCTGACAGTCTGCATTCCCATGATTAGGCACTTTATTCATATTTTCTCTGTCCCTTGCTTTCTTTTTAATAATAGCCCTCAGTATGTCATCTTCAAGTTTTATATCCTCATAGTCTTGTAAATATATGTCTGCCCCTTTAACATTACATGCACTTACTTCTGTACATTTTTATGGGTTCTTTAGACCTTGACAGACTTGTGATTAAATGAGTTAAGGTATATAAACTGTCTGCAGACTTTAAAGCACTATGTAAATATCATCATCGTCGTCATTATCATTATTGTTGTTGTTGTTGTTATCATTAATGTGCTTAGGCTCTCCAGTGATTCAGGTTGCAGCCTATGCATGTTTGCATCTTTTTTTTTTTACTTTCATCCATGCCCTCTTATACACCTTCTGTGGAGTGTCCATGCAACATGCTGAGCACCTTATTCTAGTCCTCTTGATGTTGTTGTATGGCTGCCAATGTTGCTAGCTGACTCTCTATGGTTATACCCCTCTTTAGATATGGGAACAGCCAGCTTTCTTTGCTGGTCATACATTTCTTTGATTACACCCTTTATTACACCACTTGTCTTGTGTAGTTCCTCATTTGTAATGTGTTAAAACCTGCTCACTCCCACCATCTGCCAACATTCTGCTCTTTAAAGTAACTTAGTGCCTCAGTACATACTGGCCCTTTTTAACACAACTGTGTTTATTTGTATTAAGGGTCTCAATCCTATCCTCACTGTAGCTCAATTTGACACATTGATTCAAACATTTTGATAGGAAATTGAAGTTACAATTGGACTTACTAATTACATATTTAAAATAAAATGCCTCTTTAAAACGATTTTATTTTTCCCAGTGACACCAAGAACAAAGAGATTGGAAAATTTGATGTGATTGAAGATATTAGCAAGAATTAATGAAATGTCATTAATACTCAACTATAGGCATGTACCTGAATAATTTTTCTTAAAATAGAATTGTTTGATTACTGAAATGAGATTGTAGCTAAAAATGATAAATTTGATCATAGTGAGATTAGTTTTTTTCCCCATTGCCAAGAGACAGCATGATGGATAGAAAAGAGAGCTCACATAGAGCCAGAAAGACTTGGGTTCAAATTCTGAAACTTACATATACTCCCCTTATGACTTAAGTACAAGTCTCTTAACCTAGGCATCCATCTCGCTAAGACAATAAATTACAGATATGGGGTCAACCTATACTGAGTCATTTTCTCAACCTAGATTTCTCTGTTCAAATTAATCACAATTCTAGTCCCTTTGCTATCTTTTTTTTTTTGAGGCAGTCAAGGTTAAGTGACTTACCCAGGGTCACACAGCTAGTAAGCATCTGAGGCAGGGTTTGAACTCAGAGCCTCCTGACTCCAGGAACAGTTGCTTTATCTACTGTGTCACCTAGCTGCCCCTAACTTTTTTTACCCACTAGACATTTCAACCAATTGTTTCTTTCAGATGATAGAAACTATGCCAGTCTGTTTTAGAAGGCAAACAGTTCTGCCTGGCTTCCAAGATTCTCAGCTGTCTTATGACATTTTGCCTATCTGACCATATATTTCATTGCCTCCCAGTATGAGTCCTATATGTTCATCTGGTCAGTGATCTCACTGCTTCATGGACAAGCCATGCTCATTTATGTTTCTTCCCCAGTCAAAATACATCTGAAGTATAGGGGAAAAATGCCATGATGATAGTGACAGCTAGGTGGCAACATGGATAAAGTGTTGGACCTAGTCTGTAAGATCTGAGTTCAAATATGGACTCAAACCCTTACTAGCTATGTGACCATGAATAAATCACAACCTTTGTCTGTGTCAGTTTCATTGTCTGTAAAAAGGGGATACTAATAGTACCTGACTTCAAAGATTGTTGTGAGGATCAAATCAGATAATATTTGTAAGGTACTTTATGAATCTTAAAATGCTGCATAAATGCTCATTGTTATGATGATGATGATGATGATGGAAGAGTGTCGATTTTAAGTTATTTAAGGACTGGTTGAAGGACTTGTGAAGTTTAGTTTGGAGAGGAAAAATGAAGGGAAGACATAATTGCTATGTTCAATAGATAACGATCATGTGAAAAGAAGTTACCAAAGCTTATACTGTTTGGACCCAGAGGACAGAACTAGGGAGGAAGTGGTAAAAAGATATTAAGGAGAAAATTCAGAACAATTAGAGCTGTTGAAAAGAGGAATGGTCCACGTGGAGAGGTAATGGTTTTTCCCCTCATTGGATATCTTCAGACATAGCCAGGTCAATCACCAGTCAGGTATCCTTCAGGGATTCTTTTTTAAGGGGCAGGTGAGATTATAGCAGATAGCCTCCGAGACTCTTTCCAACTCCAAATCAAGAATCTCTTCTCTGAATTCTGCCTTGCTTTTGTGCCTCCATTCATTTTGTTCCTCTCAACTGAAAGTCTTTACTCTCTCTCCTCATCACTATCTAAATCAATGAAATAGTAACCCTGTCATAGTATGGAAACTTCTGTTTCTTGTACAATAATAAAAAACAGCAAGATGCTATGGGCACAGTAAAACCTTTGGGCACTTCAAATTTATTTTTTTTTTTGGTACACAAAGAATCATCTATTAGATTAACCTCTTAGTGACATGGTCCATCCTTCTTATGATTCATTTATTCAGATAATTTTCTTGGGTGGTGCTCTTGGCAAAGGGATTGTGCGGTTACAAATGCAACATGTCATAGAATCAGTTTAGCATCTCACAGATGTCCCTTTTTTGATGAAGTATGAGTCAGTGTGGAGCTGTCCTGACAAGTAGACAAGATGGATGGGGTGATCTGAAAAGCCCCTGAAGGTCTTTCAGCTTCAGCCTATTTCTCTCTCCAGTTTTCCTCTAGCCCTTACATTTCTATTATTCATCTCTTCTTAATCTGATACCAACAAGCTTTACCACCCTAGAGCCATACTTCTTTCATGTCCCAACCATAGCAGACCAAGTACCACTGCCCTGAATATTTTCTTTGTATTCCCAGCAACCCAAAGTGAAATAAGCTGCCTTGGGAGGTGGTAGGTTCCCTCTCCTTAGATATTTCTAAGCAGAGTCTGGATGACCATTTATTGGGGCTATTGTATAAGGGATTTTGATTTAGGTTCAGATTGAACTAACCAACCTCTGAAGTCCCTTCCATCTTTGAGGTTCTGGTATTTCTGTGATTTATGTCAGTTTTTATTATCCTAACAAAGTTCATTCAATTCAGCTTAATTTAATTCAATGTTCTAACCATTTGAGGAGTTCACCAGCCACAGGAGGTCTTATCAATTCATGGAATGTTAAAGAGGGAATGGCTTTTAGATAATGTATAGTACAACCTTTCATATTATGGACGGGAAAATGTATCCCATAAAAGATAACTTGTTTGCAACAGAACCAGAAGTCAAATCTTCATCTCCTGACTCCCAGTCTAGTACTCTTTTCAGTAGTCTGGTTATTTTTCATGCCAAAGTGGGACTTGAAATATAATAATAGAAGAGTAGAGATTAGCAGGCAGGAGAAGACAGAAACAATCCAAATACTGATCTTTTTTTGTTGCTGTCTCAGAGTTAAGGAACTAGACTTATGAATCAATTTTCAGTGTCTCCTTTTGCATGCCATTTTTTCCTCTTTCTTCTCTCATTCGTTAACATATACTATGTAAAAAGGTCTATGGAGTTTCTGAATTTTAATAGAATTGTGTTTTAAATATTCTCAACCATGTTAATAACTCCAGCTACTCAGTAAGAAGACATTCCAATGATAGTGAGCAATAATCCTACTTACCTTTCAACTCTATTTTAAATGAAGTAGGAGACTTGTTTCATTCTCTAGATGTTGTAATTGTCGTATGAGATGATCATAGTGTGCCAGTTTACACTCTAGTCGTATACATTAGGGAGAGCTTTCATCAGAGAAGCTGAATTAGAGAAATGGTTTAGGAACAATTAAATAGCCCCTTCAGGAAGATTGCTTGTATCTACTTCTCCAGAGAGTTTGACTCAATTGTTTGCCTTTATTCTGACCAATGTTTCAAAAAATTTGACACACATACATTTTCTTCTTGAAAAGTTAAGGGTGGTCATTCAGAAAAAAAAACAATTTGGAATTATCCAAAAAAATCACAAAACTGTTCATACTCTTAAACCTAGATATCTCTTTACTAGATAGTTTACCAAAAGGAGATCATACAGAAAGAAAGGTCCCATATATACCAACATAGTAATTGCTGAGTTTTTGTGATAGGGGAAAAACAAACAAACCTGAACAAAGTGGGTGCCCATCAGTTGGTTATTAGCTTAACAAATTATGGCATATGGATGTAATGGCACGTAAGAAATATTGACTAGGAAGAGTTTAAAGAAATGGGAAAATTTGTAGAAACTAATGAGAAATGGATAGAACAGAACTAGGAGAACAGCGTACATGCTCGCTCTAAACTTTAAAAAAACAATGAAAACCCTACTGAAATGCAAGCAAACTGATTAACTGCAGCAACCAGATGATGGAACATGTTTCCTTCCCCCGATAGAGAATTGGGGGAATATAGGAATGGAATTTTGTATATGTTATAAAATGATATAGTCACATTAGTTGGTTTTGCTTAATAAATCAGTTAATCAATAAGTATTTATTAAGTGTTTACTATGTGCCAGACACTGTACTATATGTCAGGGGTGTAAATATGAAGAATAAACCAATTCTTACATATAAGGAATATGCATTCTAATGGAGGGGCCACCCCATATATGTATAGATGTAGTAATCATAATTCTAAATTGAATAGATACAAATATATTAAAATACTTAAATACAAGGCATTCTGGGAGTCAATAAAAAATCAAATAGTTAATAAACATTTATTAAGCAACTGCCAATCACTGGGGTTACAAAAAAGACATACTATGTGCAGAACAGAAAGGAAATAATGGAGGTATTAGAATTAAGAGTGTTTGGGAAAGGCTTCTTATAGATGAGATTTTACTTGGAATTTAAGGAAGCCAGGAAATGCAATAGGCAGAGATGAGGTAAGAGTACATTAAAGGCATGGGAGAGAAAATGCCCAGAGCTGAGAGATGTAATGTCTTGATCATGGAACATCAAAGAGGTTAGTATCACTGGATTGAGCACAGGGCTAGAGAGGAAGGTGTAAGAACACTGGAAAGGCAGGCAGGAGCTAGATTATGAAGGGATTTAAATGTTAGACAGAGCATTTTGTATTTGATCCTGGGAGCTATAGGGAACCACTGGAGTTTACTGAGTAGAGGGGTGACATGACTGTTCCTATGCTTTTGGAAAATTACTTTGGTGGCTGAATGGAGGATGGATTGGAGTGGGGAGAGAATTGTGGCAGGCAGACACAACATCAGGTTATTGCAATTGTCCAGGTGTGAGGTGATGAGGGCCTGTACCAGAGCGATAGTAATATCAGAGCAGAGAAAGGGACATAATGGAGAAATGTCGTAAAGGCGTTGGCAGCAGAGGATATGGAGAGAGATAGTGAGAGTAGAGGATGACACATATCTTGTGAGCCTGTGGGACTGGGAAGGAAGACGCCAGCTGCTGGAGGAATTGGGAAAGGCTTGAGATATAGAAGGTGGTACTTGAGCTGCATCTCAAAAGAACAGAAGTATTCTATGATGTGAAGATAAGGATGAAATTCATTTCAGGCATGGAGAACAACCTGTTCAAAGAAATGGAGATGGGAGATGGAGAGTCATTTGTGAGGAAGAGAGAAGTAAGTTTGATTGGAGGACAGAAAAGCAGAGGGGGAATAATGTCCAATGAAGCTGAGAATATAGGTTGTGCTAGTACTTTAAAAGATGAACAGAGACATTTATTTTATCCTAGAAGCAATAGGAAGCCACTGGAGATGACTGAGGAAGTGAGTCACATGATCAGATCTGCAATTAAAGAAAATTACTTTGGCAACAATGTGCAGGATGGACCATAGTAGTGAGAAACTTAACTGCGTGTGTGTGTGTGTGTGTGTGTGTGTGTGTGTGTGTGTGTGTGTAAAAGACATTGTTAAATGGGGAAGAAGGAGGAGAAAGGCATCAATAAAACTTAAAAAAAAATCTCTCCCAAGATGATCGTTTATTTTTCTATCATCTTAGCCTTTACTAATACCTATGACACTATGTACACAAAATATGAGAAAGAGAGAGAGGTGAATAAAAACATCTGTTTAAATAGGTCAAATTTCACTTTGATGTCTAAAAGCCAAATCATATAATTTACTATAAAATGGACTGATGGTTTTAATCACATATTTCTTTGGCATTATTGTAGGACCACAGATTTAGAAATAGGAAAGAACATTACAGATAATCTACATTTTACAGAAAAAGAAACTAAGAATTTAGTGAGGGATAGAGACCTGTTCAAAGATATGCAAGCATATAAGCAGTATGTTGTAAAGCCAGGATTCAAAACCATGTCCTAACAGTGAATCTAACATTCTTTCTACAGTACCAAAACATCCTTTCCATGGAGGAATAATCTTAAATAAAAAATCTGTCATCCAATTATTTCCTCTTCTTTCCCCTAGTTCTGTAAAGGGGCTAAGGAAGTGAAGTAGTGAAAGTAGGAACCAGACATACAAATCTCTGTGCCTTGCCATGACTTTGCCTTTGGCTCTTGTCATATGCATACCCATTCTACCAAATACCAATGTGCCATTTAATACTATGGACTATCTCCAAGGTCCCTCTATGCCACTTTTCAAAGAGCACCTCCTTCACAGAGATGTCCCTGAGGAAATGAAAATAGGTTTCATGGAATGCCACAGCCCCCTAAACCAAGCACATCAAGGATCCCAATCAAGATTAAACAGACAGGAATCTGGCCAACAACATGTCTCCATGCATCAGGCAATCAACATTCCTTCATTAAAATCAAAACAATGCTCAGCATGCTTCCAGTGGCCCAAGATATGTTTAAGGTTCTGTGGGAATCACTCCATAGCAGGGTGATAAAAATAACAGAAAGCAAAAGAGTTCACAATAAAAGAAGTTTGGGGATAGAGACAAGACGATGGCATACAGGCAGCAGCTCAGCTAAACTCTCCCAACATTACCTCAAACAACTTTAAAATAATACTTCCAGTTGAATTCTGGAGAACCAACAAAAGGTTGGAGTGAGACATTCTCCAGCCCAAAATAACTTCAGAGATCCGCAGGAGAGGTATGTCACAACACCAGCAGCAGGCCTTGGAGAAGCAGCAGCAGCAGCTTCAGGAGCTCCCAGACACAGACAGTAAGGGAGTCAGACAATTGGTCAGAAAGAGACAAGGAACCTCTTGCTGGCACTATGTGCATGAACTTACTTCGTTGCTTGTGCATAGTTCCAAGGCCAGAGGAGCACTAGTGCTTGAGACCACAGGGGAGAAGGGTACTTGGTCACAGTTCCAGGGCCAAGAGGAGTGCTAAAACTTGCTGCTGCATGGGAGCAAGGTCCTTTCCTCAGTGAAAACCAGAGTATAGGCCAGGAGAGCAGTGACTATACCTCTACTTGAATCATGCCACCTTAGAGGCACAGGAACTTACAGACCCCCAGAACTAGCTCTGAAAACAGCAGCAAAAACTGAAAGTTGGGTCAGTGGCCTGTCCGTCCTGGAAGCAGAACCCATTTTTAACATAAAATTCAAATCTAAGAAACAGATTGGAAAAATGAAGAAACAACGTAAAAAGGACCTGACTATAAAAAAACTACTCTGGTGAAAGGGAAGATCAAGACACAAACTCAGAAGAAGACATTGATGTCAAAAGAACTATAAACAGAGCCTCAAAATAAAATATGAATTGAACACAAGCCCAAGAAGAATTCCTAGGAGAGCTCAAAAAGATTTTAAGACACAAATAAGACAGGTAAAGGAAAAATTGGGAAGTGAAATGAGAAAGGTACAATACATTTTGAAAAGAGAATTAACAGTTTGGCAAAAGAGACACAAAAAATGTACTGAATAAAATAACACATTAAAAAATAAAACAAATAGAATCAACCAAATGGCAAAAGAGGTATAAAAAATTACTGGAGAGAACTCCTTAAGAAGGCAAAATTGGCCAAATGGACAAAGAGATATAAATCTCACTGAAGAAAATAATTTCTTAAAAATTAGAATTAGGCAAGTGGAAGCCAATGACTCCATGAGACACCAAGAAAAAATAAAATAAAGTAAAAAGGATGAAATACAGAAGAAAATTTGAAATATCTCATCAGAAAAAAACAACTGACTTGGAAGAGAAAAAAGATAATTTAAAGATTAATGGACTTCACGAAAGCCATGATCAGAAAAAGAGCCTAGACATCATATTTCAAGAAATTATCAAGGAAAACTGCCCTGATATCCTAAAATCAAAAGGTAAAATAGAAATTGAAAGAATCCACTGATCATCTCCTGAAAGAGATCCCAAAATGAAAATTCCCAGGAATTTTGTAGACAAATTCCAGAGCTTCCAGATCAAGGAGAAAATACTGCAAGCATCCAAAAGTAAACAATTTAAATATCATGGAGCTACAGTCAGAATCACACAAGATTTACCAACTTCTAAATTAAAGGAATTGGAGGGCTTAGAATTTGATATGCCAGAGGGCATCTAGGTGGTGCAGTGGATAGAGCACCAGCCCTGAAGTCAGGAAGACCTGAGTTCAAATCTAGCCTCAGACCAAACACTTGACACTTACTAACTGTGTGACCCTGGGCAAGTCACTTAACCCCAATTGCCTAAAAATAAAAAATAAATAAAAAAGAATATGATATGCTAGAAGGCAGAGGAGCTAGGATTACAATCAAGAATCACCTACCTAGCAAAACTGAATATAATCCTTGAGGGGAAAACAATAGATCTTTAATGAGCTAGAGGACTTTTAAACATTCCTAATGAAAAGACCAGAGCTGAATAGAAAATTTGACTTTCAAATACAAGACTCAAGAGATTTAAACGGTAAACTTGAAAGGGAAATCATAAGATACTCAGTAAAGTTAAACTGTTTGCATTTCTATATGCAGATACTACTTGTAATTCCTAACTTTATCATTATAGGGTAGTTAGAAGGAGTATACAAAGAGGGCAACGTTGTGAGTTGATTATGATGGGATTATCCCAAAAAATTTTTTAGGGATGTGAAAAGAAGATGCACTGGGAGAAGGTAGAAGGGAGAGGAAGATGGGGAAAATTTTCTCAAATAAAAGAGGCGTTCAAAAGAGAGTTTTTGCAATAGAGGGCAAAATGGAGGAGTGTGGTAGGCAATGCTGAACCTCACTTTCATCAGAATTGGTTCAAAGAGGGAATAACATACACACTCAGTTGGGTACCCAACAGAGAATTAGAAGGGGAAAGGGATAAGAAAAAACGTGGCTAATAGAAGGGAGTGTGGATTAGGGAGGGCGTAGGCAGAAGGAAAACAGACATTTGAGGAGAGACAGAGTATAAAGAGAGAGAAAGAGAGAGAGAGAGACAGAGAGAGAGAGAGAGAGAGAGAGAGAGAGAGAGAGAGAGAGAGAGAGAGAGAAGGATAAATAGGGAAAATAAGATGGAAGGAAATATATAGTTGGTAATAATTACTGTGCATGTGAATGGGATGAACTCAACCATAAAATGGAAATGGATAGCAGAATGGATTAGAAACCGGAATCCATTAATATATTGTTTAAAAGAAACTAATTTGAAACAGAGCTACACACACACACACATATTAAAAATAACGGGCTAGAGTAGAATCTGTTATGCTTCAGCTGAAGTTAAAAGGAAAACAAAGTGCTACCAGCACTAAATATATATGCACCAAATGGCATAGCATAAGGAAAGGTTAAATGAGTTAAAGAAATTAATAGTAAAACTATACTAGTGGGGGACCTAAACTTTTACCTCTCAGA
The DNA here is from genome assembly GCF_003287225.1 of Phascolarctos cinereus. Lineage (NCBI taxonomy): Eukaryota > Metazoa > Chordata > Mammalia > Diprotodontia > Phascolarctidae > Phascolarctos > Phascolarctos cinereus. The sequence continues at coordinate 195,851,735 of NW_027555625.1, forward strand.
AATAGATAAATGTAACTATAAAATTAATAAGAAAGAAGTCAAGGAGATGAATAGGATCTTAGAAAAATTAGGTGTGATAGACTCTGGAGAAAACTGAATGAGAATAGAAAGTAGACCTTTTTTCTCAGCTGTGCATGACACCCTCACAAAATTTGAACATGTATTAGGGCATAAAAAACTCACACCCAAATGCAGAAAAGCAGAAATATTAGCTGCACCCTTTTTGGTACATAATGCAATCAAAATTACATTCAATAAAGGGGTATGGCAACACAGATTAAAAATTAACTTGAAGCTGAATAATCTAATCCTAAAGAGTGAGTGCATCAAAGAATAAATCATAGAAACAATAAATAATTATATTAAACAAATGTTTAAATAAATACATAAACATTTTTAAAAGAAGTTTTTGAAGGGGCATGTGTTTTGATGATGATGATGATGATGATGATGATGATATATCATAACTGGATGATCAACTTGTCCAGGCTTTTAATTTTATACAGAAGATTCAAATCCAGAGGAAGAAGAGATTTTTCCCACAGACACAATTAAGGAGTGAAAGTTGAAATATGGTTCTGGTCACCTGGCTTTAAATCTTTCCACTAAACCTTAATCTTTCTCTTTGAGGCTTCTGGAACTGTTAAACTTATTGAAGGCCTCATCTAGCTAAATGGAAAGAAAAAAGTAAGTTTCAAATAGAGAGCAGGGAGGTGATCCCAGGCAGGAATATAGACAAGCTTAACAAATGATAGGACAGATAAGACTAGAGCTTGGTTCTGACTGCTTACAGGGGAAAGGGGAACATTCAGACACCCCATCTCATGGTAACTGGTATCTTTTAATTGATGTTTTTGTAGACAAAATGAGCACTTTTTTTAGAGGCTGAGAAAATAAGGGCTTGTTCTAAAATCACATAGTATTTGAAGATTAAGGCAATTAATTCCAATTCCAGTTGCGTTACTAACTAGCTTTGGATATATCACTTCTTTATTTCAGGGATGTTCAGCCAGGGGTCTATGGATAGATTTTGGGAGTCTGTGAATTTATATGTGAAAAACTATTTTCATTAAAGTCTAATGAAAATGTAATATTTTCTCTGTTATGAATCTAATCAACACACCATTATTCAGAGGAGTCCATAGTCTTCACCAAACTTCCAAAGGGGTCCATGACACACAAAAAGCTTAATTACTCCTAAGTGAGGCTCAACTTCTACTCTACCTCTAAATCCTATGATAACAGTGTTAATGAAGCTAGAAGAAAGGAATCCTCTTCCAAGATTCCTCTGTTAATAGGGGGAAAAAAGAAGCTGTTCCCAATGTTACAATCATTTTTCCATGAAGAACAGAGAGCTTTCTTTCCTGGCAAAGGGCTACCATTTTAAAGGAACTGAGGATGTTTAACCTGGATAACAGTAAACTTGGGGGAAATGGTAGCTGTCTTCAACTATCTGAAAGACTGTCATGTGGAAGAGAGATTAGATTTAGCTATTTAGTCCCAGAAGAAAGAACTAGGAGCAGTGGGTAGAATTTTCAGAATGGGAAATTTAAACCCAATATAAGCAAAACATCATTAAAATGAGTGCTAACCCAAATTGGAACAGGCTGCCCCTGGAGACAGTGAAATCCCAATACTATAAGCCTTCCAGTGAGTATGGATGGCTATTTATTTGGGATATTCTGTTCAGATAAGGCTTGGACCAGATGACTTTTGAGGTTCCTTGCAATTCCGCCATTTTGTGATTATGGTTCTAGTATGCTAATCTATGAATGGACACCTATCTTCACAACCATTACTGTTTACTGATAGAAGTGATATTTAATGACAGAAGTACTGCTAATGGGCTTCTTTTTCTTTTTATAGATTTTAGTTTCTTTTCTTTAAAATAAAACTGTCATACACAGTAGTAGTTAATGAGGAGTAAAAACATGTCCACATCAGCAGTTCTATTCCAGGGTGCAGTAATCTAGCCCCATGTTATTTATGACAAGTAAATCGGAAAGCCAAGCGCTTATCCTCTTACAAATAAAGTCTAAGATTAGTCTGACAACAGTGCAGCCAGGCAAGCAGTAGAGCACATCAAGTTAATAAAGACAGACCCTGGAATAAAAGAGGAAATTTTAATCGGAGAACAAGGTTTTATGACTAATCAGCCTTCCTGTTTGGGAATCTGAAGATCTGTCAGGCACGCTGTGGTCAGCGAATGATCTGGCTGCCGTGTGTTTATTCACACTGAGTTTGCATTTTCATCTCCACTTAATTCTGGGCAGAAGAAGTGGAAGAGGGAATAAAAAGCCAACATTGCTTAATATGACACACCCATCAAGCAAAGGCTAAGGCATTTTATTTGACAAGGATGGTTAATTTCAGAAAAAAAAATTATGAGAATTACCCACATTATTAATTATGATAAATAATGCACATTGGTTCTGAAAATATATTTGATTCTTTCCTTGACCTTCTGGTGGATAATATATCCCATGGGGTTAAGTGTTCAAGCATACGAGGTGAATTAACATAGGGCAATGGAATAGCATCTGTTAAACTACTGCTCCCTGTGGACTAAATAATCCCTGAGCAGACTAAAAAGCTGAATTCATCTCACAGAGACAAGAAAATTAGTGTTAAGGAAGCTGTGTCCATAGACAGTACTTTGAGTGTATCACTACTGGCCTGAGGGATTCTAAACAAAGATAATTTTACAGGTGAGGGGGTTTGTGTCTGCCATAGCCATTGAGTAAGAGCCCCATCCCTATTAGGTACCATTTCTCCAGGTTCAGTCCTAAGAGGGATTGGGACTGGATCTTTGATTTCATTGTGTTATAGGGAAGACCCCTGTGAGGAAACAATCTTCCAATGCAGGTCAACCTCTTCTTTGCAGTGTATAGTCTTAAAGAATTGCCTGGAGTGTTGAGGATTTAGGTGGCTTTCACATAACCAGTAAGCTTCAGAGATGAGACTCTAACCCAGGTCATCTGAGATCCAAGGTTCACTCTGCTCAAGTAAGTGTTCCAAAATCAAAATAAAAAGAAAGTCATAACAAGAATATCGTTCTGTCACTTATTAGTTGTGACCTTGGACAAGTCACTTAATCTCTGAGACCATATTTGCATATCTGTAAAATGATGGCATTGTCAGGCCGGTGGTAAAGGTGATTCTTATTCAAGTATAGTTTGTACTAGAAGACTACCTAGTTCTCTTCCTATTCTGAAAATCTCAGATTTTTAAAAATTTTGTGAGTTTGAAAGTAATTTTATTGAATTCTAGTAGTGCTATGTTACCTCTACAAACAAAAATATAAACTCCTTTGATATTTTAAGTTCTTCAGAACCTAGTCTCATTTTTACACATCACACAGTACAGCCAGATCTTCCATCTTTCTGTTCCCTCACACAAAACATTCCATCCCACATCTCTGTGCTTTTGTACTGTATCCGATGCCTATGTATACCCCTTTGTCACCTCTACCACTTAGAATCCCTAGTTTCCTTGGAGACATAATTTAAACACTACCTTCTACCAGAATTTTGTTCTCATCCCTTCCTACTATCTCCAGATGCTACTGTCTCTCACAAAAATCTGGTTAGTATATACCTGTATATATGTATTTTGTATAACCCATAGAACAGAAGCATCTTGAGAGCAAGGGTTATTTCAGTTTTTTCTTTGTATAGCCAACACCTCGTACAGTATTTGAAACAAAGGTGTTTAATAAATGCTTATTGATTGATTGACTTATTTCCATGCATAGTATTCTGTTCTATCCTTTGACATTATGAAAAAGCAACCAGTTCCAGTGATGCGAGCTGTCCAAGCTGGTCAAATACCATCTAGTGAATAAATCTCATACTAAGGTAAAGTGTGAAATGTATCAGATCATTCATATAAGTTCCCATGGTGGCCCTTTATCCACTCTTGCCAGTCCAACTGTCCATTTTCTTGTATCCTATGACTGCCTACCTTCACATTGATAATCAAAACCATAGAATTCTTTATGTGAAACAACCTTATAAATCACCTAAGCCCAACTCCTCTTATTGCATAGAAAAGAACTAATTCACATAGTGGTAAAGTGACTTGTTAAAGGTTCCATAATAATACAAAATACCACTCAGCTCAATATACTTTCTTCTACACCAAATGTAAGACCATAGTGATTTCCAGTTCAGCATACTTTTTTCTGTACCAAGTCTAAGTGTGTACATCTCCTACCTTTGTGGCCTCCTGAGGTGACTCTCTGATAATTATTCAATGTCACTGAATCATTATCCCTTCCAGAGAGACCTATATTTTCAAAGTGAACCCCTGAAATTTTCAAAATGTATCCCTAAACCAAAGGAATGAGTCCAATATAATTCAATTCATTTCTTTTCAATTCAACTACTATTGCTAGCTCCTCAAGCCAGCCAAACATAATAGAGAAGAGGTATGAAGCTAAGTAACACCCTGGTTCCTTCCCTCAAGTACCTTACAATCTAGTGTGAGGAAATTGTCAGAGAGAACCAAATGATCAGAGAAGTACAAAGAGGTACCTGGAGATCATTGACAAGGAGATAGAAGGTTTCAAATAACTAATTAGATAACTAGATTTTTCATTACTGTTTGCCTCTGTCTGCATTAAGGCCTGAAAAGAATGTATTAATTACTAATTTCAATGTGACTGAGTTTATTGTAATGCTACTAAGAAAAGGGGAGAAGTATTCCTTAAGCTAATTGTTTTTCTTGAGATTTGCCATCACAGAAAAAAAAATGATGGTGCTATTAACAGAAATAATGAATAGAAAAAGAACTGAGTGGTTCTAGTTGGGGCAGATGATGAGTTTGAATTTGAGCTTGTAACAACACTCTTAGATATGAACCTACCCATCCCCATCAGACAGTTTGAATATTTGTTTTAGGCCTCAGTAGAAAGGTTTGATCTAGGAATATTAATTTTGGAGTCATCTGAAGAGTGGTGATAGGTGAATCCATGGGAAATGATGACATTCACAAGAAAACAGAAAAGGAATAAAGATAGAAACTAAATTTAGGAAGTACAAAACAATGGGAAAAATTAAATCAGAGACATAGGAGGCATGAAGGCATGGTTACAAGGACCAAGGGAAGAGAGAATTACAGAATGTAGTCAATGGTATTAAATTCTATAGGGTAGTCAAGGAGGAAGAGAGTGGAGAAAGGGATTTGGAGGTTATTGATGACATTCAAAAGAACAGTTTTAATAAAATGATAGGGATGAAAGACAAATTTCAAAGGACTGAGGCATGTCAGGCAGCTAGATGGTACAGTAGTTAGAGTGGAGGCAGGAAGACCCATCTTTGTGAGTTCAAATCCTTCCTCAGACACTAGTTGCATGACCCTAGGTAAGTCACTGAACCCTGTTTGTCTCTATTTCCTCATCTTTAAAATGAGCTAGAGAAGGAAATAGCAAACCACTCTAGTATCTCTTCCAAGAAAACTCTGAAAGGGGTCAGAAAGAGATACAACTGAAAAAATGACTAAAACTGAGAGGGATGTGTAGATAAAATTGAAATAGCTTGCATAGACTACTATTTTGAAAAGTTTGGTATAAGGTGAAGATGTAGCAGGGTTGAGAGGAATCTTTTTTAGGACAAGGAGATGTTTTTAGGCAAACAGTTTTCATTGCTAATTACTTATCCACACAGGCACTCACTTTTAAACACTCTCACTTTCTTCACAGGCATTAGAACCTGTTTTAGAGCAATGACATATGATGATTAAAAGCATCATTTAAAGAAAAAGGAATTAACCCATATCCAGAAGATGTAAACAAAGGCATGTAATTAAGAACAAATATGAAAGACAGGAGTGTTTCTATAAAAATCACGTGAGAAATACAAAAGCCCAGAATGAGACTAAATATTTAATGAGTATTAATAGACAACAAAAAAGGGATTATTTAAAGTTAAGACTGGGCAAAAGAAAGATTAGGAAAGAGTAGTACTGTTTGGCATAGATGAGAGGATGGTAACAGATGATGGAGAAAGGATGTGACTATTCAAATTCAATTTTCCTTATGTTTTCTCTACCAAGTTGAGTAAACTTCAGATTAAGGAGAATAGAGAAGGAAATTGGTTAATAAGGAAATGAAACCCAAGGTAAGCCAGGAGATGCCCAGGGAGGGCTTGCCTTCACCTCATAAGCAGGTCACTATGCCCAGAAGAACTGGAACCCAAGGTTTTGAAAGAATTTTCAGTTAGAATTGTGGATTCACTGTTGGTAATCTTTAAAAAAAAACAAACAAAACATGCCATACCAGAGAGATGCTGCAAAATCGGAGGCAAACAGATGTTATCCTGTTTTTCAAAAAGAAGATGGATTCTTTAAATTAGACACCAGTGAACTTGACTTCAATTCCTGTCAAAATTTAGAATGTAATAAAGGAAGAATGGTATGTGAGGACTTTGAATGGTATCACCCATACTCAGTATAAAGACATAAAAACAAATAATGCCAGACTAAACCTCATTTTCTTTTTTGTGACAGGCTTAGGAGACTGGCAGATGATAAAATGTCTTAGATGTAGGATACCTGAATTTTTCAACAAAGCACTTGGCAAAGTCTCTTGTAATCTTTGATTGATGTTTGGGTTGTATGATAATACCTGTTAGGAAAGTAGATTAAAAATGGGTTGAATGACATGGTCTAAAAGAGTATAGATAAAAGGATTCATGTCTGCTTGTTTGGAGGTCTCTCATGGAGTTCCTTTTTATCCCCGTTCTGCTCAACATTTTTTGCCTGTGTCTTGGATCAAGCTATAGATTGAATGCAAACCAAATGGGTGGATGACAGCGAACAGAGAGAGACAGTTTTTGTATCAAATGGCAGAATCAGAATCCAAAAAATATCTCAAGATCTAGAATGATACAATACAACAACTTGGAATTTAAATGAATAGAGTTTGGTACTTGGATTCATAAAATCAGTTGCAAAAGTCTAGAATGGAATGATATGTTTACAGTTCATGTGAAAAAGAACTGGGGCTTCCAGGGGGTTTTAAGTTCAAAACACTTCAATGTATCAGTGTAGGAATACCATTAACACTTGAATGATAGTAACTGCTCATCTCTAAAGAGTTAAAGTTTACAAAGAACTCTCCTCCAAAATAACCTATTAGGTTGGCTGTACAAGTATTACATTCCTTCCCATTTTGCAGAAGTTGAGATGCAAAGACTTGACATGATTTGTCCACTTATACAGCTAGTGTTAGAATCAAGATTCAAAAACCAGTTTCCCAACTTCAGGTCTAGTACTCATTCCATAACACTGAATTGTTCTTTAATAATGTGGTTTTTGGTGCCCTATAGACAACTAAATGCAAAAAGATAACCGAAAAACCAGTAGTTTATATTGGACATGTACTTAAATTCTTCTAATAAAATCTTGTTGATATACTTTTGAAATATTTACCTAATAAATGTTTTCAAAACCATGCCAGATCAAAATTCTCTTTCCTTTTTTGTGTGTGTGACAGATTTAGAAGACCGGCAAAATATAAAAACATCTTAGATATATTATACTGAATTTGCCAACAAAGCACTTGTGAAGTCACATGCAATCTTTGTAGCAATATTTGGGCTGTACGATAACACTATTCAGGTAGATTAAAAATGGGTTGAATGACATGATCTAAAGAGTATAGATGAAGGGCAGCTAGGTGGCGCAATGCATAGAGCACCGGCCCTGAAGTCAGGAGGACCTGAGTTCAAATCTGAACTCAGACCAGACACTTGACACTTACTAGCTGTGTGACCCTGGGCAAGTCACTTAACCCCAATTGCCTTAAAAAAAAAAGAGTATAGATGAAAGAATTAATATATGCTTGGCTGGAGGTACACAGCATTGACCAGTACTGGATTTCTTTTTAACCTAATGAATGGCAATCTTTTCTTGCAAAACCCATCTCTGTAACTTCCTGCTGTATTCAAGTTGATTGAAAATTTAGGTGAACAAATATATGGAAAATTTGTGCAAGACATTGTGCTAGGTTCTAGGAATACAAAGGCACTGTGATAAATATATAGAGGGTGTGATAGAAAAAAAAGAAGAGATTTGAGATTTTTTTTTGAAGTTCCCTATGCAAATCTGAGGAAAGAGAGATAATTTTCAGCTTGGATTGGGGGTACAGGGAATAGCAAAAGTTTCATGGAGGAAATGGCATCTGAAATGAAGCATTTTGACAGGTAGAAATGAAGAAAGAATGCATTCCATTTGTGGTGGACTTCTTATATGAATAAGAGATGGGAGACCGAGTTCAGCAAAGATCTAGTAGCTCAGTTTGTCAGGGATGTAAACTATGTAGAGAGAAATAATGTGAAATAATCCTGGAAAGGTAGGTTCAAGCATTAGGTAGGTTGGAGCATTAACACTATTAAAAAGTAAACACATGATACTTTTCTTTTCCTGTCCCTTCCTGCCCCCATCCTTATTAGTACTAAAAACAAGAACAAAAACCAAAACCATGTTGGAGTTTTCTCCCTCCTAAAAACTGCCCTTTATTTTCCCTAAAACTCTCAGAGATAAAGCCATTTCTTGCTGTTGACTTCATTGAGAACCAACGAGCTGCAGCATTTAATAGACTGTGGCATGCACAGCCAACCACTTAGCATGATTCCGTTATGGATGGAATTAAACATAGGCATACTTTCCAGTGTGCTGTGTCAGTAGATATAGAACACATAATGCCAATGCTTGTTCTTGGCTTTTCCATTCAGTTTCTGGCTATACTGTCAGCTATCCTTCCTCTTATGGACATAATAATAATAAAAACCCAGTAAAGATGCATATGCATTCCTGTGTTCCATCAGGAAGAGTGTCAGGCTGTACCAAGAAGCATCACCAACTCTGTAGAAAAGTATGCACACCTGGGATACTGTATAAAATTTTGACGCCTTCACCTCAAGAAAGCCATAGTGGGACTGGAAAAGGTTCAAAGACCTTTCACCAGGCTATAGTAGTCCCTTACCTGATCTTTCTGTCTTCATTTTCTCTCCATCCCTATCTTCTTATACTTCACATACCTTCCAAAATAATCTTTCTAGTCCACAAATCTTACTGTCAAATTCCCTGCTAGCAACTTTCAGTGGCTCCCTGTAAAGCATCATTTTGTTTTACTGAGTTCAGTGCTTTTTTTAAAAAATCAACAAACAATAAGCACGTTAGAATTTTATATTCTCTACATCTTTCCGTCAGTTATGAGATGGTTCATTGCTGAATGTCATTTGCAAAAGCTTCCTTTTTCTTACTAATATATTTGTTGAGGATATCTTCAATTTGTATTCATTTAACCCTCATAAAAAGTTTTGTATAGATGGAAGAGTAGGCACATAGGTCAGTTGATAGGTCAACTTTTACTTTCCCGAATGCCTTTGGTATCTTTCTCTCCTTTAGATACCTTATATATCTGTTCCTCAACACTTTCAAAACTATTGCCTTCAGCAAGGATCTTCACTATATATATCCAGCTGCTCTGGCTGTTTTCCTTGTTGTTGCTGTCTTTAGTGAAATTCCTACTTCCTCTGAAAGCACCCCAGATTTCAAATGTGGTGGTTCCAATTTCCTTGATTGAGAAAATAGTTTATTGTAATAGTTTTTTAAGTCTTTTCCAGTCTTCTTTCTCATAATTTTTCTGTTTTCATCCTTGAATGCCCTTGAGATGACCTTACTTAGTTGGATATCTGCCAAGCTTTCTTTAGTCTGGTTTTACCTTCCACTGTTACTGTCTCCTGTGTGAGACAAGATTGCTTAAAATCTCCCATCATCCTTATTTATAAGGTTTCGGAGGTGAGTTTATATGCAGTGGTGCCTTTGGCAGTCATCTCTCACCATTTCTCAAGTAAGTCAAATGTCTGTTGGTCAAGGCACTTTCTGAAATCTTTTGGTTTCCTTGTTGTAGCAATCAATTTATATTGGTTTAATGTTTTGATGAAATTCTTAGTCAATGTCATTTCTGTTGTCTATTTCCCATTTCTGATTTTCAGTAGTTTATTAAAGTAATCTAGGGTTACATGTTCTTAATTATATACTATTTTACGTATTCTCATCACTCTTCTTTATTCTTATTTATTATAAATCTGATTTTAACTATGATGAACAGATGGGTCTAATTGTGTGCAGACAATTAACTCAGGAATAACTACCATATCCATAATAAGTTTTCTCATCAAAATGTAATCAGTTTCATTCTTTGAGATTTTTTTTTCTTTTGGTGCTCCCCATGCCCTGTGTCTAGCAATTCTTTTTAAAATAATAGTAGTTAACATTTGTATGGTGCATACTATGTGCTAAGCAAGTTATAATTGTTGTCTCATTTGATCCTCACAACAACCCTGGAAGGTAAACACTAGTATATCCTCATTTTACATATGAGAAAACTAAGGCAAATATAGGTTGAATGAGCCCAGGGTCATAAAATAAGCATATGTGCGAGGCTGGACTTGAACTCAGATCTTCCTGACTCTAGGTCAATCCACCATACCACCTAGCTGCCTCTTTTTGAAGAAAATGTTCATGACACAGACACATGAAACTTCTGTATGATCTACACATCTTTGGACTCTTTTATTTCTTCTGAATAATAATTTCCCTTATTTTTTCCACTTTTGTATTGAACTAAGAAGCATCTGAGTGTATGTTGGTTTGATTTTGTGGATATTATTAAGCTCATCATAGAATTTCTCTATAACTTCATTCTTAACAACTGATGTTAGTTCATAGACTACAATAAGTACATGGTAGTGTTTTTCTGAAAACTTACTATCATTAGTATCACGATATGTAGTTAGAAAATGTCCCATGGAATAATGATTTTTGTAGCCTCTAGGTTTATGACAAATCCTGCTTTGTTGACTACTTTCTTTGTCACTTTGAGGGTACCTGTGAGACATTCTTCTATTCAGCTGCTTCATTCTATTCTTTTTTTCTGGTTTTGCTGATAGCAAGAATGTCAAGATTGATATGATTCATCTCACCAAAATGACTACTTCTTGGTTGTTGGACCCGGCTCTTACGTTCAGAATGCCAGTTAGTCAAAGTCAAATTTGTTGACGGTCTAAAAGCTACACTTAGTATTTTCTACTTCATTTCTTGCCAATCTGCCACCATCCCTGAAGAAGTAGAAGGGGATAACACAGGACTTAGGGCCATTTAATTTTATTTTTTTGTGTGATGGGTTACCACGGCCAGAGTCTCATTAATGTACCTCTTCATGATCACCTAGGCCAGTCGTCAGAAAATAGGGTCAGATTGTTTGAGGAGATAGTGTGGTATTTTATTTTCTCTCCTGTTCCATCCACCCCCTCCTGCACCCTGTGGGGAAAAACCCTGGAAAATCCTTGTAACAAATATGTGTAGTCAAGCAAAACAAATTCTTGTATTGGCTTAAAATGGATATCTCATTTGTATCTTGCATCCATCTCTTCTCTGTCAGCTTCATCATTGATCTTCTGGAATTATTTTATCATTGCGCTTCATTGAGTTCTTAGTGCTGTTCCAAAGTTGTCTGCCTTTACAATGTTATTATTTTTATTCCATGAATTGTTTTCCAGGTTCTACTCATCTCACTCTGTATCAGTTGATAAAAGGCTTTAGCTTTCTCTGGAATCATCCCATTAATCATTTCTTATATCAAAATAGTATTCCATTATGATGAGGTACCATAATTTGTTCAACCATTCCCCAGATGATGGACACTCCCTCAGTTTTCATTTCTGTGATAGTGCAAAAATAACTGCTATAAAATAATTTTGTAGAAATGGATTCCTTTCCTCTTTATTTGAACTCTTTGGAGTACAGATCTAGTAATAAAGTCAGTGGGTCAAAGGTAGGCACAGTTTAGTGACTTTTGGGGGCATAGTTCCAAGTTACTTTCCAGAATGGCTGGACCAATTCACAGTCCCACCAAAAGTACATTAATGTGTCTACTTCTCTGTAGCCCAGGCAACAATTTCCTTTTATTCAAAAATGAAAAAAATTGCTTATGGGTGTTAGGTAGAGTTGCTTTATTGTGTATTTCTCTAATTATTAGTGATTTGGAGTTTTTTTAAAAAAAATATGACTATTAATAACTTATATTCCTTTCTCTGAAAACTACCTGTTCATTTCCTTTAACCATTTACCAATTAAGAAATGACTCTTACTCTTATATAGTTTAATCAGTTCTCTATGTATGTAAGAAATGAGATCTTTATCAGAGAAACTTGCTATAGTGTGGTATAATTTAAAACTTAAGTTATGTATTTATGTTATATATTTATAAATTATCATTTAAAACTGGAATCAGAAAAGCTGATTTCCTGTCCTGGATTCACTTGTCAGATGGGTGACCTTTGGACAAGTCACTTAAACTTACTGAGTTTCCATTTCCTCACTTTTCAAAAAGGGGTTATAATATTGGTATTACCTACTTCATGGTGTCATCAAGAGGTAAGTGCTTTGTAAACCTTAAAACCACTATTGATGTGAGCTAGATAAATAACCATCACCTACATTTCTGAAGATAGCTTAAAAAAATTCAAAGTCTTTCTTTGTACCTTGGGTAGGGATTAGTATCATGGGATTTAGTAGTAAAAGAGACCAAGATTTGAATCCAGGCCCTGCCTTCCATGTGGTATTTCACATTTTGTTTGTTGTAAAGCACTCATTAACCTGAAATATCCAGATGTAATATCTTTTCTTTTATTTAAAATATAACTATTTAAATATTGTTTAAAAGAAGAGGGACAAATTAGGAACTTCCCAAGTGTCCTCTGATTTATTCCACTGAGTCACTCAAATTACTGGTTGGGGATTTTAGAATACGTCTTTGGATATAGACAGTAGTTTCTGAATACAAAGGAAATATATTGCAAATGTTATCTTTGGTGTCACTCAGTCAAGATCCAGTTCAGCTCTTTAACTTACAGGAGCACAGTGTTTGGTGCTGGGGATATCAAGAGTTATGACAGAGGTCCTACTCTCATGAAGCATACAATAGAATGTAATACACAAATAATTATGTCATGTGGAGAATGAGCTAAGTGACATTGTAGAGATCACTTCCCTCTCTAAAAGATAATTTCTTTTACTTCCTTGGCAGTTGTGGTTAAGTGACTTGCCCAGGGTCACACAGCTAGTAACTGTCAAATGTCTGAGATCAGATATGAACTCAGGTCTTCCTGACTTCAGAGCCTGTACTCTACCCACTGTGCCAACTAGCTGCCTCTCTTTTTCTGTAAAGCAAGGTTAGACTGGCTGGTACCCTCTTCCACTTCTTAGTCTTACGGTCCTGTATGTAATAGAAAGGATATTGACAATCTTAGAGTCAAGAATCCTGGGTCTGAGTCCCAGCTCTGACCTTTAACAAGTTGTTTTGCTTTAGGCAAGCCATTTAATCAATCTTCCTCAACCTCAATCTCACCATAATAAAATGGAGATAATAACACTTTGCACTCTCAGATCTTATGAGGAGTGTGCTTTATAAGTCTACTGAAATGCAGTCATTTTTAATTCAATGAAATAATGTACATCTTCAGCCATGTTGAACTTGAAAATATTCAATTGCCTTCTTGCTCTGACTTTAGTCACTAGCATTGAAATATTTATTGTTGGTGCTAAAATTTGGGATTAAATTGACACATACTGAATCAGATCTTCCCACTTAGCCTTGGGTTTGGGGGTGGAAGGTGGTAGGGAGAGCTTTGTGTACTTCAGTCCAGTTTAAATACCAGTTAGTGTTCTGAAGAAATCAATCACTGTACTGCCTTTTCTTCTAAGAATGCATCCTTCAATTTTCCTCTATTCTTATTTATCCGGGCTGCGCTTCCTCTTTTTTTTTCTTCTTGGCATCTTGGCCTGTCATTTCATTAGCATAGGGAATCTTGGTGAAGAGGCTCCCTGTCTCAATTCAGGTTAAATAACTTGTCCAAGTGCATATAGCTAGTATGAGCCAAAGGTAGGACCCGAACCCAGGTCTTCCTGATTATGGCAAACACTCTATGCTGTATCTTCTTCCTCTTTATTTCATCTATATTCCTACTCTTTCTCATCACTCAACTTAGTAATTTTTTTCAGTTCTTCCTCATTAGTAAATAAATGCCACAATTCTCTTTTCTATCTTGACAACTTATTGTTATCCTTTCCTCCATCTCTTCCCTTCTTCTCCTGCTGTACTACTATACTATACTTGGACCTACCTTCTTTGAGTAAGTCCTAAGGGTACCTTTGATCTGTTTTCTGCACTCTGCCTTGCCCTAGACCAACAGGTATCAAGCACTTAAGGTCTCTCCTGCCAGCATTTTCAGTCATCTGGAATGTTATTACCAACCATCAAGAAAACTGGATGTCGAAAATGTAGGAATGATTGACGTTTTATAGGCTAACATGGAGACTTCTCATCTAGAAGATGGTGCTGCCATACAACAAGTGCATATAGCTTGAAAGCCAGTGACAGTGATGGGAGGTGAATATTGTCAGTTCACAAGGTGATCCGGAAGGCTCCTCTGAACACAAATCCCCCGGCGTCGCTTAAAACAGCCCTGACTTTTCTAACTGAAAGATGACTAAATAAAAGACCAGGCACTGCATACATTCATTGTGAAATGTTTTTGTGCTTTTTCCCCCTCCAAGGACAATTCAGCTTTTGAACAACACTGCTTCTATCCAGATTGATTGTTTCAGTCTATTATGAACAGAGAAGGAAGCTGCAGGAAGCACTGAGAAACATTGTGGAGTAGTGTTACTTCCTTGAATTGAAATAGTCACATTTTCTCTAATCCAACCATTTTATATGATTTCCCAAACTGTATTGTAAATTTCCTTGAGGGCAGGGATTGTGTTTTACTTTTCTAGTATCTTCCTGGTATTATGGCTTCAGGTAACATGAACTTTATTCCACGGGCTACCAGGTAAAGTGGGACCTCAAAATAGTAATAGTCTTAGTAACCAAGAGAAGACTAGATGACCACTTGTTGGGTATGCTGAAGACAGAATTCTTGTTCAGGTGTGCATTAGATGAAGTGGCATGTGACATTCCTTTCCAATCTTGCCTTCCCTCTGTTACTTATTTCCTATTTATCTTATATGTAGCTTGTTCAAAGATAATTATTTGCAAGTTATCTCCTCCCATATATATTTTTATATTGTATTTATTTTATTTTTAATTTATGAAATAAAACAAGTATTTCTATAAGTTAGTAGAATTAAAAAAAGATGATTACACATGAAACTGCAAATCTATTATGTACAACTTGCTATCCTTTTAAATATATAATAAAGTTATCATGTAACTTTCTTTTTTCCTTCTCTCTCTTCCCCCCTTTTACCCAAGGGTAGGAGCAGTCTTTTGCCTTTGCATCCTTAGCACTTAGCACAGTGCCTGGCTCATAGCAGGCAATTATAAAAGCTTATTAACCAACTGATTTGACGTCTGAAATGTAGTCAGTGTCATGGTAGGACTAGTGATTGAGAAAGAGTCAAAGAAGAGCAAGACATGAACTACAGTTCAGAGGAGATTCAGAAAAATCTCATCTAGATTGGAGGGTGTTGGACAAGAATGAAAGAAAAGAAAGCATAACGCTGTCTCTTTAGTCCTAATCCACTCATAGTCAGGATTGGAATTTATAAATCCCCAATGTCTCCCTCTGCTGCATTTTACAAAGTAATAATCAATCAGTGTGTTGGTGTAAGTTATTTCGGAGAATAATTGTCCGTGTTTTGCCAGGTTAGAGTGCATTTAGCATGTTCTTTCTTTTAGACCATAATATGTTATATATAATATAATATTATATATTATATTGTCAATCTATTATATCATATTATATTATTTATATTATATGTTATGTTATGTTATGTTGTTATGCTATATTATATTATATTGTATTATATTATTATATTATCATTAAAATATTTCATGACTTTCTTTGAGGAGAAATTATCCCTCAATTAAAAATAAGTTAGAAGACAAAGAATATGGTAGGGATTGAAAAAAAGAAAGATCATTGGTTTGAGAATAAGAGGCTCGGTCTCTTTTGACTTCCTTCTTGACTAGCCAACAAGTTACTTAGGATCACAAAATTAGAGTTGGAGGAACTAGAGAGAATCTAGTCTAACCACCTCATTTCACAGATAAGAAAACCAAGGCCCAGCAGAGAGAACAAGTAACGTTTATAGCAAATACCAACTTTTTAATTACTCTGGGCATTTTGCACTGACACATGCTAATTGGACTTGTTCCATTTTAAGTATATTCATCTCCTTTTCAAATTTAATTTGGAATTTAATTTAAATGTTGTTTTCATAATTAGTTTCATTATTAAATAGAATTTCTGAGATTTAAATTGTGGAAATTTTTAATGACCTCAAATTTTTCAACTTTTCCATCTTCAGGTTTTCATAAGATTCTCAATTTCGTCTGTTTTATAATCTAATCTGAGTTTATGGATGAAGTTGTTTGTTATGGTAGTTTTACATTGATCTGCAGTATGTTGTATGACTTTGAGCTAAAGGTACAATGACGGAAAGAAATATAAAGCCCTGGCCTATAACTGGCAAAAGCTGTTTCCAATTGTGTTATGTTATAGTATTGGCATATAATGAAAACATTCATATCACCAATTCATTTCCTGTCCACTTATGACTTGCCCATGTCAGTGGTTAGAGTCATCTGCACTGAAACATTTCTAGCAGATGGAGTGCGAGTATTTCTGAAGTATTCCAATGTCTTTTGCTTCCTTGTGGTGTGAAGATATGAAGGAATGCTGCTTGGTCTATAGTCCTCCATGTTATGCTACTCAGCACAATGGTTTAAGGTAGAACCAACCTATCAACCAATGTGACCCATTCTGTAACTTAGAGTCATCAGAACAGTTTCATCACATTGTCTGTGGTGCTAACTCAATCTGTGTTATCACTAGCATCTAACAGGCCAATGTTTCAGGCCTGAAACAAATAGCATGTCTGTCTCATGATATGCTGAGCCATCATTGGGGACCATATTGGATGGAATTTGAGAAGGTTGTTATTTTTGCTATTATTATTATGATAGACAGCTAAATGGCCCAGTAGATAGAGTGCTGAGCCTGGAGTCGGGAAGCCATATCTTTCTGAGTTCAAATCTGGCCTCATATATTTCCTAAGGTGTGACCCTGGGCAAATCATTTACCCTGTTTGTCTCAGTTCCCTTACCTGTAAAATGAGCTGGAGAAAGAAATAGCAAACCACCCCAGTATTTTTGCCAAGAAAATACTTAAGGGGGTCATGAAGAGTCAGTCTCAACTGAAATAATTGAAGAAGTCATTTTGGCTGCTGAGCCAAAAAGAAATCAACTGTTACAGTATGCTAGCAGTGAGGTGATAGGACATAATGGATAGAGTACTAGATCAGAGTCAGGAATATTTGGGTTGAAATTATTCCCTAGACACTTACTAGCTGTGTGATCCTAGGCAAGTTATTTAACCTCATTCAGCCTCAGTTATCTCATCAATAGTATGGGGATAATTCTACTTAAATAACTGTACGTAACTCACACTGTTGTTGGGAAGGTCAACTGAGATAAGGTCTATAAAGTGCTATACATAAATGTCAGTTACTGTGTGATTATTATTAATGGTTGCTTATATGTGAATAGTATAAAAGGCATGTGAGACGAGGAAAGGAGGTGGTCCTAACACATGAAACTGAAGAATACTAGACTACCGACTAATGTACTGAGATTCACAGAATTTGAGGGGGAAAAAAAGAAAAAAAAAAAGGAAGGTTTCCAGAGTGTTGGTTTCATCTTTTATGAAGAATTTTTGGAAAGACATGGACAGGGATTTCATGGGATGAAAATATATGGGTGAGTTGGGGTTAAAAGCAGTAATCCTAATATAATCATGAGTACCTTGAAGTATCAACATGTTTTTTATTGTTGTTGTGGGGGTGGTTGTTATTACAGTTATAGCTAAATGAAGTATCTCTGCAAGATTGTAAAATCCTAGACAGAGATCTAGAGCTGTAAGAGATCTCTGAGGTCATTTAGTTGAACCCTCTTATTTTATAGAAAAGGAAACTGAGACCAAGGGGTTATGCAACTTGTCCAAAGTTGTACAGGTATTAAGTAGCATGGACACAACATGAACCCAGATCTCTGACCCTCAGACAGGGCTCTGTCTACTACATGTTGTGAGAAGTAAAGCACAGTATAAATGCTGGCTAATGTTAGGATTATTATTACTCTGCCAAGTCTTCATTCATCCCAAACAATCCAAAATGCTTACTTATGGGAGATTCTGCCTAAAGCATGATATTCACTTTGTTACAGAGGTCCAACCTAGTGGCAATGATGACTGCATTATGACCACAGGGGCTGGCTTTGCAGGGAACTGTGTGGACTCCACCTTCAATAACAAGTTGAACAGTTAGAGCAATTGCAATGCTGGATGTGACCTAACCTAAATATATCATGCTGCTTAAAACACAGCCACCAGAAAAGCAGTTACAGCATTGAACAGTGCAATTAGATCAGGTAGTTTTTACTCACCCAAACTCTCTCACTATCCTCTTAACTACACAGTAATTTGACAACTAACTACACCAAAAAAATAACTCTACTAGCAAGGCAGGTCGTTCTGCTGTGGCTTCAATGGTGCACTTGAATAGTTCAAACCAATTAGCTCAAGCTGAGAATTTCTCTTCCCAAAGGCAGCAGAGGATTAATCATACTCAGGGAATTCTTGAGCCACTGCAGCTCCCTAGTCCTTTTCAACATTAGAGCCTCTGAAGAACATTGAGGTATTTTGGGACATTTACAAGAATCATATAGGATGAGAAGATAAAAATAAATTATGGTCTGTGTCTTTGGAAAGAGAACCTACAACATTCCTATCAAGGTTACTATCTAATAGTGAAATTACTTTGTGTTTGCTGTGTATATAAATAAAACTGATTTTTTATGCATGTAGGACAAAATTGTTTCCCTTGGTAGAACGTAAGATAATTAAAGTCAAAAAGCGTTTTGTGTTTATCATTGTATCTACTAAGAAAAGTACTTGACATGTAGTAGGCATTTAATAAGTGCTTTAAATGTTTTAAAAAGGTTTTTTTAAACAATAAGTATTATTATCCCCATTTTAGAGCTGAGGAAACAGTACTCTCTGAGAGGTCAAGTAAATTCCCCAAGGTTACAAAACTATTAAGTATTAGAATCAAAGATTCAATCAAGATTCAAACTCAAGTTTCTCCTGAAAAGAACTTAGTACTCTTTCCAGTACATCCTATTTTACAGTTGAAGAAACTGAGGCCTCTCAGAGAGGCTAGGTAAATTTCTCAAGGTTATAAAACTATTAAGTGTTAGAATTAAGATTCAAATTCAAGTCTCTCCTAAATAGCAGCTAGCTGTCTTTCTAGAACACTCTGCTAAGGATATGCAATAGTTTAGAAAACAAAAGAAAACCTTTTGGTCACTAAACTCTACAGTATACCCCCCAAATTGCAGTGCAAGTTTAAGTTAATTGGTAGATTTCTAGGCTGTTGACTTCCTCCTCTAGCCTCCAGGTTTTCAGTCCTCCAAATTCTCATGGCACTGTATCTCCATAAGTGTAACCACACTAAGAATTTTGAGACATACTGCATTTTTTTCATTGGTAGAACACATAAAGTCTACAAAGAGAAGGAATTAACCCCTTATTTATCTCCCTGTACCTGCAGGAATGAAATCATATGGTAATATAGTAAAACAAATACTGGATTTTGAGTTATTAGATCTGGATTCAGATCTGCACTTTGCGAATTAGTAGTTAACATCTATGTGACCTTGGGTAAATCACTTCACATGGGCATTAGCTTCTTCCTCTGTAAAAGGGAGGTGGGTAGTATTTAGATGAGAAGATCTTGAAGGTCTCTTCCTGCTAAATCTTGTGGTACCATGTTATTGATGGTAGAGGATTCCAGGCATGGGTGATAGTTTTCAAAAGGTGTGGAGGCAGGAAATGGAGCCCTATGTCCCAGGAAGAGTTAGTAGATTAAGAGTTATTAGATTAATTTGGCTAGAATGTAGAGATGTGAAAGAGAGAGGGGGAATAATGTGAAAAATTCTTTAAAAAATAGGTTGAAGGCTTTAAATTAAGCCAAATATATATTTTATCTTAGAGGTAATAATAGAAATCACTGAAGCTTCTTGGCCAGAGGAGTGATATTTACACCTGTGATTTAGGAATATTACTTTGCCAGCTGTGTGGAGGATGGATTTGAATGGAAAGATAGGATGCAGGAAGACCAATTTTAGACTATTGCAACAATTCAGGTGACTTCTTTTTATATTGCTTACTGAGAAACTCTTTTCTGTGATTCAGTAAGGAATACTGGGAACTCTGTGCCTTCAAGGGATAAATTCTGACAGAGTAAAAACAGATCTCAATTATAGTATTTAATAATGTCACATTCCCTCTAAACAAAGCCATTCAACAGGAAACCTGAAGCCCAGGTATGTGAAAATGAATATTTTCCATCTGCTTATTAGTTGAAGTCCACTTAAATAAATAACTTAATTACATATAAGATAATAGAAGAAAATCTTTTTTCCAGGCATGGGAAATTCAACATGCCTTCTTTATATAGTAGCAGCTCCTACTTATATTCATCTTGAGATTTTCTTTTTCCTCTCATGTTCCTCTTCTGCTTTCTCTCTCTTGTTTCTCCTCACTTTTGTCTTCTGTCCTTTCCTCTCTGTCTGTGTCTGTCTGGTCTGCATGTCTTAGCCTCTGTATTTTTTTTTCTCTATCTCTGTCTCTGTCTCTGTCTCTGTTTATCTCTGTCTCTGTCTTTCCCCTTCCCTTTCTATACTCTCTCTCTCCCTTTCTCCCTGTCATTCCATTTTCTTCTCTCTTTCTTTCTATCTTTCTCTCCCTTTTTCCTTCTCTCCCTCCCCCCTTTACACATATACACATACATGCATATACACATACACTTTCTCAAATTATTTGTCAATTTTTTTTTGTTTTTCAAAAAATGATGCCTTGTCCATTAAATATTAAGTGACTGTAAGTTTACCTCTGAATTCTGTATTTATCCTCTTCCAACTGGCTTAGCTCTGTAAGCCACCTATGCATCATTCTGAGAATTGAAAAGAACTCTGAAGGTCGTATTCAGAACCACGAACATACATAGGAATTTTGTACTAATGAGGCCTCAGAAATTGTTATGGGGCCTGTATAAATGTAAGTAATTAGACTGTAGGGGAGTTTTTACTAAGGCTGTGGGGTGGGGAGGAAAGGAAGTTTTAAATGGAATAATGTTTAAAATGACCACATGTAGTTATGGACCTATTTGAGACAAAGTCTGCATACCACCTCAAAGAAGAATCAGAAGTTCATTATGGTATAGTATAAGCAAGGTCTGAATCACATCCATTTCAGTTCAATTTAGCAAATATGTATTGAATATGTCCTATAGGCAAAGATGAAAAAGAAAAAAAAGTACTATCCTTGTTGGGGGGGGAGGGAGAATGGAAATTATGGAGAGGATGTACATGACCTGCACAAAGACAAATCTAAGAATAATTCCAATTTCTATATCATTCAGATTTCTTTAGCACATTAAGTTTATAAAGTATTTTCCTTACAACAACCCTGTGAGACAGTTGTAGTATTATGATCCTCACTGAGGAAACTGACTCTCAAGAGAAGTTAAGCAACTTGGCCAAGATCACATCAATAGAACAAGTGACAGAGTCAGGATTTAAATCCAGATCCCATAAATTCCCAGTTAGGCTTTTTCCATTCCATATCAAGCTATCTTTAAGTAAGATTAAAAGGCAAAATGGATAATTTTGATTACATAAAATTAAAAAGTTTTGCAAAACAAAACCAATGAAATAAAAATTAGCAGGAAAGCAGAAAACTTGGAGGGGGATTTGCAGCAAGTATCTTTGATAAAGGTCTCATTTCTCAAATATATAGAGAACTGAGTCATATTTATAAGAATACAAGTCATTCCCCAATTGATAAGTGGTCAGAAGATATTGACAGTTTTCAGACAAAGAAATCAAAGCTATCTATAGTCATCTGACGAACTTTTGTGTTATGTATGAAAGTCTTCTGAAGATTTGATCAAGGAAATAACAAAGTCAGACCTGTGCATCCAATGAGCTGATGAGTCAGACTGAGAAGGAGCAGAAGGTCTTGGGTAACTGAAATGTTGTGGTCAGATGGAGGAATAACTACAAATATCATTTTTCCTTCAGCTCTTCATGGACACACACTTGCATTCCTTGCTGCCAGAGAGGCTGAGGCTGGTGGATATCCTCAACTCAGGAATTGTGAGCTACAGTAGGCTAAGCTGATCAGGTGGACATCCTAAGACCAATATCAGTACTGTGAGAAGGCAGATCATCCCAGTTACAAGTGAAGCAGGTTACTATTATTATTCCCATTTTACAGAACAGGAAACTAAAGCAGA
The DNA here is from genome assembly GCF_003287225.1 of Phascolarctos cinereus. Lineage (NCBI taxonomy): Eukaryota > Metazoa > Chordata > Mammalia > Diprotodontia > Phascolarctidae > Phascolarctos > Phascolarctos cinereus. The sequence goes on from NW_027555625.1 coordinate 195,874,166, forward strand.
GAGGGAATAAGTGACTTTCAGTCACACAGCTAAATGTTTGAGGCTGGATTTGAACGGAGGTGTTTCTATATCTAAGTCTATCACTCTTTCCACTGCACCATGCAACTGCCTATTATTACATTATAATTACATTATAATAATAGGTGGTCCTTTTCATTTACTGAGTGATCAGCAAGCAGAACTTGGATAATCACTTGCACAGGATGTTGTAAAAGGAATATCCTGTTCAGATGTGATTTGGACTGGATTAGGTTCCTTTCAACTCTGACTTTCTGTAATCTCTGAAGTCATCTATAAATATAATTAAAGTATTCTAGACTTAGTTACAATCTAAACGACTATTGCCAACTACTCTAATTACCAGTGAACATCTTACCTGTGATTAGCAGACACTGGATTCCTGACATCAAGGTAGGAGAGTGTCACCTATAAACTGAAGTATCATTTTTAGTTCTGGACAGCTCACATTTTAGCTTGGAGCAGCAGAAGGATCACTGGACTATGCATCAGGAAACTTGGATTCAAATTTCAACTTCGTTAGTTCCCAGATATAGAACATAGACAAGCAACTAACTTCTCTGAGTCTCAGATTCCCCGCCTTTAAGATGAGGATAAAAACACCTATCTCATAAAATTTCATAAGAATAAAATGAAATAATGGATATGAGAGTGCTTTGGAAATGTCAAATATTCTGTGCATATATGGGATTCTGGTTCAGAAGGAGTGAACTCACTTTCAACCATGTCACAGGAATGCCCTAGTTGCCCAGCCCTGACTAGCCCTTAATTGACAGTTTCTATTCACCTATGAATTAAATAAGACTCACTTGGCAAAACGGAGATGAGAAAGAGTTGACATGATGTAATGCAGAAAATTAGGGGGAAAACTTTCATAGACAATCTTTCAGATAGGATGTGATTAGATTGGAATATTGCTGTAGGAAATGATGATCTGGTTGGTTTAGAAAAACATAGAAAAACTTGAACTTATGAAAGAAGCTGTTATTTACCTTCAGAGAAACAGATGATAAGTAGAAATGAGCATAATATGGTCTTACATATATGTGTATATATACACATACATAAACATATACATACATATATACATACACACAAAAAACCCACTGTGCTTAATTGTAGCCTTCTTTAGGTGGGGGGTGGGAGGGGAAAAATAAAGTAAAATGTATACAACAGAGAACAAAACAAAGCCAACAAGGAAGTAAGGAAAAGCTGGGAAGCTTTGAAAACAATGTGTAGTATTTAATATATAGGTTTTCTTGAAATGGAAATGTATTGTTTTATATTGAATCCTGTCTTATGGTGTGCTATGTACATGGCAATACTTTTTTCTTCTCATTTTTATTAAGTTTAAAATAAAAAAATACAAAAAAATCATATGATTTAGAATGGAAAGTTACCTTAGAAGTCACCTGGTCTCCCTCTTTCATTTTGCAACTAGGGAAATGAAGATGCAGAGAAGGGAAAGGAAGGCACTTGTCTAAGGTCACATGGGTAATAAGGAACATGGCCAGAATATGAACTGACAGACCCTCTGATTCCAAACCCTCTTCTCTTTCCACTGTATCACACCACCTTGATCAGAAGCAGTTGGGGCCCCACTTTTTATACTTTCATGTGTGCTAAAAACAAGGAGAATACAGCGTGAAATTAACAAAAAAGTACATTGTAAACTAATGAAGTCCAACCCTTCTTCCTGCAATACAGAGGCAACTTGGGGAATGTGCTGCTGCAGGGGGTCATTAAAGCCAGATAATGGTGGGATGCGGGAAGTTTTTAAAAGATTGCAGAAGCTGAAGACCCAAAATAGCATTTATGGTTATACATCTAAAATAGGAATAATAAAAGTACGTGCCTCAGGGAATAAGCTGATTTCCAGAAGAGTCATGGAAAAATTGCTCCAACGCCCACCTCTGCCTACATGCTAACTGCAATGTTTCCCTTGTGTGTTGGAGGGGGAGGGAAGAGAGATGCTAAGTCCTAGGCAGAGGGTGAATGGGACCAGACTCTCTTTCTTTTTGTATATGTGTTCAACTAAATGGCCACTGAGATCCCATCCAATTCTCCAATTCTATAATAAAGAATAAAATATTTAATGGATATTTCCTGGATTTCTAAAGCATGCTGCGCTCTATTTGGAGTTCTGGTGTTTTAGGAATAGACTCTTGGATTACATGGAAGTTAACTCCATCATTTTGCACGTGGGCAAAATGAAATTAGAGAGGCTAGGTGATTTGTCCAATATCACACAGCTTTCATTTGAACCAAAGTCTCTTATTTTCTAGTCTACTATTCTTAGTTTTCTTTGGCACTTTTCCACTACTTCCAACTCTGCTGGCAGCAACTCTTTTCTTCCTTCCTGTTCCACACCAAATATATCCTAACCATTATTCAGGAAAATTTATGACAAATTGGAGGGAGGAAAGAGTGTCCGAATTAAACCAGGCCAGATTATGGGACAGAAACTTTCTGCGTGAAACTATCAGAACTCTGAGAAAAAAAAAACCCATACATTTCCGAAGTAGAGAGGGAAGGAACATTAGCCATCCTCATTTTATAGATAAGGAAACTGGGGCCCTGAGAGTAGTGACATCCAAGGCCACAAAGATAGAGGCAGAGCCAAGATTCAAACTCAAACACTCTGATGCCAGATCCTAGCCTCTTCTGCTGTTCTATACTCGAGCACTTATTATATAATTTCAGGTGGTTTATACTTAACATATTCTGTATTATAAAATATTTTGTTATGAAATATTTTATATTATATTTATATCTTTGTCTTGCCTTTTTCTTGCCCATTTTTGTGGGAAACTTCTGAGCATCAGGCTTTGTTTAAGAATGTTATAGCCTTAATTAATCAAATATGGCCCAGCAGTTGATTGCTACCAAATCATTGTTTAAGTAATTCCTGTTCTTTCAAAGCAGCAAGAAAGGTTCCCTTTCTAGGAATTATTTGTCATTCATCTTTTCAATTTCTTGTGGTGTGTCATTCAGGAAATAACCTCAGAGCCCCAAAGCAAAGCTAAAAATGGTTAAAATACACAGAACCCAGCAGCAATCACCATATCTGCTTAAAATAGTATGTTTTATAAAAGCTGGCATCCCTGGGGAGACAGACCATCAGGCACCATTAGTTATTACATCATTTGCTAATGGTCAGAGAACTAGGGCTGTATCAAATAGGTTGGTGAGGCAGGGGGTTGGGAGAGGCTTTAGACAGAAAGGCTAGCCACTGAAAACAATTTCATTCCAATTACCTAGAGCTTACATTTGGAAACTATCAGCAGTAGTTTTCTGGTCAATATCAGATACCAACAGCCTTAATTTAACTGAAGTGCTACCCATTTCTAATCTTCTCTACCAGTCATCTCTTCCCCTCAGCCTTTCTTCCCTTTCCCCCTTTAATTTGGGCACTTAGTTTAGCCTTAATTGGACCTGACTAGGTTTAACTCCAAATAGTGTTGTAACCAAGGGAGGAGTTCTGGGTAAGAGTCAGGATCTAGGAGGGTGATGGTGGTGGCAGAGATAGGGAGGGGGCAGATGCTTGGGTTGAATTGGGTCTGGCACTAAACCAAAGAATCCTAAACTTTCAGATACGGAGGGGCCATTAGAAATCATCAAATTCAACTTCTTTTTTTATAGAAGCGGAAAGTTAGGGTCAGAGACTACATCTTAGAGTATTAAAAACTACAGATCGAGATTGAGCCACTGTCAGTGATATTGGAAAAGGTTGTGGAGAACAAGAAAGGTACCAGAAGCCTGGAGAATGGTGAATACCCTCTTTTTTAAGGAAGGGGGAGAAATGAGCCTGCAACTCTATGCCAGTGATTTTGACTTTGATTCCTGGTAAAATGCTGACATTTATTATTAAAGGGAAGGGTACATAGCGAAAAGGAAGAGATTATCACAGAGTTAGCATGGCTTCATCAGGAACAGGTTATGCTGGACTAAGTTTGTTTCCTTTTTTGAAAAGGTTACTAGACCAGTCACTGGTCAGGGAAATGTTAGTTTACCAAGAGTATAGCAACATACTTGACAAAGCTCCAAATGCTATTCTTGGAAAAGATCGACAGCAGTAAGCCAGGTAATTGTACAGGTAGGTAAATCTTGAATGGCCAGTCCCAAAGAATAATCATTAATGGTTCAATATTAGTGTGTCAGGAGAAGACTAATAGCCCTATGATGCTTGATATTTCTACTTGTAATTTTAATAAGGACAAAGATGACATGCTTATAAAATATACAGAGGACACAAAGTTAAGAGCTAACGTTGCATGACAAGTTATGATACAAAAAGATCTTGAGAGGCTGGACCACTTGGCTTAACCTAATAAGGTGAAATTCAATAAAATTAAGGTTAAAGACTTAAATAGTTCAAAAATTAAACCATACAAGTATGTGGTAAGATAGGGGTGGTGAAATGACAATCTGAAAAATAATCTGGTGGTTTTAGTAGACTGCAAACTCATCATTCATCAACAGTGATAAGCCTTTAACAAAGCGAACCCAATGAAAATCCGCATTAAAAGAAAAGCAAAATGTTCCAGGTGACAGAAATTATAATATTGCTGTATTTCTTCCCTGGTCAGAGAATATGTAAGGAGTATATACACATGGAAACTTGTGCTAAATTCTGAGTGCCACATTTTTTGGACGGACGTTTATGAGATAAAGAGCAAGCAGGATGACAAAGGGTATGGAGATCCTACCACATACGGGTCCATTGAAGGAACTGGAAGTGTGTAGACTGGAACTGGGAGTGTGTGGACTGGAAAAAGAAGACACAAATGGGGGGACATAGGATACATCATCAAGATGTACAGAGTAGACTTGTTTTATGTGGCTCCAGCTGGAAAAAGTAGGACCGATGGCTGGAAATTACAAATTATAAAGAAGTGAATTTAAACTTGAGATAAGGAAAATTTTCTAACAATTAGAGCTGTCCAAAACTGGAAGAGGATGCCTCAGGAGACAAGGGACTGGCCTCCAATTCACTGATGTCTTCAACAGCTCACTGGAGGATTGATTTTCTGTTATGTCATAATGGTGATTCTTGCTCAGGTATCTGTTGGATTACATGACTTCTAAAGTCCTTTATAAAGCAGAGGTTCTATGAAGTTACTTTTCCCAGTTAACTTTTCCACCTTGCTAATGGCTCAGAAATCAGAATACATGTCCTTGGCTCCTAATCCAATGTTCTTTCCTCCTTATCAATACTACATCCTAGTAATACAAGACTGCACAATCAATAATATATCCTACAGAGGCCCTGTGCTAGATACTGGGCAAAATACAAATGTAAGATAAGATATAGCCCCTGCCCTGCTATTAAGCATTCTGTGTGACCTTGAATAAATTTCTTTACTCTTTCTGGGCCTCAGTTTCCTTATCTGCAAAGTGGCAGGATTGGATTAAATGAGGTAGAAGATTCCTTCAAGCTCTAAATCCATGATAATGTGATTTATCTGTGAGCTTACAGTCTAGAAGGAGGATAAGATGCAAACATAAAATTTTAATACAGAATGTTACATGAAAAGTATAGGGTGCCACAAAAGTTTTATTGCATTTATCTCTTATTAAAAGTTGTCAAGACACTCTGCACATCAGGGAGACAAAAAATGCTATGTAAAGTCTAAGTGTGAGGTCTTTACCAATCAGGGCATCAGGGAATAGTTTATGAAGGAGGCAGCAAGTGTGTTGGGCTTTAAAGGATGGGTAGGAATTTTGTAGGTGAAGAGAAGCTTCTTATGGATCAAGAGTAAGATGAATGCAGGCATGAAGGTAGAACATCATTGAATGTGTTTAGGGAACATAAAGTAGTAAAGCAGATTAATACAAGGATGGAAAGCTAAGGCAGCCCAAGATTGGCAAGGGCTTTTAATGCCAGGTAATGGAGTTCCAGCTCAATTCAATGATGGAAAAGGAACCATTGAAGATCTTTGAATGGAGGAGGTGTCAGGCATTACCAGATCTACATACACAAGGAAGATTGATAAAACAGTGCTGTAAAAGATGGATTGGGGTGAAGTGTCACTAAAGGTAGAGACAAAAACTGTTTGGGCCTCCAATTTTCCAACTAGTATGTTAGAATATCAGAGCTACTGGGGAATTGGTCGACTAGTCCACTAGCATTTATTAGCTTCTCACTATTGCCAAGCATTGGGCTGAGTGCTGGCTGGGAGTACAAATACAAGGAGAAAGACAGTCAGTCCCTGTCCTCAAAGAGTCAGTTTGTATTCTCAAGAGGAAAGATGAGTTTGTATTCTCATGAGGGAAGATAGCACACAAAAGGAAACTGAAAAGTGGAGGGTGGGGAGAAGCTGCAAGGGTATCCGAAGTGGGGGAAGTGGTAGAAGAGGTTTTGAGTGTAGCCTGGAGAAGAATGAGGAGTCAGATACAACTGACCTGGGCACTCTCCTTAAACAGAAGTTCTAAGAGAGGACATAGAATCTGAGAAAGGGGCTGCAGGGGTAGAGAGGATAGACCAGCGGCCGTGAACCTGCAGTCTCAAGTACCCTTTCAGAGTTGTTGTGAACATCAAATGTAATAGTATTTGTAAAGCCCTTTATAAATCTAAAAGTGCTATATGGATGCTAGCTATAACTACTGAAGCACTTTAATCTAAACAAGATGAGTTACTACACTGAGTACACTGAGGCCACAGGCTCCCCACCCCTGGGATAGACAGTTCTGTTATAATGTGATAACTGTATTATGCAAATTCATGCAATAAAATCTTAGGTCTTATGGGCAAAATGGAGTCAGAAGTACCACACTCAAAAACTTCATCAGTGCCATGTTTAAAAAAAAAAAGGAACCTAACAAAAAGAGAAACAGTTTTATCCATGTGAAATGGTTAAGAAATACTTAAGCATTTTAATAAATGGTGGGTGGCCTATGCCACAAGGTCTGGGCTGGCAAAGCCTAATCTAATCCCTGGGGGGCAAAGGGCTGCAACTTCTCCAGCACCAAATGTTCTTTGTCTTTTCTTTCATCTTTATCTTATTTCTTTGGCCTTAACTCCTTAACTCTAGAGTGTCACTTTCAAAGAAACATATAGTACAGAATTGGATAATAATATTAGTTCCTATTCCTACAGCCCTTTAAGGTTCATAAGCACTTTCCACACAATAACCAGTGAGAGAAATAGCCCATACTATCGTTCCCATTGTATACAAAAGATAAACAAACCTGAAAGGCTCATGGATTTGTCCCTAGTTATATAGCTAAAAGTTTCAGGGTCCAAAACAGAATTTTTTCCACTCCAGCACCCCACATCATACAAATCATCACCACTCTAATTATGTGATCATAGCCTTAAGTTTTTTTTCTTGATTTGGAAGTTCAAAAGCAAGTGACAAGTCAGAGACGACTAATGTTGATACTCAAAAAACTCAAATGGATCTGTGATCTCCTCAATTGAGGATTTCCCTGTAATGATGCAGATTTCAGTGCCTGTCCATCCTATAGGCCTTCCATTTCTGTCCTAAATTTTCACCAAAAGGGACCCACCCAGCTTGTGGGAGGGCTTCCTCGATTTCTTCTGATGCTAAAAGGGTACTCAGAGTATTCTGGCCATCCACGCGTCATCTTTTTCTGTTGTCTTACAACCATTGGATATTCAAACAACTTTTTGATGACCGACCGCCTTTCCTCTTACTCTTCTGGTTGGTGCTATATTGCAGCCTGCTGACACACCCACCATGCACCTTTCCATTGCCCTCCGTGCAATATGCTGTATGGATGCTCACCTTTGGTCCTTTGAAAGTAGTGGTGTTCCAGGTCTCCTTGCCATATAGCAGTGCTAATAAAATGTGTTGAATAAATGGACCATCTCTGTTACTGGAAGCTTGGGGTCAAAATTAAAAGTGGCTTTTTTTTTTACAGAGATATAATATGAATTGTTCTACCAGAAGACGGATTAAACATTACAGAGAAGGAAAAATTTCCCCATCTGGCTAGTGATCTGACTTGGAAGGGAACAGCCTGAGAAGCCCTTCAACGTGCCTGTTGGAGTGTTTGTTTAAAAAAGGGTAAGAACATATCCAAATTCTGCTTTGGGAAGTATGTTTTAATGGAATCAGGAGTACAAATTGCCTCACTTCCAACCAGCTCTTTGCAAAGAGAAAGAGTTAGCATTCTGGTCTTTTTTGCTTTGTTTGCTCCATGCCTGGGGCTCCCCAGCAGAACCTGGGTTTCACCAGAAGGGGAGTGGGTCCTCTTCCTTTGAGACTATTTGAAGTACAGGAGTTTATGGGTATAGGGAGCAGTCCTGTGAAAGCTCACCTACTTGCTCCCGGGGATTAATTTGCATATAAACTGGGCTGGCCTTAGGCAAAATTGCAAAATAGGTAGTATTTGTACTCAGCCCTTGTCTATTTCTTTATCTTCACTGGGTTACTTCCAGAATACTCTCCCTGCCTCCTAGGAGCCCTGTAGCCTCCAGTTGAACCCTCTTTGTTCCTAATCCACACCTCCAAGCGGCAGATGGGGACATCCTTCCCAAATCCACCTTCCCCAGAAACACACCTTCTTGCCCCCTACTCCTAGAAGGCAAAGTTTACCATTCTTTACAAGGCCCTGCTAGCTACTGGAAACTAATCTGGAGAATGAGCTCCCTTTAAATTGGAGGATAAAGGCATCAATGATTAAACAGCTATGATTGTGCGTCTTTCAAGGAAAAGATCCAAAGCCACCTACTCCATAAAAGCTTCCTTGTTCCTCTCCTGTCAGAAGTAGTAACTCATCTTTGTATAGATAAAAGTGCTTTGATAGTTATAGCTAGCATCCATATAGCACTTTTAGGTTTATAAAGGGCTTTACAAATACTATTACATTTGATGTTCACAACAACTCTGAAAGGCAGGTGCTATTATTATCCCCTTTTATAGAGATGAGGAAACAGAAGCAAAAAAGGTGAAAATTCACTTGCTGAGGGTCCCCACAGCTAGTAATTGTTTGATGCAGGATTTGAACTCGGGTCTTCCTGCCTCCTATTCCAGTGCTCTGTCCATTAGACCACCTGCCTGCTTTTTTAACTCAGACTCTGTAAGGTAGAAAAGCAATATCATTATCCTTTTTAACAGAGGAAACTGAGGTTCAGAAAAGTTAAGTGATTTCCTCATGGCCACACTACTAGTAAAATCAGAGTACCTAGGTCTCAGGGTTCTGAATGGTATACTCTTCCTGTTACTTCACATTGCTTCCCTAGAGAAGTGATCTTTCCTCTAAATTTCTCAGTGCACTATTTTTGCTTCCATCTTATGTGCTTGTCATGTTCTATTTTATATGTACACAAATTTGAGTACAATTGTGTTTAACCAGTTGGACTGCCTCTGTCCTATTGGGCTAAAACTTCTGCCTTGAGATCTGAGGCATTGCCTTATTTGTCTATGTATTTCTTTTAGTCTCTAGCAAAGTGGAGCCACAGAGTGGTTACTTGCTTGTGAATTGAATGGCAAGACATTGTGCCATCTTGGGTGGGGAACCTGAGGCCTTGGGCCACACGAGACCCTCTAGGTCCTCAAGTGCATCCCTGTGACTGAATCCAACTTCACAGAACAAATCCCCTAAATAAAAGGATTTGTTCTGTAAAACTGGGACTCAGTCAAAAAGCCACACCCAAAGACCTAGAAGGCCATGTGACCTGGAGGCTGACTGTTCCCCACCCCTGTACTAGACTCTAGGGGATATACACAGATAACTATACTGTGGTATCTGCCCTCAGGGAGTTTACCATCTGATAATAATATTCATTATTATACACATTTTATGGTGATTTAAGATTTTGTTCAGTGCCTTAATCACACAAATCTTATGAAGGAGGGATTACAAGCATTGTTATTTCAATTTTATATACCAGGAAAATTTGGCTCAGAGCAATTAAATGTTCATGACAAATGTTCATGACTTGTTCATGACAGGCAACATGTAGTAGAGTCAGGATACAGAGCAAGTTCTGATGAGTCCATGTCCAGGGTACTTTGGGAAGGTAAGAAAGATAGACACACAGATTTATAGAAATAGATAAACTATATGTCAATTAAAAAAAAAAAAGAACACGGAAAGTTGCATCTCTGGTGTTATTCTGGTCCAGTGGATTTTCTTTGCCTTATACTTGACTGAGATTGACACCTACTTTTGAGAGCCCCCTCATTTCATCTCCTTCAATGTCAGTGGAATGCTGGGAAATGTTTAACAACAGGCTCAACAAAAATGCCAGACGCACTTTTAAGTTTAATTTGTCTTATTAACACATTCTCCATCACTTTCTTGTCTAGATAATCAACAAAACATTAAATTGAAGCTTGATTTTTAGTCAATTTCAAAGGTGTAAATGAAAACTGAACAATCTCTGTGGGAGTCTGATAATGGCTGGTTCTAACACACTCACCTCTATATCCCTCTATAATTTCACCTACTCTTTATTTCTTTATTTTAGTTTCAGAGGCTGAGATGGCCTTTCTCCTTTTCAAGGATAGTTCCTTTAATTGCAACCTTCATCTCTTCCACTGTATCAAGGGGTGCCGTGAGGCTCAAATGAGAAGCACTCTGCAAACCTTAAATAGCTATATTTATGCCAGTTATTATTGTTATTGTTATTGTTATTATTATTATTATTATTACTCCTGCTTATCCTACTGCTGCTGCTTCTACTTTTACTGCTGCTGTGGCTACCAGGCCTCCAATGTGGTGATGACTTCATTTCTTGGGCTCCCTACTGAACTCCTGAAGAGCTCAGGCAATGTTTATGGAGCAATACGAGGGTATGCTGGTAAACAGTTAACAACCAGTCTCTCTGAGGAGAAATAAGGCACTCATACACACCTTTAAATTTAATATGCAATATTAACACTTTCTTAAGTGTAAACAATCAAAAACAACAAAATATGTCAAGCCCTGTGTTTGTAGCCTGAGGTGTAAATGTTCACACTGAAAATTGAAGAATTGGTCAGAACTGGCTTCCGAACACTCCTTCCTGTACATCCTCTAGGAGTTTGCCTCATCAATCCTTTTCTAATCTTTAATCTCTTGGTTTCTACTCTAACTTTCTTCCTGCCTATAAATGTGACTATGGCTCCTTATTCTTTCTTATGCGAGTGGGATGGGGACCTTTGTTCTCGAAACACAAATTCAGGTCCCTAGCCATTTAGGCAACCTTTGGGTATAGCAAAACTACCCTTCTGGTCCAGTTTTGCTAAGTGCCTCCCTGAGGCAAGTGAAAGTTTCAAGGTAATTTGCATCTCTCTCTCCCTAGCTGCTAGGGGCCAGGAGGAGAGTTGAAAGGAATTCCTTCTCCCTAACCCAGCTAGGAGAGAGGTCTGTGGGACTTTTCATTTAAAGCTGAGATTTTTAAGAAGAAAGGGTCTCAGTACGTGCTGACTGCCACCCTACTCCCTTTTCCCCCTCTCAGCTGGGTTTGATGAATGACTGAATGAATGAAGCATTTATTAAGCACTTACTATATAAAAAGCACTGTGCTAAATGCTAGAGGTTTAAATAAGAACATAAGACCATTCCTGTTCTAAAGGAACTCACTTTCTAATGGGTGAGAAAACACATATGGTAGATTTTATCTGTAAGTCAGATGGAAAGGTCCCATGGATGGTCCCTAGGTTGTAGCAGCAAAGCAGAGGCTAATATCATTTCCACTAATATCGGGGCAGTTAGGTGGTACAGTGGATAAAGCTCTGAGCCAGGAGTCAGGAAGACCTGAGTTCAAATGTGACATCTGACACTTAGTAGCTGTGTGACTCTGGGCTATCACTTAACACTGCTTGCCTCAGTTTTCCCATCGGTAAAATGAGTAAGAGAAGGAAATGGCAAACCACTCTATTATCTTTACCTGGAAAACTCCAAATGAGGTCACTAAGAGTTGGATATGACTGAACAACAAACCCTAATGTCACTGATAATATAACTTCCCATCAGTTCCTGATATTGATCCCTTTGACAGCAAGTATTTTAGTGACATAGCTCTTCAACAGATGTGCCTGTATCCCAAGCAGGAGCAGCTGATAGGCTGCATCTCAATAGCAGTAGATTCCCAGGATGACATACTAGAAGCCTTGCTGTCCCACAGATTCTTGAATTCATGGTCAGGGTTACTCTACTTGCCTGCCCTGTGAGTATCATTTGGTTGGGTATATGGGTCCTTTCTCCACAGGGGTTGCCTCCATGATGATGGCTTCAAAGACTGGTCTGGAAAATGGACTGGTGGTCTGGGGAGGGGAGTGGTTGCTGTGCTTGGTAAGATGATGAGAGGCCTCCACAACATGACCGTTTCTCATCTTTGATCCAGAACGGTTTGGTATGCATTCCCTTTCCTACCTGTGTTGTTAAATCTTGTTCATTCTACCTTTACAAGATCACTCAACATTGTCCCTTCTCTCCATTGACAATATACTAGGTCAGGTCCTCATCATATTTCCCCTGGGCTCTTATAATATCCTCTCAACTGTTCTGTCTACTTTCAGTATACTCCTCCAATCCCCTCACTACACAGATTTCAAAATAATCTTCCAAATTCACAGTTCTGACCACATCACCCTACTGCTCAACAACCTTTAATATTTCCCAATTTCTTATTGGATAAAACCCAAATGCAATGAAGTCCCTCTACAATTTCACTATGGCCTATCTTTCCAGAATTATTTCAAATTACTCTTCTTCATGTTACATTCTAGCCAAACTGAACTGAAAGTTGTTACCTGAAACTTCCTGCTGTCTCTTCACTTCTGTGCATTCACACATAAGTCATTACTTATTCCTGGAATGCACTCCCTCCCATCTCTGACTTTCAGAATCGTCTTCCTTCAAGGTTCATTCAGCTCAGGTGTTCTCTCTTTCGTGAAACTGAAGCTGATCTCCACAGCTCAAAGTGTTCGTTCCCTCTTCAAATTTCCTAAGACAGAAAATTTCAATCTTTTATTTTGTCCCATGGATCCTTTCCTTGTATTGTAATTACCTGTATACATGCCTTATTGTGACTATTAATAATAATAGTAACAACGATAACAATATTCATATAGTGCCTACTGTGTGTCAGGCACTATGCTAAGATCTTTACAAATATCATCTCATTTTGTCTCCACAAAACCACTGGGAGGCTATTATCCTATTCAACAGATGAGGAAACTGCAGCAAACAAGTTAAGGGACTTGCCCAGGGTCACACAGCTACTATGAGTCTGAGGCTAAATTTGAACTCAGGTCTTCTTAACTCCAGTCATAGGATTCTGTCGACTGTGGCACCTAGCTACCTATTAGATCAGGAACTGTGTCATTTTTGTCTTTTTCTAGGGCCTAATATATTATAGGTGCTTTTGTAAGGGGAAATTGGCATGAGAGCATCAGTCATTTCATCAGCATGGGAAACTCCCTCTCTGTTGATACAAATCAGCCCAACTACTTGAACCCAATGACAGTCAGAAGATTTACCCAAGATCATATTCCAATATGTGGTAGAAGTAAAGTCTGAAGTCAGGTCTTTTTGACTCCACAGCTGGCACGGCCTCCGCCCTGCCCTGTAGCTCTTTCATTCAGGCCTGTGATTCCTGTTAGGAACTTCTGCAATCAACGCTGATCTGCACATTTTTATGGAGAAATAAGTAAGGCATTAAAAGGTTAAATGACTTGCCCAGGGTTACACACCTATGAGGGTCAGAGATAGGACTTGAATCCAGATCTTCTTGACTGCTAGGCCAGCTGTCTATTCAGTCCACCTTGGCCTCTCTAGAAGATGCTAAACTAATGTTTAATGATAAGAGTTTAGAGGAGGCAGTCAGGGTTGTTTCAGAGATGCCCTTAACTCTCCCTTCTTCACCTCTAACCAGTTCTACCTCTGCAACATGTCTCCACATGTTCTGTTCTCCCCACTCTCATAGAAGTCTAAGTCCTTATCACCTCTCACTTGAAATGCTGTCATAGTCTCCTACTTTGTCTTTTCCCCAGCATAAATCAATTACTCAGTCTACAAGTGTATATTAAACACATAGGTACTGTGCTAAGCCTTGAGGGTACAAAAACCAAAGTGATACAATTCCTCTCATCAAAAATTTTACAATTTAATAGGAGACACAGGAATATATGTATCTATTTTCACAGCTATAGAAAAAATCTTCCTAAGGCACAGCCTATACCACATCACTCAAAAACTGAAAAGAATTCACTTGTGTTCTACTACCTGTACTACAAAGTAGTACAGTGGGTAGTGTCCTGGGCCTGGAGTTAGAAAGAGTTATGTTCATGAGTTCAAATCTGGTTTCAGATACTTAGTAGCTATGTGACCCTGGGCAGGTCACTTAACCTAGTTTGCTTCAGTTTCTTCATTTGCAAAATGAGCAGAAAGAGGAAATGGCAAACCACTCTGGTATTTTTTACAAGAAAACTCCTAATGGGGTCCTGAAAAGTTGGACATGACTGAAACCTATTTTTCCACCTTTATTCATAGAAATCCCCCTTCACCAACTCTGTTTACACCTCAAATGAACTATTTATTTCCTATTCCTTGAAATCAACATTCCATCTACTATCTTTTTGTTACTATATGAGCTGCCTCTCCAAATCTCCAAGGATTCTACCATTCCTGTCTCTCATACTTCTTGTCTTCATTCAAAGCACAGCTCAAATATTCCCCCTTTCAGGAACTCATCCCTTCCCCCCCCCCCAGTAGTTAGTTCTTTCTGTCTTCAGTTTCCGTTGTACTACATTTATTTCTACCCCACCCCTGCAAGTAGAATCGAAACTTCTTCACCTCAGAGACTATTTCATTCATGTTTTGTCTCCTTAGTGCCCGGCCCAGTACCTTGCAGCTAGGATTCACTTGGTAAATATTGGGTGAATTAAGTTGAGTACTAGTAGACCTCTTGCATGGGGTTTATTTTAATTTCAGTCAAGAACTTCACTATATCATTCTAATGTAGTGACAAATGGAGGGACTTTAGGCACCATGACAGGCCAGTGAAGGAGAGACCTTTGTACCAAGAAACTTGTCCCACGGCTAGATGCTCAAATTATAGTATATAAAATGAGAACTTCCAGGACAAATTCACCTATCATTGGAGAGGTATACTTTTTCTCAAAGCATATGGGAATCCTACATAATACATACATACATACATGCATACATACATACATACACACACACTCACACACACACATATATACATACCTACATATAATGTGTCAACAAAGCAAGTATTTGTTTTAAAAATAATTCTCTCACAAATTGGAAATGGGACAAAAGGTCAAACCACTTAAGTAAGTGATCACTGAGCAATAACTCCATCAAAATCAGACAAGAAGGAAAATATTTCATATCCACCTTAATTATTGATTCCTTTTTTTTTATCCTGCAGAAAGAAGAAAAAGGGGTCTGAGTTTTGGCTGGATGCATCCCATTGGGCCAGAACAGTAAGGTTATAATGGAAGCAGGGAGAAAGAAGCTCAAGGCTGTGATTGTGAAATTTCGCTGGGATCATCTGAATGCACCAGTCTGTGGAAGAGATATAAGGAGAAAAGTCTGAATTTTCATATACATATATATGTGTATGTATATATGTAAAATGCCAGCCACAGATATCCACTATCTCTACTAACAGGTTTCTAGTTGTTGGGAATGCAAATACTAGGTAATGTTGGAAAAAGCACTGACTTTGGTTCTCAATCACCTGCCTCTTACTGAGTCAGTCTTGAGAGCCTAAATGGTGTCAGATAAAGATGTAAGGGAATGGCATGGACTTAATTTAAGATGGTGATTTACATAATTGTGGTAGGTTAGTAACAATGAGAGCTGACATATAACAAAGTTCCCAAAGCACTTTACGTAATCTTCACATTTGATCCTTATAACAGCCCTATGAGATAGGTAATGAAGTATTATTATCCCCATTTTACAGATAAGGAAACTAAGGTTCGGGCTTTGACCAAAGGCCTTCTGGTATGCAGTCCTATGTCTTTTAACTCCTTGTCAACAACATTAAGATTTTAAATGCCACATGAAATTGGAAAATTGTTTTTAGATTTTTATAGGGAAGATTAAATATGGGACTATATAAGTTCATGCCTAGCACAAGTGTGGAAAATCAGATTGCACATCCAGAGCACTCTTGAGTTCTGGGAAGCACACTTTAGGAAGGATATCATCAAAATGATGGGTACTCGGAGGAGGGCACCAATA
The DNA here is from genome assembly GCF_003287225.1 of Phascolarctos cinereus. NCBI lineage: Eukaryota > Metazoa > Chordata > Mammalia > Diprotodontia > Phascolarctidae > Phascolarctos > Phascolarctos cinereus. Next base: position 195,890,363 of record NW_027555625.1, read on the forward strand.
TGATAGGAGGGTAGAAGTGAAGGACTCACAACTATACAGTGTACATGTATTTAGTCTGGAGAGCAGAAGCCTTTTGGGGGGGGGCATGGGTTTTTGCCTAAAGCTAATGAATGGCTATCATGTGGAAAAGGGAGCCTGGACTTGCTCTGCTTGGACCCACATAGAAGAATTAGCAGCAAAGAGTAAAAGCTGCAGTGAAGTCAGTGTCCTCTCCTTTCCCCTACCCTGTTTTGAGTTTTAAAATCATTACTGAATGTCTCCTGAGCCAATCACTAAGTGAGAACAAGGCAAAATGGTTGTCATTGAACAATGTATGCTAGTGAAGTATGCTATGCTTTTTTATTCTCACATTAAACAGATAATTGCATGCTCCTGTCTGAAGTAAGAGCTGAAATAGAGCAGAATTGGAAGACAGAAGAGTTGGGTTCAAACCAGAGCTCTGAGACTCACTACCTGTGTGGTTTGGGGCAAGTCACTTCTATGGGCTCTAATTTCTCATGGGTGAGGCAGCATTGAACTAGCTGATCTCTAAGGTACCAGCCAGCTTTAAATACTATTATAATATCACACACAAAATACCACCAACACCCAAATGATGATGATGTTTCTATGAAGCTATATATGCATATATTATTTTAGATTATAAGTTTTTCAAAGACAATAACTGCTCCATTTTTACCTTTTTTATCCTCAGCACTTGGTACAGTACCTGGCATACAGTAGATGCTTAATAAATGCTCATTGGTTATGTTGATTGATGCAGGAGGTCCATTAAATGCAGATGCTATTGTATGCAATGATGGAGATTGCAAAAAAAAAAAAACCAGAATCTTAGGACTGGATATTACCCCAGAGGTCTGGTCCAAACTATTCTACCACCTTGGTCAGATATCCTCTCTACAATGTACAAAAGAAAGGTGGTTCATTATCTTCCACTTTAAGATCTTTTGGACTGGGGAACCCCACTGTCTGAGGCTATACTTGAGTTCAAAAGAATCAGTCATCTAAAAGTCCAATGTGGGGAAAATAAGAGATTCTGGGATTCTAGGGAACTACAAGTTCCAGATGTGTCAATAGTGTCTTGAGGCATCCAAGAAAGCTAATGTAATATTATGCTACATTATGAGTATATAGGCCTAGGGAAGTGATAAGCCCACAGTACTCTTCCCTGGCCACACTATATCTGATGCATTATTTTCATTTTGGGGTTACTACATTTAAGGAAGAACACTGATAAACTGGGCCATGTCTAGATTAGGGAAACCACGATGGTAAAGGACTTCAAATACATGAAATCTGAGAATTGTTTGAAAAAGCTGGGGAAGTCAAACCTGAAAAAGGGGTATCATAATATCTGTCTTCAAGTTTTTGGGTTACCTTATGTGGAAGAAGAAACAGACTTAATCAACCCAGAGAGCAAAAGTTAGAGTAATCAACGGAAGTTGCAAAGAGGAAAGTTTATTCTTGATTCCAATTTGTTTTAGAACACTTACTAAACAAGCCTCTGACATTGTGCTCTTCCCCATAGGCTATCAAAGGATGTCAACCAGCCAGCCAAATTTAATAATTAGCTTTTAAAAGTGAATATTTAGTAAGGAGACACAGTAAGATCTATTGGTATAAAACATTTCCTGAGATTGAGAGCACATTCTCCCACAGGCACATACAGAGAGTTCAATTGCTTTTCAGTCTTGTGACCCCATTTGGGGTTTTCTTGGCAAAGATACTGGAATGGTTTGTCATTTCCTTCTCCAGTTCATTTTACAGATGAAAACACTGAGACGAACAGGATTAAGTGACTTGCGCAGTGTCACATAGCTAGTTAGCATCTGAGGCCAGATTTGAACTCCAGAAGATGAGTCTTCCTGACTACAGGCCCAGTGCACCAGCTAGGGAAAATGGGCTCAAGCTTAAAAAGCACATATGGCAAAAGGGTAACTCATGGTTACTGGAAGTCTTCCCCTCCACCCCCTTGTGAGGTGCTTATTAAGTTCTTCTGCATATTGTAGCTTTCTGCTGGGCTCCTCGGAGAGTCTTGAAATTGGTATTAATGTGTTGCTGAGCTTCTGATAAAGATACTTCGATCTGTCATTGCTGTTCAAGGAATACTCTGGCTATTGCTGATGGAAAACCCCAAATTTTCCAATCTTTTAAAGGTTGCACTTCAAATGGGCGAATGACAGGAGGATTCAGAAGCTCCCCCTATCACTAGCCCTGACCCTCGAGTGATTCCCTCAAGGTATTTTCTCTAAGCTAGCCTGCTATTGGAAAGCCTAATTCCAAACTACCTTGCTGTTTTTATATAGCTGCGCAAGGCACGGCACCAACTCTTCAACCAATCCCATACACTTCTGGTGTCACATCATTTTATTTCACCCAGCGGTTGGGTGCATTTTACTTTTTCTAAATAGATGAAAGACTTTTCACACTTAGTATAATGCCTTTGATTATAGTGCTATTCTGAGGTGATAAAGGTATTGAGTGTAGAGTATCTTGTTAATTGCTTAAATGAAGTGATTGATTTAATTGATTCCCTACTATTACATCTTTGGCTCTGCTTGGTTTCAAGATGGACCTCCTAGGTTATTCGGATCACTGGAAATCTCCTCATCATGTTCTTTATGGATACTCAACATCTTCCAACTCCATCAGCCTCCTCTCACCTGTGATTGATGGGCTGGAGAATGGGGCACTAAACACTACCTAAAGTTTTCCTTTAGAGAGGGCAGAAGCTGGATTTTGCAACACACGCCACTTCCCATCTGCAGCTCTACTAGGTCTGAACTCCATGGAACAAGATGACCTCTGGTATGCCTTCACCCCCTTCCACTTTCTAGCTTCCTTTTGTGAGTTATCTTCTCCCATTAGATTGTAAGCTCCTTGAGGGCAGAGGTTCCCTTTCTTTTTTTGTTTATTTGAATCCACAGCACTTAAAACAGTTTTCAACACATAGTAGGCATTTAATAAATGCTTATTGAATTGGATTGAGTCATGAGGTTTGAAGTAAGGGAAAAAATACTTAGTGAGAATGAGAGATGTATAACTCTAAAGTGGACTGCATTTCAAGTGAATGATTCTAGTTCCTAGAGATCTTCATGAAAAGTGAATGAAAACTTGTCAGGCATACTTTTGAAGGGATTCTTGTCCAAGTATAGGTTGGACTAGGTAGCCTGAGGCTAGCTCTTCTAAATTTGTGATTCTGTTATTTTATGAGTAAGCAGAATTAGAACAGCTAAAGTTCTTGAGAAATCCCTAACTATGTGAGTTAGTCTCAGGATCACAAAATTTTAGTTTTATTGTCTATGTCTATAACTCTTTTTGGGGAGGGGGTAGCTAGATGGTGCAATGGAGAGAGTGCATGGCCTAAAGTCAGGAAGACATATCTTTCTGAGCTCAAATCTGGTCTCAGACACTTACTAGCTGTGTGATCCTGGGCAGGTCACTTACTCCTTATTGCCTCAGTTCCTCAACTGTTAAATGAGCTGGAGAAGGAAATAATGAACCATTCCAGTGTCTTTGCCAAGAAAACTCTAAATGAGATCATGAAGAGTCAAACAGGACTAAACAGCAATGACTTTTTTTCCTTTGCCTTTAAGTATTTAGGAGCTTTTCCATCTAGTACTTACAGGTTTAGTATTGATATTATTTCATTGTCTATGGTACCTATCAGTGTAATACATTTTCCCAAATTTATCTCTCTTAATCAATTCTAATTTTGATCTTGCCTTAGCTGAGATCATGATTGTTATCCTTGCCTTGTTGGCTATCACTGAAGCACAATAAGCTTGGCTGTATTCCTTATGTTAACGTATGAATCTTTGGATTCTGCTTTCTAATCCTTTTTTGTCTATCCACTTCCATTTTATGAGTTAATTAATCCAATTCACTATTATGATTGTTAATTGTTTATTTCTTTGCACACTTTTCTCTTAAATATATATAGATATACATATCATATATATCATATATTCTCATATATACATACATATATACATATAAATACATACACACATTATATATGTATATGTATGCATGTGTCTATATCTATATATCTATATCCATCCATCTATCCATCCATCTATCTGTCTATCTATATTTATCTATGTTCTTTATTTCCCTCCTTTTCTTTAGAAAGAAGAGGGTGTTAAGTGAGGAGTTTACACAGTTCTCTAGGTTTGATGCAGTATGATTTTGACCCTCATCTCTTTATTATCACTTAGAGACCACTCATGGAAAACAATGTTTTCTTTTCTCCTCTCCTTACTTTTCAAAAACATCCTCAAAATATAACAAAACCATTCTTAAACTTTCTCTCTCATTTGACTCCCTCTGTCTCTTGATGACATTAGGTTCCGAGGAGACACTTGTATTATGATACAAATTTTATCATCCTCCTGTTGGAACATAAATGCATTTTTAGTCCCTTGTCATGGTTCACTCATATTTATCATTTTATATTTCTCTTGGTTCCTGTGTTTATATTTCAAAGTTTCTACTCACCTTTGGTCTTTTCATCAGAAATACTTAGAAGACTTCTGTCTCATGTAAGGTCCTTATCCCCTCACTCCCTCCTCTTCTAGGATTATTCTTAGTTTTGTTGGTTGTTATTCTTGGTTGTATTTTGCCTTCTGAGATAGACAATTTTCCAAGATCTCCATTATTTTAGATTGGTAGCTGCTAAATTTTGTGTGATTTTGACTATGATTCTTTGATACTTTAATTCTTCTTATTGGATGCTTGGCAGTATTTTTTCTTTGACTTGGAAGCTCTGGTTTTGTGCTATAATGTTACTAGGAATTTTCTCTTTTTAATGGAGGTAAATCATAGGTTCTTTTTTATTTTCATTTTGTTCTCTGCTTCTAAGAAATCTGGCCAGTTTTCTTTTGTAATTTCTAGAAATATAATGTCTAGCCTCTTTTTTTGGTCATGGATTTTAGGGAGTCCAGTGATTTTTAAATTATTTCTCCTTGCTCTGTCTTTCAGGTAATAAGACACCTTATATTTTCTTTTGAGTTTTTATTCAATCTTTTTACTTTATTTTAATATTTCTTTTTGCATTATGGAATCATTCATTTACATTTTGTCCATTTTAATTTTCAGGGACTCGGTTGGGTAAGGTTTTGTATTTCTTGCACTAAACTATAATTCTCTTTCCAATCCTTGTCTCCATTTCTCTTTCTTTTCCAATTCTTTCCTTTTTTGCTTTTTTTATTTATAAAACTGATAAAGATTACATACACATGTTTGTATGAGTATTTATGTACACATATCTAATTAAAAAAAAGGTAACAAAAGTTTTGTTTCCTTTCTTCTAGGAGCTTTAGTTGATTTTATTCCCATGCTGTATTGTTGAGTCTTTGCTTATTTTGGAGTCATTCTCTTTTTCTGGATTTTTGTTGTGGGTATCCATGTCATTATAAGAAGTTTTTTTGGGGGGTGTGGGAAGGATTTTTTTTTGTTTTGTTTTGCTCATTTTTCCAGCTTTAGTCCTAAAATTCTGTCTTGCCAACAGGGCCAGGTTTTGTGTACTTCTAAAGGGTATGTCTGGGCCTTGTTTGGTCCTGTTCTGTATTTTGTTGACTTGTGCTGCTGTGTTCTCTGGATATTATAGTCTTCAGATACTGCATTCTTCAGGGATATTGGGAATTATGGACCTAATGTTTTCAGTGCATAAAAAGTAGTCTGATCCAAGGCAAAATCTGTCTGTTGCCTTTTTGGTCTGAACTTCAAAAGCTCCTGACAAGGATTTGAGTATAAGCAATACAACTGTGGTTTGCACCTGGTTGAGCTCCTATAGACTGATGCTAGTTTTAGCTACTCTCAGCTATCTGGAAGGATCAGTGATTTCAGAGTGACTGAACTGTAATTTCCAATTTGGTCTGGGCTCCCTGCCCTAGTTATTCCACAGCAGACTTCAGAATGGGCTGAAGCTTAGCTAGGAGTTTCTGTTCTGTTCCTGAGGTCGCAGTCACAGAGTTACTATTCACTTCTGTCTCTGATTTTTGGCCAGTACCACAGGCCATCAAAGGATGGCTCTTAGAGGGACTTGGGTGGTACAGTTGATAGAGAGCTGGGCTTGGAGTCAGGAAAAACTGAGTTAAAATCTGGCCTCAGACACTTACTTGGACACTTGGTCCATGTGTGCCTGGGCAAATCATTTAACCTCTGTTTGCCTTGGTTTTCTGAACTGTAAAATGGGGATAATAATTGTACCTACCTCGCAGGGTTTTTGTGAAGGTCAAATGAGATAATGTTTGTAATGTGTTAAGCATAATGCCTGGCACATGGTAGGTGCTACATAGTTACTTATTCTCTGCCCAGCCATCTCCCCTTTTCCAAGGTTTTTCCTAAGTCCACACGGTACCCATTTCCTAGCCCTGGGATATGAGTGAGAAAGCTTGCTGTCTGTTTCTGTTCCCTTCATAGTTTCACTCTTTTGTACTAAATCAGACACTTTTTCTGGTCACAGAGCACCATCTCAGGTCCCAGTTTAGTCCTTGCACTGGAAGACTGTCTACAGGGCTCTATTGATTAGCTCTTGTTCCTGGTGTCTGCAGATTTCTGTCTGCCTTCCTATGGTGACCTGGGCTAGTAAAACGACCCATTGATTTTTCCTCGGGTTTTCGAGCCAAAATTCTGTCAGATCTGTTTTCTCAGTCTTTACAGAGTAGTTGCACAGCCTGCACTATGCTTCTTCCTACTCTTTCTTGTTAAGGGATCTCCTACGTAGCCATCTTAGCAGAAGTTCATTAATCGCTTTATTAAGTCTAAAACACTATATAAACATGTTATGTTTATTAGTACATTATAGCTAGTAGGCTAGTAGACATTTTAGCTAGTGTCTTAGGAATGCTGTCTGTTTTTCCTTGGACAGTTATATGGGACCTGGGCCTTCTTAGAATATGGCAGAAACATTTGCTAGAACTCAATATTGTAATAAGATAAAGCTTTGCAATGTTCACTAATGATCAATTCATATACGTAATAGTTTAGGTAATCCCTGTAATCCAATCAACGAGTTTAGTTTTACAATAAAAACCAAAAAATAGTGTGGCAGCAAACAATTGTTTCATTGTTTCTTTGTAATTAGAAATTTCTGAGAGTTTATAACAAATGAAATAAGTGATGACAGTCAGAAAATAAATTAGCTCATGCTTTACACTTGTAATTAAGTCATTATTTTTTTGCTTCCCTGAATGCCAAGCACTTGAACTTCTCCCACACAAGCAGAATAAAACAAAACAAAATATCTGATACACATTGACTACAGTGTATATTACTATGAGGAAGGTTGATCAGGGGAATTCCTAATCATTGATGAGTATCCCATTCAAGTTGAAGGGCATGAGCCTTTGTTTAGAGCAGGAATTCTTGACTTGAGCATCTGTGAACTTGTTTTTTAATAGTCTGATAATCATATTTCAATACAATTGGTTTCTTTTACAGTCCTATGCATTTTATTTTATATATTCAAAACATTATTCTGAGAAGGGGTCCATACGTTTCATCACCCTACCAAAGGGGTCCACGGTGGAGACCAGGTTAGGAATCCTTGGTTTAAAGACTTCTGAGGAATGCTTTCCCATGCAGTGCCCACCAGTAACTTGGTGAGAGGTCGTTGGGAACTCCTGACAATTGGCTAAGATCAGGGAAACTATGCCACTCTTTATAAAAATGGGTTTACAAACCAGCTTATTGTATCTCTTGATGTCTTTAAAGCTACCTCTGGAACTTTTCTCTTGTGCCTTCTAAAGAAGAAGATAACAGAAATAGTTGGCTCCCCTAACAATAGTCTGCCTTTCTAAATCTCAATCAACCAATAATCAGGGCTATGCTGATCAAATCACTTACCCCATTTACTACCTTTTAGGAAACTTTTGCAGGCACATGGAAGAATAACATAAAGGAGGAATCAAATCTGAAATTGACAAAAATGAATGAAACAAAGCCAATCAAGAAACAAATAAAATCATTGTTTTTCTTTGAACCCACAATTAAAAGGCACTATTTTTGTAATTAGAACTTCGTAACAAGAATTGGAAGGCAGTCATCATTTATAATAAAATAACAATACCTCCTATTTCCACAGTGTTTTCAAGTTTATTCATCTCACAAAACAGCACAAAGCAGTGAAGGAGAAAATTAATCCTCAGAAAGTTTTAGGTCAAATTGCTTACTTATATCAAATTACTTACTTTCTTAATGAGAGTGGGGAGAGAATTTGGAACTCAAAACTTAAAAACATAGCATTAAAATAGTTTTTATACATAATTGGAAGAAAATAAAATATTTTTTAAAAGCAAAAAAAGTAAAGTATGAAAGCCCCCCACCTGAAAAAAAAAGTTTTATGTGGGAGACAACAAAGCCAGACCACCTCAAGGATATTCATACACAGAACTGGAAGGAAATCATAAAGAGATTAAAAATGGAACAGATCTGCCAGCATTTTTATAGCAATCTATTCTCATCAATATGGCAGTTGGATTCTAACAACTCAATATACAAAATTCCATATGAGGACATGGAAATGGCATTTAAGAAGATGAAGTTGGAAAGGATAACTGGTCTAGACCAGTTGCACATAGGAGAAAGCCATGCTGGAGTTGACACAATTTTAAACCATTGAGTGATAAATTTTACAAAATCATGGACAAGATTATTACCAATAAAAAGACAGTGTGGATAATACCAGCAACTTCCAAAACATAAGCTTACTTTCTCTTCTCTATAAAACCTTTATGAGAATGACAATATGAGGAAGGAAAAAAATGGAAATTGTCTGAAGAGACTGATTTGGATGTCCAAGGAGTACATCTATCAGCTTAGATGTTTCAGAGGTGTAAGCAAGGACAAGTAACAGAGTGTGAATTACAAAAGCATGGCATGGTATGGTCAGGAATGTTCAAATGAACTGAGGCTGGTGAGGAAAGCTAAGGACAACAACAACTTTTAAAGTAAGCTATATAGAGAGAAATACGAAGATCAAAGAAAAATAAAATATTCGGGGTGGATGGGATAATTATAATTGTCAGAGGAAAGAAGATGGAGTTGCTTAGTTATTATTTCATTTCTCTTCACTTTGCCCAGAATACTGACTTTTTAATGGGAAAAGACAGAAAAAATACCTAACAGGGAGCTGATTCCCATGAATGTGTGTAAAGGAATAGTGAAATTAACCAGCTAACTGATGAATTTGAGCCACCTTACCAAGATGAGTTACATCCTCAGGTGGTGAAAGCACTAGCAGGATGTGATTGTTGAGTCACTGTATGTCATATTTGTCAGTGAAAGTGGAGCATGGCAGAGGCACCGCAGTACTGGAGAAAGGAAAATATTTTCACAAGAGGAAGAGAGCAATTTCATGGGTGATCTTGATTTGTATTCCTGGAATAATTCTCAAGCCTATCATTCAAGGTATAGTTATTTGAACATCCAAAAGGAAAACTGAGGTAACAACAACAGCAACAACAACAAAAACCCAGCATGATTTCAGCAAAATCAGGCCATGGCAGACATAATTTATTTCCTTTTGTGAAAGGATTATGAAACAGGTAGATAAAGAGAATTATGTGACTAGTTTATCTAGAGTATTAGACTCTATCTAGTAAGAGGATTTCAGTGAGGATAAATGTAAAGTCATACACTTAGGTCCAAAAAATTCAACTTTACAAATAAAAGATGATGGAGGCATAAAAATATTGTACTTTGTCTGTAAATATCTGAGGGGTTTATTATATAACAAGGCAAAAGTGATCCAGGTATATGACATACTAGCCATAAAAGCTAATATGGTTGTGGGCTGTATTGAGAGGTATAGTTTCCAGGAATAAAGAGTTCTAGTCTATTTGTACTTTACCATGGTCAGGCCACATGTGGAGTTCAAAATTCAGCTATGAGTGCCGCTGTTTAGGAAAGACACTGATAAGCTGAAGAATTTCAAGAAAAGGACAACAGGATGGTGAAGAGCCTTAGACCCATGTTGTACAAGGATTGTGTGAAGAAAAGGGGGATGTTTGACAGAGAGGAGAGAAGAATCAAGGTAGTTAGGGGAGGCACTGTAGTTTTCTTCAAGTACTTTAAGGGATGAAATGTAGAAGAAAAAAGAGAATAGTTCTGTTTGACTCAGGGAGCATAAATCAGGAGCAATTGGTGAGATTTACAGAGGAAAATTTATGCTTGACATCAGGCAAACTTCCTAAGAAATAAAGCCATCCTGGGGAATGGACTACCTCAGGAGGCAATGGCCTCTATCTTGGTCAGGGTCTTAACGCAAGAGTAGATGATGACTTCTGGGGTATGGTGTATCAAGGACTCTTTCTTGACTATAAGTTGAACTGGATGGCTCCTAAAATCCTTTCCAATAGTAAAAGTTTGTTATTCTGTGGTCTACACATGTCATAGCAATGGTTGATGAAAATATGAGAAAATAAGTCTCCTGTTTTCACAAACATTTCTCTACAACACACTGTCTTCATAGTGACATGATTGCCTAAAAGATATAGAGACTACTAGATTCTACTCTTTTATGATTTCTTACAGATATATTATAACATATATGTACATGTGTACATGTATGTATGTATGCATAGTTGCATGCACTGATTTAGTTTTGTAAAGCACAATTTGATTTTAAAGTCCTTGTTCCAAAAAGTAACCTTTTTTGTGTGTGTTACTATCATTTATGATTCCTTGACAGATGCCACAGTGGGGAACTGTGACTTGTGGTTGGCTGATCCATTCATGGAGTTAGTCCATAAGTACATACATCTTGGAAGGACACTTAAGATGCTCAGTAAGCTGAGTCCAGAATTCACACACACACACACACACACACACACATACACACACACACACACACCCCTTTATAAATTATGTATTGAAAGTACAAAGTAAAAGTACAAAAGTTATAAAATATGAGATCATGGGAGCCAGGAAGGAATCACCCCTCTCTAGAAGGATAAAGAAATGTTATATGGAAGCTATGAATATAAACACCTGTCCCAAAGCCCATTGGTATGAGACTCTTTCCTTATCGATGGAGATGAATGCCCTGCCCTACATGAGATGTGGGGCAGAGTTGCCAAGAGGAAAGAGTTTAAGTTCCCTTTAGGACTTTTGAAGCTTCACTTTTTCTTTGGGAATCTCAAACTTCAGGTCTTCTTGAAACTTCTTGCCACTTCAGGTTCTTCTGGCTTCCAGCTTTGAGATGCAAGATGGAAGAATCCAACTCCACTTCAGATTGCTGAAATGTGTAGAAAGTATATTATATACAGTATAAACAGGAAATAATTAACAGAGGGAAGGCACTGGAATCAAGAGGGGTTGGGAAAGTCTTCCTCTAGAAGGGAAGATTTTAGTTGGGATTTAAAGGAAGCCAGAGAGGTCAGTAGTCAGAGCAAAGGAGGGAGAACATCCCAGGCATGAAGAAAAGCCAGAAAAAAAGCCCAAAGCCGAGAGATTGAGTGTCTTATTCATGGAACAGCCAAGATGTTAGTGTCACTGGATCAAAGATTATGAATGGGGGGTAAGGAGTAAAAAGTGTAAAGGTAGGAAGGGCTAGGTTATAAAGTGCTTTGAGTACCAAACAGAGCACAAACACAACAGCACAAACACAACAAACAGCCTACTAAAGGCCATAACAAGTCACTGTAGTTTAGTGAGTAGAGAGGTGACATGGTTAGACCTGCTTTTTAGGAAAATCACTTTACTGGTTGAATGGAGGATGGTTGGCATGGGGAGAGACTTAAGGCAGGCAAAACCGCCAGCAGGGTATTGAAATAATCAAGGCAAGAGGTGATGAGGGCCTGCACTAGGGCGATGGCAGTGTCAGAGGAGATAAAAGGGCATATTTCAGAGATGTTGCAATATGCCTTGGCAAAAGCTTGGATATAGGAGTGAGAGATAGAGAGGTGTTCAGGATGACTCCTAGGTTGAGAGCTTGAGGGACTGAGAGGATAGTGTGTCCCTGTATGAAAGTAGGAAAGGGAGGAAGGGGTTGGGAGGTCTTAGGGAGAAAGAGAATGAGTTCTGTTTTGGACATACTGAGTTTAATATGTCCTGGATGTCTTGTTTGAAATATCTGAAAGGCAATTAATTGGAAATGAGAGATTGGAGGTCAGCAGAGAGATTGGGGCGGGAAAAGTAGATTTGAGAAACATCAGCATAGAGATGGTAATTAAATTTATGGGAGCTGATGAGATCACCACGTAAAGTAGCTGAAAGAGAGAAAAGAAGGGGGTCCAGGAATGAATGCTGAGGGACCTTTGTGGTTAGAGGGAGTGATCTATAGGAAGATCAAGCAAAGAAGAATGAGGAGTGGTCAGATAGGTAGGAGGACCAGGACAGAATGGTGCCCAAGAACTTAGAAAGAAGAGAGTATTAAGGAAGAGAGATTGATAAGTAATGTCAAAGGCTGAAGAAAGGCCAAGGAGAAAGAGGATCAGGAAAAAGCCATTGGATTTGGCAACTAATCAATCATTGGTCACTTTGGAGGGAGGAGTTTCACTGTAATAAAATTGGAAACCAGATTATAAAGGGTTAAGAAGAGTGTGAGAGGAGAGAAAGCAGAGGCACCTATTGTGGATGGCCTTTTTGAGGATTTTAGCTACAGAGGGCAAAAGAGGTATAGGACAATAGTTAATAGGGCTGGAAGGATTAGATGAGGATTTTTTTTCAGGATGGGGAGACATGGGCATGTTTATAGGTAGTAGGGGATGAGCCAGTAGACAGGCAGAGTTTGAAAATAAGTGAAAGAATAAGGATGATATAGGGGACAATCTGTTGGAGGAGAAGGGCTGGAATGGATTTTATTTGCACTAAGACTTGTAGGACAGTCTGTATGTATCATATAACATTATGTCTCCTGGTTGCCTCTGTGCTTCATGCTCTGCTATACTCTAAGCTCCATGGGGGCAGGGTCTATATACTACCTAAACTTTGAATCTCTCTCAGTGCCTTACAAAGTGCTTAGCACACAGTCAGTATTTAATAAATGTTTGCCAGCTTGCTAACTCCTTTCACCTACTATGCTCCAGACACACATGTCTACTTAACCATTCCCAAGCATGTTTCAAGCATTCCTACCTCAATTCCTGTTTTTTATCATTTGGCTGTTTTTCCCCACTCTGTTCCCGGCATTTCCACCAGATTAAATCCTATACATCTTTGAAGTCACAGCTAAAATTTAATCTCTTCTATGTAGCCTTTCCTTATCCCTGTGGCTAGGGGGTGAATCCTCCCTCCCTCCCATGATCTCATACTTTATATCTTTTCTACTTTTACATTCTACTTGGTATTATTATTACTTGTATACATGCCTTATTCCTCTCCTTAGATTGGAATCTCCTTGAGGTCAGAGACAGTGTCATTCATATTTATGTCTCTCTTCTTAATACAGTGACTTGACTATAGAGAACATTTAATTTAATCTATTGAACTGAATAAAACTAGATATATGGATCCAGCCTAGGGATCTAAGCCTAGGTTTTATAGAGTGGATAGTATTTAAGTAGCTAAATGGAAAACCAAAAGAATATGTTTTCCTCAGTTATACTGTATGCTCTTTAAGGCATCTTACACATCATTTTATCTGTTACAAAGAATAGTACAGGGTAACACCTGTTAAAAATGCTCAGTAGAGGTACATTGACTCCCAAGCTCCCTGAGCATTTATGGGACTAGGTTGGGACAGAATCAGAGCTAAGACAGGATGGCTAGGGCTTTTCCCCAGGGTGCTGAAATTTAGAGAGCACTGATAACATTGTTTTGGGCATGCTTCCTTCCCCTGATGGCTTTGTTCCAGCTGAGCTCTCTCCACCTCCTGTCCTTTCCCCAAGCACAACAATCCTTAGTTACAACACTTGATTAGGGGTAGAAGGTTTATGCTGTCTTGTTCCCCCAGTATTGCATTCAATTGAATTAATGTTCTTTTTCAGTTTCTTTAATGTTTTGACTGTCCCCTCCCCTCAAAATCATGCCTCAGGGGAAAGACTTTGTAATATATTATTAAATAATCTTAATTATATGATATCTCTGCCTCCATGGAATCATTTGTCATTCATGGCTATGGCATTACTTCTTTGGGAAGCTTCTCCCACAGTAGCGTAGGGGATGTGGCATCCCAGCCACATATTACTTAACGCCTCCAGACCTTCTCCCCAGGGCTTCCCTCTTGCTGATTGCTATTAGGGTCATGCATTATACAAAATCCTCACTCAAGTCATATTACTAGATGCTCCTGCTAGAGTTTAGCAGGTCACACCCTATGGAACATTAAACTTTAGAACAACAGCAGCAGCAACAGCACCAATAACAACAACAACAATAAAACCAAGCAGCAATCATGCAAAAGGTGGCATTCACAAACCAGCCAGGGGCATGTTCTTATCTTTTTGAAAAGGCCAAGGTTTTTTTCATTGCAGAGGTTTTCTAAATGCACAGCTCTGCATGGAATCTTGTCACCTTCCCCCTTCCCTCCTTACTGTTCCCCACCCCCTCCCCAATCATACATGCACTTAATGCCCCAAAGGCGGCAATCACACATTTTGTATAGGCAGGCATTTTCTGTATTATCTCTGCTCACTTCTCTCGTATTTGCGAAATGCACCAGTAATACTTGGGTTGATGATTTTCCCTCCAATCCTCTTTGCTATCCTACACAGGTCTGTGTAGCAAATATCCATAATGGGGTTCAGTGGAGAGATTTTGCTTGTCCATCGCTCAGGTTGCCTTGGAAACAGGCTGGTGGGTAACCAGCTTTTCCCTTCATTAACAGAGACCGTCCACTTATGGTTGATTTTCTCTTAGGTCCCTCCTGCTATTTATGCCACTTAAGGAGAGCATGAAAAATCTTCTCCTATTTGTAAAAGAAGAATAAAAATGACATTTTGGCAGGAATTCAGGGTGTAAAACCTTTTCAGATAATGCATGGCTTGAGTATTAAAGCCAATTCACAGAAACCACCTCTCCAACACATTAACACATTATTCTAGTCTCCAGGGATTTGGGGGGAGGGTTTTTGTTGTTGTAGAATTCTTGCTTTTAATGATTCAGCACCAAATAGCTTCTGCTCGTTGACAATTTGGACCCCCAATTCACTACCTTGAATGCTGATGGAGAATTATTCTTTGGCCATGATTGAGGCATTCACATTGAGATTTTTGAGGGATTTTTAGAGTGCCTATTCCTTTGAGGCGCTCAAAGCATGAGCAAAGGACTATTAAACAGTGGACATCTCCTAAGCAATGCCATATTAAGAGTGTCCAGAGGGACAGGTGGAGGAGGAAGGCAGAGAAGATGAAGGAAAAACAGGGAACACCATGAGGAGCCTAGGCAGACTTTATGAAATCTGTATTTACCTGAGCAGCCTAACCAACTGTAAAGTGAAGGAGTTGGATTAAATGGTCCTTCCACTTTCACTGCATCATAGGTCTAGAGCTGAAAGGACTATTTAGTCCAACTCCCTCACTTTACACAAGAGGAGATTGAGGCCCAGTGAGGTTGTTACCCAAGCTAGTAAGCAGCAGAGCCATGTCTTTTTACTATAAATCCAGGATCATTTCTGTTGTACCATGAATCCTTTAACTTTTTTTGATTAAAGATTCTTTTCATCTCCTCAAAGTTTTGAAACCACAAATGAATGGTGGTGGTGAAGTGAAGGATAGGTGCTGATCATAAAAGTTCCTGAAGCTCAATAGTGCAGCTGGGTGGTACAGTGGAAAGACCACAGGGCTTGGAGTCAAGAAGACCTGAGTTCAAATCCTGACTCGGACCCTTATTAAGGTGTGTGACTTCAGGCAAGCTACTTCACTGCTTTGTGCCTCAGTTTCCTCATCTGTAAAATAAGTCTAATAATAGCATTTACCTTTCATGGTTGTTTTGAAGATCAAATGAGTTAACAAAGCATTTTTCGAACCTTAAAGTGCTATATAAATGCTCTTGTTGTTGTTACATGAAGGCAGGAACAGGGCCTTATTCATACCCAAAATAGTACATATAACATAAATGCTTAATTACTATTTGTTGAATGAATGAAATAGAGTCATAAGACTAGGCAATGGGACAGAGCTTCAAGTTCATGTAGTTTATCCCTCACATTTTACCAATGAGGAAATTAAGTTCCAAGGAGTTGTCCACGTTACTCAAATTCAGGAAGGGAGAAGTAAAGCCAATATGAAAACCCAGTTCTTCTCATTTCAAATCTAGTGTTCTTCTTTAGAAAAAAAGTCCCTAATAACAAGTTGGAGGGAAGAGATTTTTAATCTCCCAAATGCCTTGAATTCGCCCCAAGAATGGGGATGAGGACAGAAAGTACATGCTGATACCAAGTTTCTGAAGTTCTAGGAACTGAATTCTACTGATCTTTCTTCTGTAGATGGAATACTTGGAGGAAGAGCCATAGGTAGACAGAAGGAGCAATGTTGGCTTTGCTTTCCCACCAAGGGCATTTAGAAGGGGTAAAAGAGGAAAGCAGATTGGTAGCAGCATCTCACTGGGAGATGGTTTTAAAAATCTACTTGTGCAGAATCTTAGGGTTATGATGGAACTTTGGAGGTCATCCAGTTCATGATCCTGCCATAGCAGCCTCCAAAAGTGTTCATATGGCCTCTGACCACTTTCACTGGACGTGAGTTTCATTATCCAGGAGTTACTTTGCAAGAAAGCCTGTTTTATAATTTTATAGATCTAACCATTCACTCCTCCCCTTCACTGAAGCTAAAATCTGCTTTACTGTAATCCAGCGATCCTAGGTATTCTCCTTGGAGCTACACAGAAAAAAGTCTGTTTCCAATTTTTTGCAAAAAAACAAAAAAAAACAAAAAAAAAAACAAAACAAAACCAAAAGCCAAACAAAACATTTCAGGTATTTGAAGACAATGAGCACATTATTCCCTAAGTCTTGTTCTCTAGGATCAATATCTTCAGATATTGCAGTGACTGCTGCATCTACAAGAATAGGATTATCATAATCATTTGTCCCTCCTCAAAGGCTTGTTGTGTGGGAGGAGAAAACACTTTGAAAAGCCTTATGTAAATGCAAACTATTTTATATGGAATTATCCCTGAACACCCTCACAATCCTGGAATTCTCTTCTTAAACTTCTGTGATTTATTAATGACCTTTTTCAAAACTGATATGAGGAATATGGTCATGGTGAACTCCAAACTGAATTTGGCTTCCTAGAGGAACATGGTTCTTTCTTATGGAAATAGGGAAAAAATCATATTCATGAGACCTCTTTGTCCCCTATTCCCAAGCCACAATGCCTGTAACCACTCCTATTTTATCTCCATTGAACCAAGATGCTTCCATGAGGCTCTACTCTTTTAGGGAGCAGAAATAAGGATAATAGCAGTAGTAAAAACAGTGTTACATCTTCATAATACAAATAGTTATTGAATGCCAACCATTCAAGTTAGTTCAATGAACATTTATTAAGTGGCTACTGTGTCTAAGGCATTATACAAATTGCTGGAATTACTAAAATGAAAAATATTGTCCATACCCTCAAGGAACTTACTATTTAGTAAGGGGATGAAATGTCTATAAATAATCATAGTACAAGTTGTAATGTGGCATATGTATAGGAGAGGGCAAAAAGACATGTTATTGATTGAGGAGGGAAGGGTCATTTCTATGTAGGGTGATCAGGGAAGATTTCATGGAGGGAAAAACACATGTTCTGGGTTTTGAAGGAATGAAAAGAATTTTAGCAGGTTAGAAATGTGCTGGGTTCCCATTTCAGAATGAGTAGCCTGGTAGTTTGAACAAATAAAATGTAGGAGAAGGAAAGTTGAGATCAGAAAATGGTGAATATTTCATGAAGGAAATAGTATTAAATAAGACCAGGAAGGTAGGTTGTAGAAATGCTATGGTGAGACTTGAATGCTATGATATGGTGTTTTATTTTATTCTATAGGAAGTGGGGAACCCATGAAGGTCTTTGAGCAGGTTTGTGCTAGGTACCATTGGAGATGTAATGAAAAACAGATTTGATCACCCTCTTAACAAGCTTAAACCTCATCCTGAAGAAAATGGTCCAGGCTAGCCTATGAAATAGAAAACAATAGAAAAATTTGTCATGATAAGACAAATTTCAAGGCAGAAAGGACCTTAGAGGTCATCTTGTCCAATCTTTTCATTTTACAGATGTGGAAACTGAGACCTAGAGCATTTGAGTTATATGTTCCAGGTCATATAGATTATAATGGGAAGAGCTGTGATTTTACTCTGCCTCCAGATTTAGCATTCCTTCTAACATATTATGTTAGTGTAGAATAAAGATTAATGGACTGGAAGTAAAAAAAAAAAGTCTGTAGATTTGACCCATCCATTCACTTTTTGTATGACCTTAGAAAAACATTTAACCTCTGGGGCCTCAGTTTTCTCATCTATAAAATGAGATTATAATAAATTATCTCTTAAGGCCCTTCAAGCCCTTGAATTGACTAAATGTCAAAAGATAAAATCTAGATTATAAAAAACTACAAATAATCAATTGTAGATGGATCCAAGTTGTCTGGAGTTATCAGGGAGTTTAGGAGATCAGAGTGCCTTGGGGTTGTAGTTGTTTAGTCATTTTTCAGTTGTGTCTGACTCTTCATGGCCGTATTTGGGGTTTTCTTGGCAAAGATACTGGAGTGGTTTGTCATTTCCTTCTCCAGCTCATTTTACAGAAGAGTAAATTGAGGCAAATGAGGTTAAGTGACTTGTTCAGGGTCACACAGCTAGTAAGTGTCTGAGATCAGAAAGAGGGGTCTTCCTGACTCTAAGCCTGGCACTCTTTCCGCTGTACCACCTAGCTAGGGAAGATAAAAGGAGCACAATTGGTGATTGATTGACATTAACAAAGGTTTCTTTTGGATGCTTTACCCCTCCTTGAAATAGCTAGAGAGATGAATAGCTCATTAGGAATACTTTCACCATTATATTTAAGGCTATTAATGAGTCAGGGGAAAGGTGGTATAAATAGAGCAATATGTTGTGTTGATGGAAGGAACTTTAGAAATAATTTTATCTAATCTCTTCATTTTATAGAAGAGGAAACTAAGATTTATACAATTGAAGTGACTTGACCACCATCACAAAGAAAGTTAGTGGCAGAGGTGAACTGAAATTAGGCCCCTTGGCTCCTATTCAGTCATTTCCCCATGGTTTGATGACATATACTCAGATCTAAGAGAATATAAAGTGAGAAAGATGCTTTAGTGGATAAGTTGCTATAATATTTTTCATAGGATTTTAGTTAATTGTTTGAATCAGTATTTATTAATCATATTGATCTATTATCCTTTTTATTTGCTTAATTGACTATATTTGTCTAATAAAATGTATCTGGTAAAGTGCTTCCTTTTCAGTTTTTGTGAATAATTTGTATAGTATGGGGATTATTTTCTTAAAGTTTAATAATTTTAGAAATATTGGCACTAGCAATAAGACAAGAAAAAGAAATTAAATAGACAAAGATAGTCTGAGAGAAGACAAAACTACTCATATTTGTTTATGATATCATAGTTTAACTTAGAAAATCCTAGGGAATCAGCAAAGAATATAATCAATATAATTGAGAGTTTTTGTAAAGCTGTGGACTGCAAAATAAACCCATGAAAACCAATACATTTCTTTATAACAATAACAAAACCCAGGAAATAATAATAAAAAGGGAAGTCTTGTTCAAAATAACTATAAAATTCTTAAAGCATTTCAAAACTGAACTGTCAAAGCATACTCAATACATGTATAGATAAAATTACAAAACACTAAAAACATAAAACAATTTAAATAACTGGAAGGATTGTCAGTGCTTATTCCTGGGATGTCAATATGACAAAAATGAAAATTTTATTGAAATTAATTTGCTGATTTAATGTTATACATATCAAACTACTAAGGTGATATTTTATAGATTTAGACAAAATAATATAAAAATGAATTTTGAGGAATGAAATATCTAGACCATCAAGAGAACTTATTTTTAAAATTGTGGAAATGAAAGAGGAATAGAACTTCTGGATCTCAAACTTTATAATAAAGCAGTAATTGTATAAACAATTTGGTACCAGTTGAAATAGAAGAAAATAAATAAATGGAACAGACTATTCGATCTGAAATAATTGACCTCAATAATCCAGTATTTCATAAATCCCCAAGCATGAATCACCTTGGAAATAACTCTTCATTTGATAAGAATTGCTGAGAAACAAAAATTGGAAAGCACTCTGACAGAAATTAGGTTTTACCCCAATGTTGTCATTGTTGTTCTTTGTATTTGAAGACGACCAAAATGACATCATGTTGTCAGGGTCAATGTACAATGTCTAACTGGCTGATCAGACCAATAGGAGTTTGGAAGGCTCTACCACAGGTCAGGGATCTCCATCTGGGATGTCTCTAAATTTGTGCATCTCATATCTCTTGAGCTACTGCAATGCCTTCTTTGATGTGTACACCCCATGCAGGGTGGTCCTGTGCCAGTGTCTCTTATGTCTCACAACTGATACCAAAGTTCTTCAGAAAGACCTTGGGAGTGTCATTTCACCATTTCTTCTGATCTCTGTGTGAGTGCTTGTTTTGTCTGAGTTCTCTGTAAAGTAGTCTTTTAGGCAAGCGTTCTTTTGGCATTCAAACAACTTTGCCAACCCATCAGAGTTGTATTCTCTGCAGTAGAGTTTGAATGCTTGGAAGTTCAGCTTGAGAAAGGATCTCAGTATTTGGTACAGTGTCTGCCAGGTGATCTTCAGAATCTTCTTAAGATAATTCAAATGGAAATGGTTCAATTTGTGGCATGGCACTGGTAGACTGTGTAGCTTTCAAAGGTTTTAGACCAACACCTTATACTACATACCAGAATAAATTCTACATGGATACACAGCCTGGATATCAAAGATAGTAGCATAAAATAGTAAAAGTAAAACAGAAAATAAACTTTTTGATGCTGTGGCTAGGCAGAAAATACTTTTTTTTTAACCTAGACACCAGCATTTTAGTGATGCGAGTCCATACAACTTATATTAATCTCAATATCAATACTTGTTCAAGATTCAGAAAATAATATTGTGTAGACATTCAACAAATCAACAGATGCAAAGTCTGAAAAAATAATCTCAAACAGAACTCACTTATAAGGGAAACATACACCAGAAAAATGACTGTACTATTATAGCTTAAAATATAGAAAATTGCTAATTGTTCTTTAATTGGATACCACAGCCTAAAGTATCTAATAATGAAAGTCCCAGATGGAGAATCTCTCCAGTGAATTCCCACAAATGAAGGTGCCAGTTTTGTCTCAGATGAAGGGTTTCATTATTGTTGATGTTATTAATTTATTATTAGTAATACCATCATCATCATTATACAGCCTTCAGAGGGGGAACAATCCAGGACCAGATGGACTAACCAGTAAATTCTAACAAATGTTCTAATAATAATAAATCCCAATACTGTACAAACTGTTTGCAAGGAAAAGATAGGATTCTTTCAAACTCTTTCTATGATATGACTATAGTCCTGATACTTAAGCCAGGGAGAAGTAAAGAAGAGAAAGAAATCATAGACCAATATCCCCACTTATTCATTGCCATATTAATTAAAGTAAAAATTAAATTTGATAGAGCTAGAAAAATATGATAATGTTTATCTATAGGAAAATAGATCAAAAATGTCAAAGAAAATAATTTAAAAAGTGGGAAGGAAAGGGGGCTAGTAGTACTAGATCTTAAAATGTGCTGTGAAGCAATAATCATCAAAACCTGGAAAGATTTTTATGAACTGATGTAGAGCGAAGTGAACAAAACCAGAAGAATCCTTTATACAATAACAACAATATTGTACCAAAAGAAGTGAAACTTCAATAGACTTAAAAAGTCTGATCAATGCAATGACCTGCTATGATTCCAGAAGAGTGATGAAAAAAAAATATGCCACCCCTGTACTGACGGAAAGGTGATGTATTTAAAAAAAAAAACAACCCTAGAACCATAGAACCAATGTAGGAACAATTTTTGTTTGACTATGCATGTCTGTTGCATGGGTTTTGCTTGTTTCTCCGTCTCCCACTGAGGGGGTGTAAAGAAAAGGAAGGGGGAGTGGTATAAAGTAGCCAAAAGAAAAGTTAAAAAAAATCAGAGGATCATAGAGGCACTGTATGTAATCATTTCTCTGTTATAATTATATATGTATATATTATAGTAACGCTAATTTTATTTAGTGTTAAGTTCAGAATAAAAAAAAGTTAATTAGATTACATATAGTTCTTTGAACATTTTATAAGCCTCTTTTTGTAATGAGCATGGAGGTGTTACAATTTTTTTTCCTGTCTCCAATACTAGCTCTGTTTCAAAGTGTCTTGGAGAAACACTTAATCAAAGCTGAATTAGGGAAAAGAATGATTACTGATATTAAGGGTTAAGAAGCAGTCAATCAGAACACTGACCTGCAACATGGAGGACATTTAGCCCTGGGATATAATGGAAATTCTCAGCTAAGAAAGAGGCAGAGGAGATTCCCAGTGGCTCAGGGAGCTTCTGTTTTGCCCTGGGGCAGTAGAAGGAAAACAGCTGAAGACTCCAGAGAGCTTCTGGAGGGTCCAGAAATAATTATAACAGCTGACAATTATAGAGTGATTTCCATAAATTATCTTACTTGAGCTTTACTCATCCCTCTCCTTCTAGGTAGGTATGGAAGGTATTGTTATGCCCATTTTACAGGAGAAAAAAACCTGACTCAAGTTACACTAGACACTAGATCTGTTTAAATCCTGGTTCTAACACTTATTACCTCTTTGCCACTGGTAAATCACTTAACCTCTGGACCAGGAGCACCTCATCTAGAAAATAAGAGTTTGGTTTATATGACCTTTAAAGGTCTCTTCCAATTCTAAATCTATGATACTTTGACCATGGTCACTTAACTAATATCTGAGGTCATACTGATACTAAGACCGGCATCTTTTCCCACTATACCATGCTTCTGCTTGTAGGTAAGTGGCAAAACTCAGGACAATAGAATTATTCAGGAACACATAGACCCTTCCCTCTAAGGGACTAACCAAGCTATTCCTGAAAATCCAGCTAGTAGAAAGCAACTTGGAATTGTAACCTTCTTTCTCTTTGCATGTCTGAATCTTATTTAGGCCTAGCTTAAGTTCCAGTTTCTCCAGGAAGCACTTCCCTAATTATAGTCATCACATAGTCATCACTTCCTCCTCTAATGTCCTAAAATCCTTACTGTCTGGATCATTCACTTGGCACTTAGCATCTGCCCACCATGTGCTTCTGTTTGTTTTATTTTTGTGTTTTCATCCCCCTTATAATGGCAGGTCCTTGGTGGCATTGACTGTATCATGTACCTCTTTGTATCTCCAATGTTTATTGCAGAATATAGTATTGCTGAATAGTAAGTTCCCAATCTCTTCCCTTTACACTTTTTGTGCAAGAATTCATCTAATTCCACCAGGCTATAGGAAGACCAGTCACCATTGAATGTACCTTCCCCACATTGCTTTCCCTATTTCCCATCCCTTGGATACTTGACTGACTGTTTACCAGACTACTTGACTGTTCGTATGACTGTGATGAGTCACTAATGACATTTCTTCTGGTAAGATGAACAGCTGCCTTTCTGCTGTTTTCTGAGGTCCCCCAAGTCTTACAAATGCCTGCTTTAGGCACTCCTGACCTTCAGAACTATCACCCTATCCACTGATGTAACATAAGGACACCTAGCCTTGCCATTCATCCCACTTATCAATCCTTAGGACTTACAGTCTTTTCCATATTCCTCACAGCTGAACTTTCTTTTATGTATTGTCTTCCCTAATTAAAGCATGAAGTTCTTGAAAGCAGAAACTATGCGTTCTATTTGTACAATATCCCCAGGACTTAGCCCAGTGCCTGGTAAGCCACTTAACAAATTTTTAAAATTTATTCATTCACTCATATAATTTATAATAATGTCAGTGGTGAAAGTGATAGTGGTAATGGTGGTAGTGGTGATGATGATGGTTAATGATGTTCCTACTTGACTATAGGAAAGAGTTATTTACTTATTTCATGATCATACTCTGTTACTGACTGGCTGTGTGACTTTGAGAAAGTCACTTCCATTGATTTTCATTTTACTGGGACTCATTGACTCATCTGTAAACCAATGGTATGGGTCTAAATAATTTAAAGTTCTTTCTAATTCCTATGTCCTATGAATAGCTAGTGCGGAGTCAGGTCAATTGAGTACCAGAATCATATCTGGCATCTTTTTTTTTTTTTTTTGGCTTGGGTGAGGTAAAGGGGAACAGGGTTAAGGGAAGGCTTACCTTTAGTGAAGCCAGGACAAGTGTACCCTAGAACACTGGGTGATTTTTCCTGAAGGACTAGCAGCTGAGAAAAGAGATATAAAGGGGTGTACCTGCCTGGGGAGGAAGTGCATCGGGGAAAGAGATTACTGCCCCTATTGTATGTAGTGGGACCAGGAAGGGAAGAAGCTAGAGGGTGGGTGAGGAAGCTTGGAACCATCTTGTCTGTACTCTCTCAATTCCAGATTATAATGGGGAAGAAGTGTAGTTGGAGTCAAAGTCGTAGACAAAGTGACCTGGGGGTAAGAAGCATGTCCCTGACAATGGTATAGGTATTCTCTAATGTGTACCATGAGCGCTCATGATGGTACTGCTGTAGTTACAGATATGCCAAGTGCCCAAGTCCAAGAAAGATTTTGTCAGACCAAGGAATAGAGAAGGTAAACTTCTTGAGAGCAGAAACTATGCCATCATTTAATCATTTTTATCTTCATATCTACCATGCCTCAAAGTACCTCATACATAGTAGGCATGGAACAAATGTTTATTGAATGTTGAATGAACAAACTGAAAACACTTGAACAATCATGTTTTACTCATGCTTCCTTTGCATATTGTGATTTCCCCCAATATATTTCCAACGAACTGAGAAGTCAAAGTGAAATATGGTTTGGAAAAAGCATATAGATCTGTGGAATAAACTTGTTAATATGAAAAGGGAAGATAAATCAATACCACTTCAGTTTCCCAAACCTAATTAATGAACCAGAAGCTTCTCTCCAAAATTAATACCTGCTGGGATAGGATGATTAAGTAATGGGTGTGGGCACCAAGTTCAACATAAAAGATAATGAATGAGGGATAAATAGTACCTACTTTACTCCAAATAGGGACTGAAATATTGAGCTTTCTTTCACAGAAGTTGATGATAATGATCACTTAGATGAATAAACATATTTTCTTTTTTGTTATAACTAGTTCAGGTGACTTGATAGAAATGCTCACAGCTGTGATACACCTAGAAGAGTTAATTCAACTCGTTCCTTTTGCAGAACAGCAAAGTAGGCCAAGGGAGGGGAAGTGACATATTCAAGGTAATATGGTGTATTAGATAGAAAAACCAGAATTAGAATCCAGATCACTTGGCTCCCAATGATTTTCCTCAATTTTCTTGCATCTTTAGTGCTCTGGTCCCATGGCCCAGAGACACATTAAAAGAGATACAGATTTAACTGTACTTCCCTTCCCAAAGGGAAGGTCTGACCAGGGAAATACCCCATAGCCCCAGAGCTGATCTCAGCTCACCTTGTAGCTCTCTTTTTTGCTCTTCTGTTTGGATGCCAAGAAGATGGATCAAGTACACTCTTTGCCTTGTGCGTTGTACCTACCTCAGTCTCTTGAATGTGCTTCTGGCTACTTTAGTGTAAACAGACATAGACATTTGGGATTATGCACACAAAACGGGGGGGATTCTCAGCTTTCATTCATAGTTTTTAATCTATATCCCAAATGAGAGAGATATACCATCTAAGGATCATCTTTTGGGTCCAATTCTATTAAATGAACAGGTGATGTGGTATAGGCCAAACAGGAGTCAATTTCTAATTAGAAGATTTGGGATCAAATCTTACCTCTGTCACTATCTGAGCAGCCTCAGGTAAGTCACTTAATCTCTTTGAGCCTCAGTATCTTTATGTGTAAAATAAGGAGGTTGTACCAGAGGGCTTTTCAAGGTCCTTTCAAGATGTAAATCTATGTTCCCATGATCTATGATTCTGTTAGGTACCTTTATTCCCAAAACACAGTAAGGAGGATACAAAGATGGCTAAAATACTCAAGGACCTTGAGAAACATAGGATCAAATGGTTTACCCAGGATTTTAGAAAGACAGCTTAAGGATTATTCATTTAAATAACTATAAGTAGCATATGTGTGGATGAGATAAAGGGAAGCCACTGGCACCTCAGAAAAGCAACCTAGACACATTTTGATTCCAACAGCCTTGAAAGTTGAATACAAACCAAAAGCCTTTGAGTCCACATTAATCATTCAAGCTGAATTAGAGAGAAACATTAAAATTAAAATCTTGGAGTAAATTTCCTATTAGATAAGAAAGTGACTGACAAAATTAGTTCCAATAGGATTGATTTATACTTAAGTATTATGTTTTAAAGCTTCTCTATGACTATCAACTTTAAGCACTCTCTGTTATTATTTAAGGTTAACTTTTTGAAAAGAGTTGTATGTCAATCTTTAAAATTAATTGTTATTAATACATTTCTTTATTATATCACTTATGTTTTCCAATGAACCTCTCCCCTATCTCCTCCCAAAAGCATGTATTATAACAAATAATTTAAATAAAGGAAAACAATTCATTAAGACTAGCCAACATATTTTTAAAGGCTGATATTATAATCAATGTTCCATATCACTGGTCTCCTACCTCTGCCAATAATGGTGGGGAGATGGCTTCTAATAAATCTTCCAAACTTCAATCACTGTGACTTCTCAATATTTCGTTTTGAGTGTTTTGTTGTTGATATTTCTATTTCCATTGTTACAAACTTTGAATCTATTGTTTTCCTGATTCTGATTACTGCAGATATTTGCATCAGTTCATATGTCTTCCCA
The DNA here is from genome assembly GCF_003287225.1 of Phascolarctos cinereus. NCBI lineage: Eukaryota > Metazoa > Chordata > Mammalia > Diprotodontia > Phascolarctidae > Phascolarctos > Phascolarctos cinereus. The sequence continues at coordinate 195,917,287 of NW_027555625.1, forward strand.
TGCTTCTCTGCATATTTTATGTTGATTTTTTTTAAAAAAAGCTTTACAGAAAATAACTGCTACAATCCAGATTTCAATAAATATTCATTAACGTGAGATAGTAATTATAACATAAGTGCCAACTTATACATAGCTTTGGTTTTGCAGGCTTCTCCTACATCTTGAACTACTCCGTTTCCTTCATTCAATCTTCTTCCAAGTCTTTTAAGGTTGGTATTCCTCAAGAGTCTGTCCATTTCATTTCTTTCCCTTGGCACTTTCATTCCCTGTCTCCAGTCCTGACTTCTGTTCCAAGCTGTTCCAGACCTGAAGCCGCATGTGTATTCAGGGTATCTCCTATAGCATGTTACACAAATACCTTAAAACTCAACATGATTCAGAGTTTGCTATCTTTTCTCCTGAACCTGTTCTTTCTGAATTAAATATATCTGTCTTGTCAATACTGTTTATTTAGTATCCTGTGTTTAAAATTTTATTTGTATTTTTGACTTTTCCCCCTCCTTAACCTTTTATATCCAACCAGTTACTAGTCCTCTTGTAATAGTTCTTGCTTTCATTTCCCCCTCTGTTTTCACTACCAAACATTCTAATAAATGTATTCATTATCTATTATCACCCACATGTACTTTTACAGTCATTTTTATTGAATATTCCCTTTTAACTTTCTCTTCCTCCAAATCATTTTTTATTCCCTGTGAGTTATATTCCATATGCACAGATACTTTCATGCTGCTTTCTCAAAATCTCCGGTGACATTTTGTTTCCTACTAAAAGTATTTCTTACTCTGTGTTAATTGCCTCCTCAATCTGGCTCCAAATTACCTCTGGCATTATTCCACTTTATATATTCCATACCCTAGCCAAGTTGGACCTCTAGTTGTTTCCTAAATTACCTTGAACTCTTTCACCTTTGTTCTTTTCTGTTCCCTATTCTTACAGCATGTTCTCTCTTCATCTTTGCTCGTTAAAAGTACTTCTCTTCCAAGGCCCTGGTCAGATACTACTTCCTCTGTGAATCCTTCTCTGATTCCCCCCCCTCCCCTAGTCAACTTAAAGTAATCTTTACTTCTGAAATTCTCTTAGAACACTTTTTCTAAATTTCTTCTTCTTCACCCAGTTATGGTTTGCCTTACAATCTGCCTGGTATCAGGCTTTGTGGTTGTTGTTAGTTGTTTTCAGTCATGTCTGACTATTTGTGACCCCATTTGGGGTTTTCTTGGCAAAGATATTGGAATAATTTTCCATTTCCCTTTTCAGCTCATTTTACAGATGAAGCAACTGAGGCAAACAGGGTTAAGTGACTTGTCTAGGGTCACATAGCTGGTAAGTGTCTGAGGTCAGATTTGAATTCAGAAAGATGAGTCTTCCTGACTCCAACCTGGGCACTCTATCCACTCTGTCACATATGTGCAACTCTCTGGTGTATTGGTAAGTTTTATTGGACTGCTTTTTGAGCCCCTCTTTTTATTATTCCTTATAAGGGATAGCTCTCTGGGAGGGGGCTTGCATGTAGTGGTTATGTTGAATTGAATTCCAGCCTTCCAAATTTACAGCTGTATATTTTATTTTTCCCTTCTCATATTCTAACTCCAATCAAATTGAGCAACTCAGACCTCTGAAATAATCACCCTACCTTTTGTTTTCATATATGTGTGTATATGTATGTATGTATATATATGTGTATGTGTGTGTGTGTACTTATGGCAATTGATTACCACCTCATTGCAAACTACACTCAAAACTATCTCCAGTCCTGACTTCTGTTCCAAGCTCCAGACGTGAATGTACAAGTGTCCAGAGTGCAGATGTTCTGCAAACACCTTAAACTCAATGTGTCTCAAAGTTTGCTTTTTCCCCTAAACCTATTCTTCATTCTGAATTTACCAGTTCTGTCTTCTCTTGTCAATATACTTTCTTTCTATACCCCAAAATTATTTTACATAATGGTTAGACCAACCATTCACAGATATACCAATAGCATATTAGTGTTCCTGTCTTCATATAGCTCCTAAAACATTGACTGTTTTCATTTTTTCATATTTTTTCCAGTTTATTGGGTGTGAGGTGAAACGTCTGAGCTGTTTTCTAAAACTTGCGTTTCTTTTATTATTAATGATTTGGAGCATGGTTGCATACAGCCATTTATGCTTTGAAATTCTTTAGAAAATTGTTAATATTTCCTTTGACCGATTATCTACTGGGGACTAGTTATCTTTTACAGAGGCAGTGGGCGTATCAGATTTCCTGTATTCTTTTATCCTCTTGTAGAATTCAACAAATTTTAGCTTCATTTCACAGAGAATGATACTGCTGAATTCGCTACTCCAGGAGAATTTCAAGGATGGGCTGTGAGAACAGTGTGATGAGGGCATATTATTGCATGAAGAGACATTGTAAATCTGTCATTTAGAGAACAATAAGGACACATCTTGGAAATAAATTGAGAACATGATGGAAAAATCATTTACAAATGAGGGAGAGTTAGACAGACATGTACTGTGAGTTCTTGGCCACAGACAATGACCTAGTCTGCAGTTGGAAATTCATGAAAATGCATTCTGCAAACCCTTTGGAATCCCTCTGTGCAGCCTCTTTATTCAGAAGAATATATGATAATTTAATAACATGATAGAAAAGGTTAGCAAATTCGATGGAACCAATTTTGTTCCTTGGGACTTTGACAGATACCCTGGATGCTCCCCAATGTGCTTGGCGTGTCTCTTCCCCAAAGACAGTACTGAATTCAGATAACCACAGATGATGGGAAAGAATGATAGGAAAGGCACAAGGTAAATTTGCTGCTTTTTTGATGAGTTCAGGAGGATACTCATTTCCCTTCTTAGAAGGCTCTGGGGATCGAGATCTGATTTCTTGAGTACTATTTCCTAGATGAATATTCTTTCAGTCTGGCTTCTGATATGTTCAAAAAACACTTAAATCTCTTTTTTCTCTTTGTTCAGCTGCAGATAAGTACAGTAGGTCAAGTATTTTGAAATAGAGTAATTGATTTTTCTCTGTAAGATAATTAGGAGTAGACTGGAGTTTCTTAGTACATGTTACGTGTAGCACATGTAGAAATACACTTGCAATGTTAAACCAGGTGCAGAGTAAGAGCTTCCATTTATGTAGCAATTTATAATTTCCAATGCACTTTCCTCACAAGCCTGTGAAGTAGGTCACAAAATAGAATTATTATTTCAGTTTTACAGTCATAGAAACCGAGGCTCACTGAGATGAAATGACATACCTGGTCCCATAGCTAGATCAACATCTACAACATTTGAGTCACAACTCAAATCCATGACTTTAGAGGCCTAGATTTAGAGGCAAAGGATGATAGCATCATAAATTTGGAGATAGAAGGCATGTTTGTGGTCATCTATTTGCCTCAGTTTCTTCATCTGTAAAATGGGTAGTATAATAACACCTGCCTTCTAGGGTTATTGTGAGGATTAAATGAGATGTCGTTCGGTTGTTTCAGTTGTGTCCAACTCGTAGTGACTCCATTTGGGGTTTCTTGGCAGATCTGGAGAGGTTTGTCATTTCCTTTTCCAGCTCACTTTACAGATGAGGAAACTGAGGCAAACAGGGGTCACACAGCTTGCAAATGTCTGAGGCCAGATTTGAACTCAGGAAGATGAGTCTGACTCCAGGTATGACACTCTAACCACTGTACCACCTAGCTGCCCTTTTAAATGAGATAATATTTGTAAAGTGCTATGCAGACTTTATAGCCTCAAATACATGTTCTCATCATCATTGTCATCATTATTATTATTCTGTTATGTCCACTAGTCATTTAATAGATAAAGAAATTGATGCACAGAGAGTTTAAGTGATTTATCCAATGGTTTCTGAAATCAGATTTAACCCAGGTACTCCTGACACCACTCTATCCAGGTGTCATGCTGACCCTTTTCTGAGTTTTAATCCTCTCCTTTTGGTGCTAAAGAAGTTTGTGATTATGGATGATTCATTTGATTTCCCTGGATTTTAGTTTCTTCTCTAAAAGATTTAAACCTAATGATCTCTAAAGGCCCTTTTGGCTCTAAGTTGTCTATCTTCAAATACAGTGTTCTTTCCTCTACTTCATACCAACCGCCTACATATAGGACTTACTTACAGAGCTACTTTCTCCATAAATAGGCATCTTAATTATCAAAGAAATAAGGGTTTTTTTTGGGGGGTATCATGGGGTGTTGGGCCTACGTCTTCCTAGCCCTCCCTAAGGAACTTACGGGGTACGGAAATTTTCTCCTTCAATATAAGCTCCCTAAAGGCAGAAACTGTTTCATTTTTGTCTTTGAATCTTCAACACTTAGGCCAGTATCTGGCACACAGTAGGCACATATGGCACATAGGAACTTAATGATGCTTGATTCAGGTCAACTTATCTGTTACAGTTTTTGAAAGAATTGCTTGGGGTTGCTGAGGTATTATTGGTTACCTATAGTCACACACTAGGATTTGTCAGAGGCAGAATACATACCCAGGTCTTTCTTTTTCCCAGCCTAGGCCCCCATCTACTATGCCACACAACTTTTCCAAAATAGCTTCCTGGTTATTTTTAAGGCATTATGATTTATGTTATCAATTACATTTAGGTCTTTTGATTAGTCAATTGGTATTTTCTGGGTTTATATCTTAGCTTATGAACCTTAAATGAACTTAAATTACTTGAGCACTTCTGGAAAAAGACTGGATAATGGATTGAATCATCTTTAGCAAAGCAGGGAGTTGCAGATAATCTTTCTTGGACATGAGCTTAATATTCAATTCTACATTCAATTCTACATTCTTGTGTATATTCAATTTCCTGAAACTCAAATAAAAAACAGAACTAATGGCTTGTTTCCTCAAATATTTTAATTTTCCACATGGGTTTACTAATGTTAACACAACATAAAGTATTGCTTGAAAATAAATGACTTTCATCCTTCATGTCACTGTGGTAAGGCCTGAGTTTCCTTTTCTGATCTCTGCATTTTCAGGGGGCAGATTCCCAAAGAGGATTGTATGTGAGGAGGAGAAAGGTCACACAAATAATATAATTCATGAATGGGATTTGGATAGGCACTTCCTGGACAAAACAAAAATAAATACTAGCATCACACAATATTGAGTGCAACTTTAAGGGAGGAAAATCAAAGCCCTGAACTTTTGGGAAACCTGGCAACCGTAATGTTACATTTCTTTCCTATTATAATCGAAACTGCTCATACCCTATTAAGGAAATACTTGGCAATTTTGCGTGTACTTGCTTTCAGGCAATTATGATTCTATATGGACTTTAATTCTTCAAGATTCCATTATTTCATTGGTGTGAAGACTTCCTTCTCTAAGTCAGATTTTATATACTCTGTCTTAATCCAGGGTTTTTGTGAGTTCCTGTGGCTAAAGGGGGACGAACAAACAAACAAATAAGTTTTGAATGATGAGCCTCTTGAACTTAGCCAGACTAGGCTTTGGACAGTGGGCACACTACCCCAGCTTGGTTGACACTCTACTGAAACAGTCTCCAAAAATCCAGGGTTATCTCCACACCACAGTGAAGAAAGTAAGGAGGATTGCATGGAAGGATGGCTATAGACCAGTAATTTGAAGACCTAAAGTTTAATTCCATTGGTATTGGTGTTCCCTTCACCACCAACACAGCTCACAACCCCATTAATGATTTACTAGATGGTTATGATGACTCAAATATTCACCACCTTCCAGTCAATCTGGTGAGGAACCTCTCCAAGTCTAGATAGGCTTATCCTAGGTTGACAATCAAAACATCAAGACACATACTTGAAGCTTTGCCAGCTATGTAGGACATTCCAAAAATTGCACTGCCTTGGTAAAATCTTCAAGAGCCTGGGGTATTACAGAAGCACTCTAGGGAAAGGTTTACTTCTATTTCTGTCATCTTTGGCTCTATCTCTATTTTCTACCTCTACCTCATTCTAAATTAATTTTTTAATTAAAATATTTTCTTTTATCTCTCTCCCACTTCACTCTCCCTTAAGTGAGGCAAAACAATGAAGAACAAAACACATCATAAATATAGTCAAGCATATCAAATTAATTTATTGAGCATGTCTTAAAAAAGGATCATTCTACATTCTGAGTCCATCACTGCTCTGTCAGGAAGTGGGTAGTGTGTTTCATCACTGGTCATCTGGAATCACAGCTGGACATTACATTGGTCAGAGTTCTTAAGTTTTTCCAAGTTTCTTTTCTTTACTTCCAGACTTTACCTCTACGTTTACTATTATCACTCTAGCTTTATTGCTCTCTCTCCTCTCTCTCCTTTCTTTCTCTTTCTGTCTGTCCCCTTTCTCTGTCTCTGTCACTCTCCTCTCTACATCTAGTTGTACTTTATCTTTCCTCTAACTCTAGCCATAATATATCTATACATCTTCTACCTTTATCAACATATGTGTATATACATATACGTACACGTACACCCACCTATGTTAGAGATTTTATACATTGTATATAGTACACATGTATATAACTATATATAGGGATATACAATAAAGATATATGTGTGTGTATTCTCAGATATGCATTTCCTCCTCTGTTTCCTAGGAGATTACTAGAGCACATAGTTGAGCCCTAATAATAATGTACCATGTATTCCAGACATCTGAAGACACATGCCAGACCCACCAGGGGAAATAAATCACATTTTAGTATTCATTCTCCAGCAGCCTACTGCGCTGTCACTGAGGGCATATCTATAACCACTGTCGACTCCATTAGAAGCCTACAGACAGAAAACCTCCAGCTGACAAGTCAGAAATACAGCTGACACTCTGCATATGCTAATCATCTGTGGGAATGAAAATGGGAAGCAATTGTGCTTTGCTGAGAGCTCTGGGACTTAGGCAGACAACTGGTCAGGGGGAGCCTGGCAAACCTTTCTTGAACCCTAAAGCCATGAAGGGAAGGGTCAAGACACACTTTACATAATCATCCAATAACAGGCAGCTAGGTGGCACAATCAGTAAAGTGCTGGCCTAGGAGTCAAAGATCTGAGTTCAAATCCTTCCTCAAACACTCATCAACACTGCACAATTCTAGGCAAGTCATTTACTCAGTCTGAAGTCCCTCATTTTGTAAAAAATGAGGATAATGCCTACCTCCCAGGGTTGTTGTGAGGATTAAAATGAGCTAGCTGTTGTAAGGTCTTTGCAAACCTTACAGTGCAGTATAAAAGCTAGCTATTGTTTTCTTTTTAAATAAACCTAAAATATCTTTTTTTTTTTAAATGAAGAACTCAGGAGACAGCCCTGGCTTTGTGAAATGAGCCCTGGAGCCAGAGCCAGAGCCAGGGAACCTGGATCTGAGTCTTGGTTCTGTTGCTATCTGTCACTGGTCCTCTAGTTCTGAACACTGTGAGTCAAGATGTTCATTTCTCCTTAAGAACAACAACAACTAACTACTACTACTACTACTACTACTACTACTACTACTACTACTACTACTACTACTACTATTGCCCACATGTAAAGATAAAAATAAAAGGATTGGTGCATAGCTAGGTGGTGCAGTGGGTAGAGTGCCATGCTTGAAGTCAGGAGGACTCATCTTCACGAGTTCGAATCCAGCCTCAGACACTTACTAGCTATGTGACCCTGGGCAAGTCACTTAACCTTGTTTGCCTCAGTTCCTCATCTACAATATGAGCTGGAGAAAGAAATGGCAAACTACCATAATACCTTAGACAAGAAAACCCCCAACATGGTCGCTAAGAGTCAGACAGTGACTGAACAATGACAGTGTAGACTAGGGGAGACTTCAGTATAGTTATTTGCTTTCACAGCTCCCCTATATCTCTTGTACCTGGAATTCCTTTTCTACTTTTATCTACCTATCTAAATTCTAATCATCCTTCAAAAAAAAAGAATCAATGTGATCTAGTACATAAAACAATAAATATAGAGCAAGAGTTCTTAACTTTTTTGTGTCATGACATTCTTATGAAGCCTATGGACACCTCACATAATAATGTTTTTAAATTCAACAAAATAAAATACACAAGATTAAAAAGGATACTGATTATATTAAAATGTAGTTGTAAGAAAATTTTAACCCACAGATCCCAAGTTAAGAGCCCCTGCTTTAGAGTATAAGAACCTAGGTTGGAATTCTTTCTCTGCCACTAATAAACATTGATGACCTTGGTCAAATCTTTTCCCTTTCTCTGGGACTTAGTTTCTTCTTCTGTGAAATGAGAAGTTTGTACTAGATACTTTTAATGTCACTTCTTCTTTCCTTCTATGACTATTCTGGAGCTCATGCTACTATCTCCCTTCTCTAAAAGCCTTTTGCACAAGGCCACAAGACCACATAGGTTAGAATTTACTTGATCTCTAATTGTCCTTAGTGGAAAAAAAAAACCTGTCATCTCAGGATGTAAGTTCAAGTTCTATCATTGCCACTTATTGGTTGTGTGACCTTAGGCAAGCCATTTCCATAAATCTTCAATGGGGGTCAACCCCATTTTATCTATAATAAGAGCCTTTGTATATTGAGCACCACACTCAATGCTGGGGGAGATGCAAAATTTAAATAAGTCATAGCCCTGGCCCTCATGCAACCTAACAGTCTAGTGGTCTAACATGTCTTTGGGTTAAATGAAAACAATATGAAATGGACTTTATCTGGTTGATGTATGACATAATTCCTCTGTGTGGTGTCATTAAGGTTGATAATCTCTATTATTATCATGACTTTAGAAAGTCTTACTTCCATATCTTATCATGTTATTAAGTCATTTTTCATTTGTGTTTGATGCTCCATGACCTCATTTGGGAATTTCTTGGCAGAGATATTGGAGTGGTTTGCCATTCCTTCTCCAGTTCATTTTAAAGATGAGGAAACTAAGGCAAACAGGTTAAGTGATTTGCCCAGGATCACACAGCTAGTAAGTGTCTGAAGCCAGACTGGAACTCATGAAGATGAGTCTTCCTGATTCTGGGCCTAGTCCTCTATCCACAGTACCACCTAGCTGCCCATATCTTGTCATAGGAAGGAGATGATCTTGGGTTATTTAAGTCTATGCTAGGGGTTCTCAAGCTCTGGTAGGTTTTGTACAAATTGAAAAGTTTCAAGTTAGAATCCGGTAAAAGGCAAAGTCTATTTTTTGAGGACTAGCCTAAGATTGGAGAGGCTTAATACCTGACTGCTGGCCACATGATGAGGAATTCTTTGGCTCTGGTACCCAATGAAACAAAGAAATATACAAAATAGTCCTCAGTCGCCTACAACACATTTCATTTCTCCCATGATTGTGCAATGAAACCAGAAAAAAGGAAGTTGCAGCTAAATGAAAGTTCTCATTGGATAGACCAATAAAGTAGTTGGTGGAATTGGTTTGATTGTTCACCCAGGAGCAATAAGAAAAATAATTTCATGGGACATTTGGTCATCTCACATTGTAGTGCTCATAATAAGCATTTGCAAAAAGACCGCTATGGAAATAAATATAGCTTATGTTCCAAAACTGATTACAGAGGATTAAAAGGTAAAGGAAGTCTATGATGGACTCAATTAGATCTTTCAGTCAAATCAATGTAATAATCATTCTGGCCAGGCTTGGCCTGCCTATTCCTTGAAAAGGGCTTAAGATGATAATGACCCTGGAAGTTGTATTTCTATCTGTCAAAGGTAGAGACAATGAGAGATCAGGACTGAAGAGTGAGTTCTCCCCCCCCCCACACACACACAGTGGTACTATTAAGGATCTTTTGAGAGAAAGGAGAGGAGGATATACAGAGAAGAGGGAGGTGTGGGTGACTTTCTCTGGAAAGATGGATTTGCTGCAACAATGGCAGCTTGTGGCAGCAACATCTGCAATTTCTCTTCTCAGACTGAAGCTCACAAGACAGGCCAAGAACAAAAAAAAGCTGAAAGGAACTGTTGTTGTGAGATATAAGATTATGTTTTTGTTTGTTTTTTATCACAAGTGCTCTCTCAGGTGACTGAAGCACTGAGGGAAAAATAAATACGAAGGAACTGGAGGACCTTATACCCCATGATCATTTGTCCTCTTGAGATGCATGAGACTGGCATCCATTTCTAAGTATGCCATTTTATTCTGCTAAAATATGCATCTAACTAATCTAATTTCCCATAAATACCTGTGATTATTCAGTCCTTTGCATTTCTTTGTGTTCCTTTGTTAAAATGAGGGTGAAGCTCTGGGAGCCATGCAAGAGAGAATGACCTTTCCTAGCACAGGGCTGGAATTCCAACTCCCTGGCATAGTGTTACAGAGTTTTCATTTTCTAATCAGGGGCATCATCATGAGCCACTCATATGTCTGAAAACTATACTAGCATAGGCATATTTAAGGCCTTTTAAATATGCCTCATCAAACCATGGGTCTCTGGGGTTATATCAACATGATGACTTCAGTGTAGTGTCGAAAAAAGTTGATGATGTCAAAAAATATGTTGGGAAATACATCAGGAATAAGGGATGAGAAGCCCCAGGCTTGTACAGAGACTATACAAAAACTTCATCCTTACATGTAATGTATATCTTCTTTGAGAAAAGAATTGGAAGAGCAAAGATGAGAAAAGCAGATGGCCCTAGGCACAGAGTACATAGAGATCTAGGCTTGAGGCAACACAGTTGTGAAGGCTTTGAGCAATTGATTCACAAGGTATACAAAGGACAAGAGGATAACAAAGGCATGGAAAAATATCAGACCTTAATAATACTGATATCTGGGAAAACGTAAAAAAAAACCCCTAAACTACTGACCTATATGCCTACTTATTTATTTATATAAATTTTATATGAATAATCTCTACCTGGTTTGAGAGCATCTTTTACAAGAGTATTTGTTAGCAACAAGCAGGCTTTCACATGGGATTTTTTTTTTGCCATAAACCACAATTTTGCCATCACAAATGTTCAGAAGGCATATAGATTTGGTAGAGTAAAATTCCACTTTTAAAGCATTTTCCCCCAATAAGGTGTCTTCTCTGCATACATCAAAATTATTTCAGATTATTTGAAGGATAAAACAACAGAGATTTGATGACCAGATGATCCTATCAGTTGAGGTACAAAACAGGGAATTATATGCTCAGCAAAGAAATTTGTTACTGTCACAGAAGAAATATAATGCAAAGTTCAAATTGAGATATTTCCTACAGTTCATAAGATCATAAATTTAGAGCGGGAAAGACCTTAGATACCATTGAATCAAACCCTTTCAATGTAAACCTGAGGAAACTTGGGCCTGAAAAGGTAATATGATTTGTCCAGGATCTTGAAGCTGGAAAGTCTTTGAGGTGGGATTTAAACTCAGGTCTTTTTGACTGAAAGTTCAGCATGTTATATATCGTATTATCTTCAGATTCTCCTGTTTTTAGTTGACAGCATGCTGTATGCATTGAACCCTGGAATATTATTAAATCTCCTGGAAGAGACTCATTACCACTCAAAAAATTTAGGTTAACCATCCACACCAGAAAAAACAAATAAACCAAGCAGATGAATAGTGTGTCTTATGAAGGTTATAATAGGTTGTTTATGTTCAATCTGGAGTCAGGAAGACTTGAGTTGGAATTCCATCTCAGATGCTTTCCAGTTGCATGGTCCTGGGCAAATCATTTAACCTCTCCTTAATCAGTGGAGAAGGAAATTGCAAACCATTTCATATCTTTGCCAAGGAAACTCCATGGATAGTATGATTCACAGGGTCACAAAGAGCAGGACATGAGGGAATGACTGAACAACATAATGACACAATGGCCAACCTATAGAGTTTGTCCATCAAAATGTGTGTTGTGTGTGTGTGTGTGTGTGTGTGTGTGTGTGTGTGAAAGTAGGCTAGGTTGCTTTTGGGAAATTGTAAAGCTTTTTTAACGACCCTAACACTCTCACAAAATGACCAGTCTTTTTAAACAATTAATATTATTTTGGTGCCTGATGACTGTGAGTAATGGAGCAGTATTGTCTGAAGAAGTAAAAATGACAATTACTGTACTCAGAGAGAAATGAAGCACATAGTGGGTATGAACAGGGTGCAATACATAACAACTAAAATATGAAAAGAAGAACACAAAGGATATTTTTGAAATATTAACAGAAAAAGAAGATATACTGGCTACAGAATTAGACCAAGAGATGCTATGTTACACTTGCATTCTTACATATCAGAAAGAAATAAAAACCACAGAAGGCCCCTAAGACGCTGGATAGACCACCTGTGCCAAACTTGTGGGATGATATAAGCAGGCACAGATATGCAGCAATTCACATCACTGAAGAAAGACTTACATCAATAATAACAGATACATTTGAGGATTCAGGTGTTGTTATTGTTATTATGATTATTACCTTAAAATATCAGTGGATCTGAGATCTCATTAACTATCAAGAAATATGTTACTTTCTCATCTTTAAGATTTTTTCATTCAAAAACGTGGAAAGACATGGACTGATACTGAGTGAAGTGAGCAGAACCAGGAGAACATTGTACACAGTAACAGCCACATTGTGCGGTGACTAACTTTGATAGATTTACCTCTTCTTAGCAATGCAAGGATCTAAGACAACGCCAAAAGACCCATGATGGAAAATGCTATTCCCATCTAGAAAAAGAACTATGGAGTCTGAATGCAGATCAGAGCATACTATTTGCACTCTCTCTTTTTTGTTCTTTTTCGTGGTTCCTCCCATTATTTCTACTTCTTTACAACATGACTAATGTGAAAATATGCTTAATATGAATGTATAGGTAGAGCTCATATCAGATTGCATACTGTCTTGGGGTGGGGGAAGGGGAGAGATGGAGAGAAAATTTGGAACTCAAAATCTTGTGGAAGTAAATGTTGAAAACTAAAAATAAATAGATTAATAAAAAATAAAACTATGAAAAATAAATTTAAAAGTTTTCATTCAAATAATCTATGCACACATTGAGTATATCCTTAATGAGAACATTTTAAGTGAACAGAAAACCTTTTACATACTACTCAGGAGCAGCAGACCTCACCTTCACCAGTACAAATTTGTACAAAAACTAGAAAGTACTCTTACTGCTGTGTCCATTGTTTTTTGGTGGCTCAAAGCCATTTAATTAAGAGTGGCAAAATATATTAAGGTTCTTCTCCAACAAGGTGTCCCCATGCAATATCCCCATCACTATCACTATCACTATCAGCATTGTCATCATCATCATCATCATCTTCTTCTTCTTCTACTTCTCTTCCTCCTCCTCTTCTCCTTTTCTCCTCCTCCTATCATCATCATCATCATCATCATCATCATATACTTAAATGCATTCTTTTTGAAAGTCTGCAGAAGAATCCATAGGATAGCTAGCGAATGGTATTTAAGGGTAAATCAAAATAAAGCAAAAAATTTTCAGAGTCCTGTGGTCCAGTAGTCTTCAATATTTTCAAAATGCAAAGAAGTCTTGCTTAAAGTAATATACCTCCCTTTCCCCATGTGATTACTTGTAAAAGTATTTTTCTGTAATGTGCTTCTTTTCTTTTGCCCACGCAGCATAGAGTCACCATTCCTCCACCCTTCCTCCCTTTTAAGAACTTAGAGCCTGGCTTATCTCTCACTGTTCACATGCCAAAAATACTATGCTTTTAAGAGCCAGAGTAAAATTAGATTTTAGAAGACATGTCGTGAATTTATAGTTTAAATATTAGGAAATTCAAAAGTTGCCACCCTTTTTAGGCATTGTGCACTTACTCTACAGATAGTTCTAAAATTACTTTGACAATCTACATCAGTCACTTAAAATGCTCAAAAAGATGTGGCTTTGAGTAAAACAACTTTGGCATCCCATTTTATTTTATTTTATTTTGGTGAGGCAATTGGGGTTAAGTTACTTGCCCAGAATCACACAGCTAGTAAGTGTTATGTGTCTGAGGTCAGATTTGAACTCAGGTCCCCCTGACTTCAGGGCCAGTGCTCTATCCACTGTATGGCATCCCATTTAAAAAAAATGAACTTGTGACCTTATATCCAGCGACAAAATCAATATGGTTAATTCTGTATAGTTTTGTTTTTTATACAAACAGTAATTGCTTACGTTTAGAGTACTTTCCCCACAATATTATCATCATCCTCATAGAAGAAACTGAGGCTTAGAGAAACTAAGTGATTTGTCTATATAGGTAGGCATGACTAGAACACAACCATAGGCTGCATTAACAGAGGAAGTGTCCATAAATGAAAGTAATGGCCTTTCTGTTCTCTCTCCTGCCCAGACAACTTTTGTAATTTAATATGTTCAGTTCAGAGTACCATATTTTATGAAACACATCGATAATTTGGAAAGCATCCAGAGGAGGGTGATCAGGATAATGAAAGGCCCCAAGATCATGCCATATGGATTGAGAGAACTGGAGATTTTTGGGCCAGAGAAGAATTAATGGGATCTCAGGTCTCACTGGACCTGAAGTTAGAAGACCCTTGTTTGAATCTTGCCTCTGCTATTTTATTATGTATTACCTTGGGCAAGTTATTGCCCCTTTTCTAGGCCCCAGTTTCCTCAACTGCAAAATGAAGTGGTTAGATTAGATGCTCTCTAAGGATACTTCTAAATCTAGATCTCACGATCTTTGGAATCCTCTGTAACATTAAAGTTATTGGAAGAATCTTATAAATATACCACACACTTGTTCACCCACTGAGAGGACATCACAATTTCTGACTTAATCCTTCTGGCCAGCTGGAAATATTTTACTTATTAATCATTTATTCCCTAAATATTCATTCAGTTTCTGGTAGCTGGATTAACTGAGTTCAGATTTCACCTCTGATGCTTGCTACCTGTGTCACCTTCACTGCAAGTCATTTAATTTCCCTAGACTAAATGGCCTCTAAGGTCCCTTGCAGTTCTATATCTATGATTCTTTGCCTTACTAGGTAATGAGAATGACATGCAGTCACTGTCTTAAAGGAGCTTACAACATATGGGGGACCTGGGGGATAAGGGGATGAAATGAAATTGGCATCTTTTTCTTTACTTGAGGTTTTCAGTAGAGAAGGTAGAGTATTGCAGAGGGACACAGCCCCTCTTTTATTAAAAAGCAGCAATAGTTGCAGTCGACTGTACTATACACTATACTATACTATACTGTACTATACTATACTATATGACTTTACAAATTGCTCACAATAACCATGTGAGGTAAACAACACAAGTATTATTATCTTAATCTTTTTATATAAGGAATCTGAGGACCAATGAAATGAAGTTCTATGTCTAAGGACATACAACTGTTGAATTTTGGAAGCAGAACTTATACCTGGGTCCTTGGAGTCCATGTTCATTAAGTTCCTTTAGGGCAGGGCCTATTTTATTTCTTTTTTCTTCTTCCCTTTATTTCCTCCCTCCCACCTTTCTCCACTCCTTCCCTTCCCTTCCTTCCTTTCTTTCTTCTTTCCTTCCCTTCCCTTCCTTCCTTCCTTCCTTCCTTCCTTCCTTCCTTCCTTCCTTCCTTCCTTCCTTCCTTTCTTCCTTCCTTCCTTCCTCCCATCTCTTCTTCCTTCCTTCTTTCCTTCCCTTTCCTTTCCTTCCTTCCTTCCTACTAAACAGTAACTGATTTCAGTTCTCTATTTCCCTGTCAGTAACTGTCTTAAAAGGAAGTAGAGGCTAAGCATGAAGAAAGGTTGGAACTGATGGTACATCTATACGTTCCTCCAGCTATTATTCTTTACCTCCCCCTCCAACAATGTAGTGTGGAAGACAGTGAATCCCAATTGAGAAATGTTTGAAGACAAAAGGAAGCCTCAGAGGAATTGGCCATACACCCTTAGAACAAGGAACCTCAGGAACTATCAACCAATTCCTTCAGTTTACAAAGGAGAAAAGGAAGGCTCTGACAAAGTCAGAGGCAAAAGTTATTTGCCTATAATCACCTCCCTAGTAAATGGCAAGGCTAGGACTATTAACTCAGGTCCCCTAGTCCGAGGGTCTTCCCACAACACTATGCTTGCCTCAAATATGTTAGTGTGAATTTTCTTTTAAAAATGAACTTTCCTTTTTTTGTTTTGTTTTTTCTTATTTCTTCATGTACTCTTCTCCCTCATTTTCTTTAAAAAGAAAACCTCAGGCTTCCCCTAGGGCCCACTGGTGACCCTACTTTCTAGTCTCCTGGTAGGATCTGATCCCTAAACTCCCTGACTTCAAAGGAACTCCAAGTTAGGATGGAGGTTATAAAACAAACAGCCTGCTGACCAGGTTCCCATCCTCTCCGGCCGCAGTAGCTCCTGTCAGGCTTCCTTGCACTGAGCTCCCTTTGAAGTCGGGGGGAGGGCTTGAGCGGGTGTGTGGAGGCAGAGGGGTGGGGAGGATGGGGACTAGGGACTCAGCAAAGCCTAAAAAAGGAGGGGGGGAGGCAGAGGAAATAGTGAAGTCTTGTGAAGTTTATGTTTCCACATCCCCTTTCTGCATCTCCTCGCCCCAGGCCCAGTGACCTCCAGCTGCCCTTTGATCACCATGTCCAACTTGACCTTTCTTCTAGCAGAATCCCTTTTGTGTGCCTCTCTCCCTTCTCTTCCTTACTATCGAAATTTACCTGGGTGTCCTAACAAATTGTTGTCACCAAAGCTTTGCCTGATGTGGTAGAATGTGCTACTTCTCCCAGAGCAGTCTGCATTTTAACCAACCCTAAACCAAAGCATTTGTCTTAATCCAAAGGAAGGAAAAATAACAATAATAATAACACATGGTAACCAGCCCTTGGAGCCTGTAGCCAACCTACTATAACTCCCCCTTCTTTCTTCATTTTGCCTGAGAAGGCTAGCTTCATGTTCATACTAAAGGGATAAAAAAGAGGTTTTTGTTGTTATTTTCGGTTATACTGAAGCTAAAAAGAGGAGCTTTTGCCCCACCTTTTGGTATTAGAAGGCAGGAGGTAAAATTGTCAGGGTTCCCCCCTCCCCTTTTCAAGAAGATGGAAGTTTAGTGGAGGGCTATGTTTACAAGAATTCAGAGATGAGCCAAGATACTATGTTGTTGAGCTGGTTTCTCCAAACTTCCTCACACACTGTTATCAGTAAACAGTTTTGGAGCATGCATCAGCAATGTCTGTAAAATTGCTTATTTTACATGATGTATTACTGTGCTAATAATTATAAACGTAACAAAATTTACAAAAAAATAGCATTTTAAAAACGGTGCTGTAAAGATGAAATCGTACTTAATTCTAGAGTTAGTGGGGAGACTGAAGATTATTGCTTCAGAAGGAGTGTGGCATGCTCAGACTTGCACTTTAGGAAAATCAGTTCAGTAGCTATGTGGAGGATGGATTAGAGATGGAAAATGGTCATAGGTTTAGAGCTGAAAGAGATCTTATCAGTCCTTGAGTACAAACACCTTATTTTATTAAGGAGGAAACTCAGTCCCCAAGATGTTGTCTGACTTGCACAGGGTCAGTCAGCTAGTAAGTTTCAGAGTCAGGATTCAAAAAGAGGTGTTTCTGACTACAGGACCAGTGCTTTAACCATTTAGGAGACGATTGGAGTAGTTCAAGAAAGAAATTCTGAGCTGAGATGGAAGCCGTGTGAGCTTAGATCAAATGGGAGAGATATGGAGGAAGAAATGGTAAGATTTAACAGCTGATTCAAAAATCCCTTTCTAAGTCTTTGCTATGATCTGCAGTTCTGCCTACTTCCTTCCTTATGGAGTTAGGAGGAAGGAGGAGGAAGAGGAGGAGAGTCTAGCCTTCAGGACCTTTCCCCACCCCCACCCCCAGCTTTTCCCAGTAGGACCTCAGCTCACTCTACCTGAATCTTGCATATATATCTTCGATAATGTGCTCCTAAAGGGAAATGTCCTATAAGATCCACTTTAGGTTCCCAGGTGCATGGCAGCATAGATTTTGGGATAGAAGGGATCTTGCAGGTCATCTAGTCCATCCTTTTTACTTTACAGGTCAGAAAACTGAAACTCAGATCCATTAAGGCCATATCAATAGTAACCTGCAGAGCCAGGATTCCAGATTCCAAATCCAAATACTCTTTCCATTGTGCTTTTTTTTTTGGAATAGGATTGTTGGGGAGACTGGGTGCTGAAAGTCAAGTATTGCTCTCAGGAATTAATCAGGAGAAATAATTTGTCAGTATCTAATACATAGGCGTTACTATCCTTAGTTTACAAGGGAGAAGACTCACTGTGAGATTGAGAGAGACAATATCATGGTATGGAGAAAATAGCATGGTATGTAGTGTTAAAAGGCTGATCTTAAGTAAGTCATGAGGAAATTGGACTAGTTTCTAGAACCCAAAGATTCTTGGACATGAAACTGATTTTTCCAACCCTTTCACTTTAGCCATCTGGCTCCCTAAAATCCCCTTCCAATATTAGCTGTATATTAAGAAGGGCCTTTCTGGGGCAGTAGGTGGAGTTGTAAAAGGTGAGAGAGAATCACATTCTGTTATCCCTCTCTCTTCTTTGGTTGAAATGCACTTTAAAGGTTTCAGTGGGAGACTGGAGTTGAGACATCTTGATTGTATTGGCAGGGAAGGCCTCTTCCACCTTTTCTATCTCTTTTAGGTTCTAAAACTCTGCCCCACTGCTTAAGGACCCAACAATCAAGTTGATTTACCATCTTCTATGAGCAGTTTTAAAGGTAATCGTGACTTTGGCGTATAATACACTATTTCTGGCTTTTTAATTATAGGGAGTAAAAAAACTAATATTATAACACCCCTTAAGAAGCTTATAATCTAGCTATGTGACTTTCACTCCATCATTTCCCATCCTTGGGCCTCATTTTCATTATGGGAATAATTATAATTGCAGTTCTAAGGAAAGTGCTTTGTAGATCTTAAAGCCACATAGAGTCATGGCCTGGTATTTATAGTATTTTCTTTTTGTCAAGGGTCTGACTCAAGTTTTTACTCTCCTTTTCTTTTCCGAGATCATAAAATATTGATAGCTGGTACACAGAAGAGGTCTTCACTCTCACTCACTCCACATTTCTAATTAGTTGCCAAATCTTCTTGTTTCTATCTTCATATCTCTTCCATCTCTTCCATTCTATCTGCTTACACTGTCATAATCCTCATGACCTCATGGCTGAATTGTCACAATGGCTTCCTAATTTGTTTCTCTGCTCCAAGGCCCTCTTCACCTTAACCCACCCTCCATATAGCCACTGAAGTGATTTTCTTAAAGTACTGGTTTGACCATGTCACCTATTTAATACACTGTAGTGACTCCCTCCAGGATTACCTCTAAGATGAAATATAAATACCTCTGTTTTGAATTTAAAATTCTTCACAACCAGGTTCCATCTTTTATTTCCGCCTTTTCCAGAGTAATTACCTATTACTTGATTTTAAGTACTCTATAGTTCAGCCACAGTGGCTTTCCAGGCTTTATACGTAGCACTCCTTCTCCTTTGTGTCTTTGTACTGACTCTTCCCTCATGCCTGGAACTTAACTCTCTCCTCACTTCTACCTTTGACCTTGGTGATTTCCTTGCAAACTTTAAAGTGCTATATAAATGCCAATTGTTAATATTATGATTATTATCATTATTATTATTATTATACTTGCCTCAAATACCACTTTCTAAAAGAGTCTTTTCTTGTCTTCCCCCCCAGCTGTTAGTGCCCTCCCCAACAAGATTAACATATATGCTTGCTTGTGTTTTATACCTACCTACATATTTGAGTGTTTGAATGTAAGCTCTTTGAAACCAGTCTGTTTTGATTTTTGTCTTTGTATTCTGAAACACAGCACAATGTGTGACATATTATGTGGATTGATTGATTAATTGATTGACCTAGTTCAACTTGATGAAGTAACTGAGACATAAAGAAGTAAAATGATTTTTTTAAGGTCACCAACCTTTGTTGTCATTATTCAGTTTTTTTAGTCGTGTCTGACTCTTCATGACTCCATTTGGGGTTTTCTTGGCAAAGCTACTAGAACAGTTTGCCACTTCCTTTTCCAGCTCATTTTATAGATATGCAAACTGAAGCAAACAGGGTTAAGTGACTTACTAAGGGTCACCCAGCTAATAAGTGTCTGAGGCCAGATTTGAATTCAGGAAGATGAGTCTTCCTGACTCCAGGCCTGGGCTCTATCCACAACTAGTTAGTGGTAAAAATGGGATTAAATCCCCTGACTCAACCATGTCATTCAGCCTTTCTACTACTTTACTTTGTCAACCAATTCTACACTATTCTAGTTTCTTCTATAGTCTATGTCACCACAAAAGAAATATACAGTGAACATCCCCCATGTTTACCCACAGACCCTGAAAGTTAATAATGTTAGCTTACTTTAATATAGAAATTTAATTTTATAGAACCATTATTTGCAAAATAACTGTAAGGCAGACATTCATTTATTTAAAAGACCCACAATGTCATCTACATAGGGAATTCCTAATGAGAAAATTCCCTTTTCTAATATAGATCAACAATCGTTTTGCAACTTGTAGCACTAAAGTTGCCTGGTTCTCTCAAATGTTGACTACAAGACTTACCCAGGGTCACACAGTCAATGTAGGTCAAGGAAGCAACTCAAACCCAGATCTTGCTGACTCCTAGTCTGGCACTCTATCCCTTTCTTATGCCATATTGCCCCTTAACATATGCATTATTATTCCTATTTTTTAGATGAAGAGGAAGAGACTCAGTGTATTTGCCAAAGCTAGTAAGTGAAACTGGAACCCAGGTCTTCTGATCCAAATCTCTTTCTACACTAATGTTCTATGGTAGAGTAGTGGTAGGACCAGAAAAATCTTCAGTAAGTATCCCAAGTATAAGATTTTAATAAGAGGGATTTATACCTACATTGCTGTATGCCTGAGGGGTGGGAGGGGTTCTATGCCTAGAGTGCTGGCATTGTGGACTATCTAGGGGTATGGTGAATATTTGAAACAACAAATTAGGAAACAGGAATCAGGAGAATTTCCTGTATGAAACATTTGCGATATTTTCTTATGCTCTTTCTGATTCTGCTCTCAATATTTCATGTGTATGTGTTTCTCTCCCTTGCTGTATTATTAACTCCTGGAGAGCACTGTATAGAACTAGAAATATTTTCTATTTAAAGGGAGTAATGCCATATTGTGAAGAGTACATTGGTTGTGGAGTCAGGAGACCACTTTTCTTGTCTCCACTCTGTTGACAGCTTGTTCTGTGACCTTGGGGAAGTAAATTTCTTACCTTGAGCCTCAGATTCCTCATTTATAAAATAAGAAGAGGTCAGTCTCAACAATCTCTAAGTTCTCTTTCCTTCTCAAATCATGTGATTCTACTAGTGCATGGAGGTACTTCATAAATACTTATTAAGTCAGAGAAATCAAATACGGTGTCATATGAGAGTGTCATGGCTAGCACCCTGAATGAAAAATATTGCTTAATAACTATCAGTAGCTAAAAAAAAATGGCTTGGAAATTATCTTCCCTCAGCCTCAATTTTCTTACCCACAATACTTTGGTAATAATAATTGTAGCAATTAATCTTGCAGTGTTTGTTGTATGTATCGAATGAAATGTCATATGTAAAGTGTTTTGCAAACATTGAAACGCTAAATAAATATCTGCTATTATTATTACCAAATAACTGTTTGTACTGATTCTTTTCACTAAGCTGCCAGCCTTTTGGACTGAACTGACTGATTTTGGTATCTGGTATCTTCTTGCCTAAGACAGGGCTGCTTAACAATAATTCTTCCTACTCAGTAGATATTTGGAGAATGAATGCATGAAAGAATATGCTGAAACGGAAGTTTAACACTAAATAGCCCATTAGTAAAGGCTTCAAAAAGTCTGACAATGCTGATAAATTTAACTTTTCTCCTTGGGTTTTATTTTTGACTAAATTTTGTCTCCACCTGTTACAAGGATGATGTCCTGCATACAACAGATGCTCAATACAGGTTTGTTGATTCCAAAGAATCATGGAAAAGACCTTGACAAGTTACCTAATTCAGTCTCCCTCTATTTCCAGATGAGGAAACCAAGGCACAAACCAGTGAAATTAGTTGTCCAAAGTTACACAGCAAATTAGTTGCAGAGTTGGGACTAAAACTCAGGTCTTCCAATATACAAGATAACAGAGCGTCAAAACTGGAATCACCTTAAAGATCATCTAATCTAACCTCATCATTTTGTAGCTAAGGAAACTGAGGCACATTGAAGATGAAAAGAAGCTAGTTGAAACCTAGTCCTCCTGATTTCAAGTCCAGTGCTCTTTTCCCCATACAGTAATTTTAATGTTTTGACAGTTTACATAGATTGAAGAATAACTTGAAGATTGGCTTAGCCCCTACATTAGGACATTAATTCTTTTAATTGAGATTAAAAAAATACTAAAGAAAAGTGATCTTCATTCTAATTGAATTCTATACAGAAAAACCAAGATAGTAGGAAAGGCTCTACCTGGTACCAACTGCCTCAAAATGGGAGTCTTGTCAACTTTAGGAAAAGTTGGACAAGTTCATTGCCTTCCCTTGCCTTCATGCATGTCAGCAAGTGCAATGTGGCAAAAGTCACAGTGATATATTTGAACCACGGGAGAGTTCAGGAGAGGGCTATTTCTCCTGCAGGGCCGAAACAGCCTTTGATTAATGATAGGCCTTCGATTCATTCATTAGTTCCTTGTGGGCTCCAGGCAGGAGTCAGAGCTGGGAGGAAGTCAGGGTGACCTCATCGTTGTCATTTACCAGCCTGGCCAGCAGAAAAGAGAGATTAAGAAACTTAGGTTTAAAAACATGCTTGCTGTAAGAAGGCAGATGTACCTGGGGGATCTGGGTGCCCCTCCCTGGCCATTCACTAGTGCTGGAATCTTACCAGATCTGAAAATACTCCCACTGACCAACCTCCTTCCTCAGTCTTAGTGAAAACAAAGTTAGAGCAGGAGCTATAAATATTGCTTGAAGCCCATTCCAGGGCCTGGCTGCCCCGTCATGGTCAGAAGTCCAACTTTGGCATCTGTGCCCATGCTCAGAGAAATGCTTAGCACCTCAAAAGCTCTAAGACAATGCGGAAGGGCTAAATTAAGGGCCAGCCTGGGACACAGCTGACATTGGCATGTGCTAACACTTACTTCTAGGAAGGGTTCTGTTACATTCCAAGATTATGTGTCCTCCAGCCCCTGTATAGCCTCAGATGCCTCCTGTCAGGGACTGGGAGCCAGAGATCTTTTAAATTGCTTGTAATCCAGGGAAAATACCTGGGTGTGTTGGCAACGGGTGGTGTTGCTCTAGGAGCCTTGAGCTTTTTTTTTTTTTTTCATGAGGAAGGAGGAGGAAAGAGCCTGGCTTCCATTTGCTCAACTTCTCTTTTGGGTGTTTGAGTACATTAGGGGAATGCTGAACCAGACAGTTGTATTTTTTTGTAGGATTTGGCTCTTTCTCTTTCCTCCCCCTCTCCTAACTCTCTTGCTTTAATTCAAATTAATATGCATTTATTAAAAGCTAGATCCTTTTCCATGTCTATCCTTCAAATATCCTTCCTGCCTCCAATTTCACACACTCCCAATTTCAGTTTAACAAACACTTGAGTGTCTACTATGTTCAAGAGACTGAGGAGAGCAAAGACATGAATAAAAATGATCTCTCTGCTCAAGGGCCTCCCAACAATTTTTTTTTTACATAGTTATTCTGACTTTAAAAATTCAGATTAAAATTTTTTTTTCTTAACACTTTTTCATCAGATTTTCTAGAAGGAACCAGATCATCAAAGCAAATGTTTTTCATTTAATCATTTTTTTGAGAGCTTAGTATATATCTCTTTAATTAATAGTTGGTGGTCACCTGTCAATTTCTTAGGTATAAAGTATTCCCTCTACCCAGTCTGGACTAGGAAGTCAGAAGCCTTTGGCCCACCATATATGTGGGTTGTCATTTCTCCAATGAGCTAAAAAAATGAAAACACATGTGTGACTATGGGTGTGCATGTGTACACACACACACACACACACACACACACACACACACACACATACACACAGACAGAGTAATCCCCACACACCCTGAACAACTGGCCAGGGTGCAGAGCCAAACACATTTTTCTCCTGGGCCAGAGCATATGCAATTTAGAATCATAGAATCTCAGAGTTGGAAAGGACCCTAGCATTCACTCATTCCAAATCCTATTTCTTGGATCAGCTTCTGGGCATTGCTCTGATGGCACAAATCAACTGTACTTTCCCCTCCCCTCAGAAGCCTAAGCCAGTCATTTCATCCATGACTGTGGGAATTCAGTAACGTATTCAACTCTTTCGCATTTGAGCTGGAGTGTGGTTTTGTTTGTTCTGCCTTCTGGTTGGACATTATTACAAACTGAGCCAGAGAAACAGCTGACTTGGTTTGACATGTCCATTTTGAACTAAGCTAGTGCATGATTAGAGATTAAAATACTTTATTAGGAGGAGAATACTGTGAAACATTCATTCACTCCTGTTATCATGAACAGTCCAAGTCAATGGTAAATGACCTGACTAGCTGATGTGTTTCCAGGGTCCTTGTGAAAGGAATTCCTGATCTTAGTCCAAGTTCAATGGGAAGTGTTCTTGTCTCAAGCACCCACTTCCAGAATTGTTGCTTGCAGTTTGTGAGACTGCCCCTGTAGGAAAGCAGGTCTTAAAGTGAAAATCAGTAGAGACTCAACAATGAAAGTAGTCCAATTTTTCCCAGAAGAACTCTGCACCTCCTGAATGCTTCATCGACATTCAAAGCATTCCTTGGCTTTTTTCCCAAGAGATGCGTAGTGTTTTTCTAAATAGAGAATTGAACTTCTGGGAAGGTAGATTACATCAGGTCTCCTGGTCTTCTTTCTCCCTTTGATAAGGGCATCTGTGACACAAGAGATTGAAATTCTTGCAAAGGGAATTATTTCAAGTAAGGCTTACTGGTATTTCTTAATAAAAATGAATTTAATCCTAATTCTAGCTCACTTTTCTCTAGTGACTTATAGTTTTCAAAGTATATTCTTGAAACAACATTGTGAGGGAGAGCATATTTTATCATTCTTATTTCAAGAACATTGAGAGTTCTGGTGCTAAATATGGTATAGCTTCGATTATATGAACTGTCTCTAAACAGAAATAGATATAGATCAAATGAAATAATTCTGGAATGTTAAGCAAATAGTAATTAATTCTGGGTTTGTGTGTTATATATACTCAGCCATTGGCTGTGCAATCCATTTTAGGTATTTTATTTTAAAATTGTGGTCTTTGCTAACATTTATGTCCTTGTGCCTACCTTTCTAGATACCCATATTAGAATTTAATTCAATGAGCATTTACTAATTCCTTGGGAATTTGATCTACAGCAAAATAACCTCTACATTTTAGGATGTTTTACCAGATGAAGAGAAAAGCCCAGGAATAGTCTGACATTCAGATTGAGAAACAAATTTCAAAGGGTTCAAAGAAAGGATTAGTATAACCCTTTGGACTAATACTTTTTAGAGGATGTCAACCAAGGAGGCATGAGAGCATTTCAAGAACAGAAATCTGAAAACACAAAGAGAAACCCTTCCAATTATTAAGAAAATGTGGAGTAGGATGAAGACAAATGTCTAAAATGACTGATATGGATAAATAGGGAGGGAACTTATCAACTAACACAGACTTTTAACAAGATTCAGAAGACAGAAGTAAGGTTAGGTAATAGAGGATGAATACAAAAAGTATGGTATGCTCCTATTAGTATAGTATTAGGAGAGCCAGAGTTTTAGCTAAGGCTGGGCAACTGAGTTTTTGTCCTAAGACAGGATACTGGATTGGGAGATTTAAGTCACTAAGCATGTGGTCATACCCTCTGAGGCAGTGGTCCCCAAACTTTTCTGGTTGAACATTCTTACCTATATTAGTTTTTTTTTTAATAAGCCCAAACCCTATCTATCTATCTATCTATCTATCTATCTATCTATCTATCTATCTATCTATCTATCTATGTCTATCTATCATCTATCCATCCATCCAACCATCCATCTATCCATCTATCTTCTAATATACACAATTATATATGTATACATAATTTATAAATAATATGTATGTACTGCTATTAAATATTATATATTACTACTGTGCCATGTTATAAAATAGCAATATTAAAAAGATGAGATTAATATTAAATAATAAATATTTTTTAAAGTATTTATTAGCAGTGTAAAAAAACCTTTTGTTCCAATAAAAATATTTTTGGTGAGAACAATATAGTTCAATATATTTCATTGCTTTTTAAAATGTTGGCTCAAAAATAATTTGAAGGTTTGACTCTAAATCTGAACTGCAGGATGGAGTCTATTGGCCAGTGCAGTAACCAATAATGGGGTGGATATCTTTGGACATCTTCTATCCTGCTTCCATAGACGTGTTAGTATTGTGGTTTGTCTTAAAAGGCTTTACTCATATTTATGCTTTAAAAAAATCTCCACACTACATTATTGACTTTTGTCAGAGAAATCTGTCCAATGAGATGTATTCTTCCTTAACTTTTTAAATTTATTTGACATTCTTTTTAATTTTAATTTTAATTCTTCTGACAAAGGTAGCTTGGCACTGACCATTTGGCTTCAACAAACATTTGCATTGAATTGCAAGGAATTCCTGCAGGTGTATCTGACCTCTGGGAGGGCAAGAGGTTGAAGAAAGGGAATTTCATTTCTTCACAGGCTTACTCTTCTCACAATACTGCCTTCTCCCACCTCCACTCTGGAGGTGGTGGTGGTGGTGGTGGTTGTGGTGGTGGTGGTGATGATGATGATGATAGTTTTGCAGCAGCTAGGCAGATACACTTAGGGACATCTTCACACCATACCCATCATAAGCATATCCTGGTGCCAAGATTATTTTCTGGAGGTAGCAGGTACCCATTGTGAAAAAGCTCATGGGGTTGTGTTTGAAAAATGCTCCAATGGCAATAGATAAATGATTGGTTGCACCTATCTAATGTTTGGTTGGTCCTACAAGCCATCTCCCTCCCCAGATCAATACCAATAAGTTACTTAGACCCTATTTTTAAAAATTGTGGTATTTTTAAAAATTAAATACACACACACACACACACACACACACACATATATATATATATGTATATATATATATATATATATATATATATATATATATAATTTTCCCCAATTACATTGTTAAGACAATTTTTACAGTTTTAAAAAAGTTTTGAGTTCCAAATTCTATCCCTCCCTCCCTCCCCATTTTGAAGAATAATGCTTTAGGCAAGAAGGCAGGGGTAGACCCCAATGGTGGGCAAGGGGTGATCCTGGTATTGGGGAATGGGTGGAAACATGGTGGGCAGAGCTGGTCACAAGATGGTGGGACTGAAGGTGGAAGCTGGGGGCCCAGCAACAAGCTGTGAAGGACTTTCTGATGGTAGTTGTGGTCCTTTGAAGAGTTAGTAGGAGGGAAATAGGTTCTCTATCTACCATAAGACTATACCTTCCCTCAAATGCCTCTGCCTCCTCCAAGAATCTTATGTTTTCCTAACAGTTTTGCTCTTCCTTGCCTCTTAAACTTTCCCAGTCCCAAAGCCAGGTAGTTGAAAAAGAGAACCAAGGCAAAACTATGGTGAACTTCCCTGGGAAGGTACAGGGGGAGGGATACTTCCCAAGATTCTGTGGTCCTGCAGGGGCTTAGTTGCCCTGGGGAATAGAAAATGCTTCCCATCAGTGTTCTTTTCTGTATTGTAATATTATCATTTTCTGGAACAGGGATGATGGTGGTGACAGGCAATTCAGATAGGGCAAAGAATGGAATGGGAGGGACTCTTTAAGTACACACTGGAGGACTGTACCTTCCTCAGAATTTCTCTGCCTCCTCCATCTTTTATTTCCCTCAAAGTTTTGCCCTCTCAATCTGCTTAAACTTTCCTAGTAAGCGAAGTGTGGGGAAAACAGAGCATGAGGGCCAAGCAGCATCTGGAAGGACTAAAGCTTCCCATCTCTCCCCACCTTTAAGTGCCAAGTGGTAAGAATTGCACTATTCTAAATGAACCAGTCCTCAGGCACTCATTCTCCCATTACCAGGAAGGAGGACAGATTTCAATCAACACACTGGCTGTAACAGTGCTACTCTAGCAGATGAGAAGTGAAGAAACATCTGACCCTGACACTTTATCAAGAATAATTAATTAAAATTATTGGCCAAATAGCTCAATACCTCTTAATTCCCCGTCAGTAGCCTGTCTTATGGTATCTTGGGGTCTTTGTTCCCCCTCATATAGCACATCCTTTTGCCCATACTAACTGAGGGTGCCTTTTGTGCCACTTGCCCAATCATTAGATTGTAAGTTCCTTGAGGACAGGATCTGTCTGTTACCTCTTTTTGTATCATCAGTGATTAGCACAGTGTTTAGCACATAATAGGAGCTTAATAAAGGTTGTTAATTGATTAATTATTGATTGGACAAGGTTTGCATTTCTTTCCTCAGGTGCAAAAATACCTAATTATGCATCTGAGGCAAGGCAAAGTGTGAAAATAAACTAAAATTATGAGACAATTTGAAGACAGCAAAATGTCACTTGATGTTAGACCTCTATTCAGGTTTAATGGGATGGTGAAGTAGAACCACTCAACTCCCATTTGTGTCTCTTTTCTTTGCCAAGGGGAATAATCTTTGTACTGGAAAGGACCAAAAATAGCTGATAATGAGCTGAAGGCCAAAGAAGTAGGAGATCTATTTTATTTTACAGGCCTAGAACATGCTGTTATAAACATATTTTTTTTTTACTTGTCCTTGCTTATGTTTTCAGTACATTTATTTTTAAGGTTCAAGTTGATTGATGAGTTTTCTGTACATTGATTTCTATATTTGTATGTCAGAAAGACCTGTGTTCAAATCCCATCTCAGACCCTGGACAAGGCACTCTCAACCTTTTATACTTATACATTTTTTTATGTTTATACATCTAATAGTACCTATTTAAAGAGCTGTACAAATCTTAACATGATAAATAAATATTAGTTATCATTATTGTTATTATATACTGTTCTATTTTTCTGACTAAAATTCTATGATTTTATAATATATTTAAATTAATATTGAATTCCCTGTCATTGATGTTAAGAAGATAGTGAGTTCCTTATCACTGGTAGCAATGACTAGATAATTGAGCAATTGTCAGAGCATTGCTGATAGCAGCAGTGGTGAACTCATGCTCTCAGACCCCAAGCCACTGCAAAACTCCAGAGTGGGCCCAGATTAAAGTGGAATTAGGAAATGCTTAGCCAAATAAAAATACAACACAACATATATAATGTTCATTTTTTATGTCGCTATACGGCAGGCAGGGATCCATTTCTGTTTGAGTGTGATAAAACCGAAACCATATATTTCTGCCAGATATGTCCAGTTTTAAAGTTCCTTCCAACTCTGGGATTCTGAGTCTATAAAAACAGCTCATACATGATACTCTTCAGTGTGAACACAAAGACTTAAATAGTGAGTTAAAACTATTCATCTTCAAAGAGCTTTTGAGGCTACTGAAAACCTACATTTGGGTTGGTTGCCAATAATAACTTTTTTTTAAACTAGACTTTTGATTTCATCTCTGTTTGGAATGGCTAGACTCTGTCCCTGGGATGCTCAGTTGTGATAAGGGAGTTTTTGCTTATTTTGCTGGAGGCCGACCTCCACACCACTTCTTCATCATGTCCTTATCATCTACCACTTGTGTAGGGTAGTACTGGATCTTCTGCAGGAAGCCTCTTCCAACCCCTCTTAATTCATCTAGAGTATTGGTGCCTGACCAGTGGTAGAGCCTTCTAAGCCTGTATTGGTCTGATCAGTCACAGTCAGACACACTGTACACTGATCCCAATTTAGTGATGTCATTTTGGTCCTCTTCCAGTATGAAGGACAACAACCATGATTCTAGAGCTTTATCTTAAATATTTCTTATTTATCCTGTAGATAGCTTGTTTGTACATACTTTGTTTGCTTGTTGTCTCTCCCTCATTAGAATGTGAGCTCCTTGAGGGCAGTGACTCATTTTTTTTTTTTGCCTTTTTTGTACTCTTAATGTTTGGCCCAATACCTGACATGTAGTAGGTGCTTAATAAATGTTTATTGACTGACTATTTATTGTCCTTCCACATTAGAATGTAAGCTCTTTGAAGATAAGGACAACCTTGCTGCTTGCATTTACATCCCAAATGTACAGTGCCTGACATAGAATAAGATCTTAATAAATGCTCTGTGTGTGTGAGTGTGTGCCTGCGTGTTTTATATGAGGAAATCAAGGCTCAGAAAAGTTTTGATATTTCCAGAATGAGAAAGGTGGCAAATGTCAGAACTAGAGTTTGCTCTTTGTCTCTGTTTATTCTACACTTGGCAGAATTTCTATGGTGCAAGGGAGGAGGGAAAGAAAGAAGGCAAAAAGGAAGAGAAAGTTACAAAGGAAGATGGTTTAAGGGACAAGAAAAATGAAGAGAGGAAGGGAAAGAGAAAAGGTTTATGGAAGGATGATGGATGGAGGGATGGGTAGTAGTATTATATGAAGTTTCACAAAGGTCTGTACTAGAGATCACACTAGAGAAAATGCATCTCTTTCGCTTCAGTTTACCTGATTACTGATAGTTAGATGGTAGATGTGTGTGTTTGTGTGTATGTGTGTGTGAGAGAGAGCAGTTATTAAATGTTTTCTATGTGCCTGGCACTGTGCTACTTGCTGAAGATAGAAATACAAGCTATGAAAACCCCTGCTGTCAGGGAGATTACATTCTAGTAGAGGGAAGGTAACACAGAAAGGGAAGCTAGAAAGTAGAAGTCCAGGTTATGG
Organism: Phascolarctos cinereus; assembly: GCF_003287225.1. Classification (NCBI taxonomy): domain Eukaryota; kingdom Metazoa; phylum Chordata; class Mammalia; order Diprotodontia; family Phascolarctidae; genus Phascolarctos; species Phascolarctos cinereus. The sequence goes on from NW_027555625.1 coordinate 195,948,037, forward strand.
TAAAAGGATGAAGATGATGCCTGTAGTGTAGGTGACATGTTTGAAAATGGTGTTTAAGAAATGATATATAGGGGTCTGGTTTGTGTCATAATTAGGCAAATGCACACCTATTAGAGCCCAGAGTGGTATCAGGGGGATAATCCAAGGTTCTTGGGGGAGGAATTTTATGTGAACCATATCATGGCCAGAGTATAGGCAATAATAAGGGTACCTTATAAACTTGTGTTAATTAGTCTTCACAATACTCTAGTGAGGGTCTTGGCTCAATTAAATTCTCCTTTTGCAAATCAGGAAACCTAGGCTGAGAGATCCAATTCATTCAAGTCAGGTTTGTTTTAGCCAGATTTCAACATAAGGTTTCTATTTGAAGTCAGCGCATAGACAAGGATTAACTTTATACTTATGAGCTTCCAAACTTGTTTTTGCATGTTCAAGAACCTTTGAAAAGGTATTTGAGCTATGGCACTTAAGTAATAAGGTTGTAAGTACTTCACTGGTCAGAAGATAACTGTTGTCATCAGCTCAGTTTCCATGATGACATCTCATTGAAGTGATGCTGTGTTTGTGAAAAGCCAGGCAAAAATTTTAACAATTCCCCAAACAAAAGAAGTCTTGCTTAAAATAACTAACGAAAGACCTCAAATAATTTTTTTATTCACTATTATAAAAATCATAATTTCTGAAGTGAAAAAACTCTTGCCTTCTTTTCATGGTTCTGGAACAGTAGGTGAGAATTATATTTCACCTCTAATTTATGTATGAATACCTGTATCTGCAAAAGCTCAAGGAGTGAGGGTAGGCCCAAGTGGCACCATTTCATTCAAGGGCAAACTGCAGAATTCAGGATTTGGTGCTGGAGAACATGGGAATTCAAGAGCCCTGCATACATGAACATGTAAAAGAGTATTTATGGACGAGAGGCATATAGAGGCTCTCATTTTGTCCTCTTAGGATAAAAACTCAGTGTGAATGCTAAATAGCTTTTTATTACTAGGAAATCCATTGAATACCATTCAAGGTATTGACTTTATAAACAATAAGAAGTGATTTTTTTACTATGCATTCTTATTAAGGCTGTTTAATACTAATTAACATGAAATGGAAAGGTAATCACATTTATTTCCAGTTCTTTGTTCTTTTTTTAATTGAAAAGAAAACAGGTTTAAGTAATTGTTTCTGAACTAATATAGGCTTTTAGGTTCATTACATACATTTGTCCGGGTTTTTTTTTTTTGGTTGTTGTTCATTTTTTTATTTGTTAATTAATTTTGTGAAGCCTCCATTACAGTCCTCCTTGAGTGGCCTGATTGTGATGTGCAGGTGACCCTGGCTTCTCAAAGGCTCTATCCAAAGAAGATAGACTCTTGCAATTTTCATCAGCCTGGAAGGGCTTCTAAGACAGGTTGGTGACAGTATATGTTTGTTGTTAGAGGAACAGTCTAGATAAGGTTAGAGGGGTTTATCAGTAGAACCAGAACCAATAACTTTGCCAAATGCATGTGAGGAAGACACATGGAATATGATCATTCATGTATATTTTTTTTAGGCAATTGGGGTTAAGTGACTTGCCCAGAGTCACACAGCTGGTAAGTGACAAGTGTTTGGTCTGAGGTCATATTTGAACTCAGGTCCTCCTGACTTAAGGGCCTGTGCTCTATCCACCTAGCTGCCCCCAGGTACATTTTTTTTTTTTTTTAGTAAAAGTTCAAAGTGATTTCAGTGTTTGTAGTTTTTCAGGTCTGATTCAGTAATAACAATGTATTTGTGTAATGCTTTGTGGTTTACAAAGCACATTACATATGCTATCTCATTTGGTAGACAGGGAGATTCTATTCCAAAAAGAATGGATTTTTCATTCTCTTTTGTTTCAAGGCCTTAAGAAAGGAGAGTTCACTTAATATACCTTTCTGCTGGGGTTTTCTAATTCTTAAAACAATCTTATAAACCATCTCCAACCCCATTCCCCCTAGGAAGCATTTTCTTTTGCCCCCTTCACACTCCCACATAGAGCCACCACACTATCTTACTTTTGATATCCTAAGCACTAATGTGGCACTTAATGTCTACTGCTTTGTATGCCTTGTACTGCTTGATCTTTATAAAAAGCTTGGTTCCCGTCTGCACAATACCAAGCACAGGGCTGAGTATGTACTGTCCAACCAATAAACATCCCTTCATTCAACAAACCTTTGTTAAATGTCTACTGTGCTATGGACTAAGGGAGGTACAGAAATAAAGAAGAGTGAGCCCTGTGGCCTCAAGGTGTTTACTGTTTTCTTATTGATTCATTTTTTATGGGTTAAAGGATTTTAAAATGTATAATGCTGGTACCCATGGGATATAAAAAGACCTGAGGGAGGATCTCCATCACAATGAGTGGTTCTTCTGTGGAAGATCTATGGAACATCAGGGAAAAGAATTGTATGGGATACAAAGATATGGCTGACCTGCTGGGAGGAATTCATACATAGATGAGATTTCAGACCCACTGAAGTCTTGAATTAAACTACAGCATAGATTGCATATTGTTTAAGAATATATTATGTAACACTGGCCTATTGTGAACTATGTTTTTTTTTCTTAATCCGTCACACTTTTTCAATTGGTTTCATTTATAGCTTTAAAAACACATTAGATTGCTAATGGCTTCACTTCATATATATATATATATATATATATATATATATATATATATATATACACACACACATACATACACACACATACATATATATACATACATACATACATATATATATATATATGTATGTATGTATATATAAATGCATACATAAAATTCTGACTTTATTCTGACTTTTCACTAAATCATGCTAGTTTCTTTAACTCTACCTTAATTCTGTGTAACCTTGGACAAGTGAATTTCTCTCAGTGGGACTCATTTCCGTCATGTATAAAATGAGGAGATTGGTCGATGAAATCTAAGGTGCCTGTCAGCACTAAAACAGAGGGATAAATTACAAAGATCTTGAATTAGTGAGGTGATAATTCTGGGTTCCCAAGTGTGGTCTTATAAAACCTTTACTTCCCTTGCTATCCAGTCTATTATAACTGTATATAATACCCTAGGATACCTGAGGGACACTTCCCTTCCCTCCTCCACCCCTTTTCAGGATTGTTTTAATAATAGGTATACTATTATTTTATTTTATATTTTGTTATATGTTATTACATTATTTCAAAGAATAATAATTCTTAGGACTTAAAGGTACCTCAAGGGAAATAATCTATCTCCCTTTATTTAGGCAAGGTATTATCATCCCCATTTTAAAAATAAAGTAACTGAGGTCCAAAGAAATTAAATGACTTGTCCAGGCAACAAGGCTAGTGATGGAGTCTAGGCTAGAACCTAGTTCTCCTGATTTCTAATGAAATACCTTTGTGTGAGTTGTAAGAACTTAGGGAGTTCTATCGCCCTCAAAGCAAACAGTTTAATATTTCTCTGCCTCAGACTATTGATCCACCTCCTAGAGCAGCTGTAGAGAATAATGAAACTGTTATTGTAAAATGTGTTTGCTCTCCAGGATCTACTCATATACACAATATTACTCTTGGTGCTGTCCCCAAATCTCTAAATTATTCACTGAGGCTTAATTTAACTTAGCCCAGCAAATGGATCTTTGGGTAGTTAAAAAATAAGTGGGTTGCAGGTATTGGTGGTAGCATCTTGGAAAATCATCATTATCATCATCATTTTGAAAAATAATATTTTATTTTTCCTTCAATTACATTTAAAAACAATTTTTAACATCCATTTTTTAAAGTTTTGAGTTCCAAATTCTATCCCTTCCTTCCCCCCTCACTGAGACAGTAAGCAATTTAATATAGGTTATACATATGAAATCAATCATCATCACTTTTAACATGGACCTGTAAAACAGGCTGGATAAAACAGCACAAGAATTTCTTATGAGTCTCACCTATAAGCTCACAATGCAAAAGAATGAAATTGATGGGAACATTTTGCTTTGTAAATATTTTTTTTTTATCATCAGAGAATCAAAGGCAGGGAAGATTGATATGTGAGGCAGATGAGTTTTCAGTTACATAAAAAGTACTCAAAGAGTAGATCAGCTGCTTGCTGACTGTGTGACTCTGGATATAAGTCATGGAACCTGAGCTTCCTCATTCAAAAATTAATTATATTTACATTACTTACCTCAGAGAAAGGCGAAGAATGGGCTTTGTAAAGTCCTCATGGGCTATAGAAATGGGGCTTTTTCTAGCTCTAAAACCCTACCTTTACTATCTCTGTGATTTATTAGCCATGATGTCCTTAGTTAAAACTGAACAAAGGGCAGCTAGGTGGCACAGTGGATAGAGCTCCTGCTTTGGAGTCAGGAGGACCGAAGTTCAAATCCTGCCTTAGACACTTGATACTCACTAGCTGTGTGACCCTGGGCAAGTCACTTAACCCTGATTACCTAAACAAAAAAAAAAACAGATCAGAAGAGACCACCCTTCCCTCCACTCCTCTGGCCATCACACTTTTAATACTTAAAAACTGATGAGGTTATAGGGCATATTTTTCTAAATTCATTTAGAAAGTGACATGGATATGTGTAGTAAATAAAATGCTAAACTTAGAGTCCCATACTTAGTTCAAATCCCACTTCTGATATTTCTTAGCAGGTAGATGGCTAGATAGCATACTAGACCTGGAGTCAGAAAGACCTGAATTAAAATCTAGCTTCATACACTTACTGTGTCACCTTGGTCAACTCACTTAATGGCAGTCTCCCTCAGTTTCCTCATCTGTAAAGTTGGGATAACACTTACCTCTTAGGGTTGTTATAAGGACCAAATGAGATAATAATTGAAAATCACTTAGCACAGTGCCTAGCACATATTAAGTGCTATTTACATGTTAGTGGTGGTGGTGGTGATGATGATGATGATATGACCACCTCAGTTTCTTCACCTGTGAAATAAGAATAATAACATTGTTGCTATTTACCTGACTTGATTGTTGTACAGAACACATTTTCAAGAGCTATGAACAGTGAATTATTGTTGTTAGTATAATTCACCTGGACCATATCTAAACCCTGATAAAAAAAAAATCAGGGTCTATGATGAGCTCGATGACTTTAGAAAAACATGGATAGACTTGCACAACATAATGAAGAGTGAAATGAGCAGAACCAAAAGAATATTTTATACAGCAACAGCAATATTGTTTTAAGAACAACTTTGAGTGAATAAGTCATTTTGATTATTATAAATAAATTACAAAAGACCTATGAAGGAAGACTCTATCTGCATTCAGAGAAAGAACTGATAGATAGAAGTATGTATAGAATGATTTTTACATATATACATATTAGTGTCTAGTGGTAGACATCTCTAGGGTGGGGGGAGGGAAGAAAATAAAGGAAAAATAGCAATTTACATGATAATTTTATTATATATGTAAAAGGAATAGGAAGTTTTACATAATAGATTTGCTGTTTCATGTGCAATCCCAAGCGTTTCCATATTATTGACAGTGTTTTTAAAAAGAGCAAATGAAATTTTATGTCTGTCTGTCCGTCTATCCATCCATCCATATACATTGCTTTACAAACCTTAAAACACTATATAAACGTTAGCTATTATTGGCAGGGGCTCATGAACTATTGTTTTGAGTAGACATGGAAACACAGACAAATTTGAACCCAGTATATTATGAAGATCCCACATGTGAGAGGTGTGGCTTACGTGTTGCTATTGCTGCTGCTGCTGCTCCTACTGCTATTACCATAATTGTTGTTGTTATTATTGTTATAATTATTTGCACGCTACCAGCTACTTCTACTCTAGATGTTCACTGCACTACTGCTTTAGAGTGCCCAATTCTTCCCTTAAAACTCTTGCAACATCACAAGTGCATTCACATCTCAAATTGTAGTTACATTTTTCTGTTATGTATATTTTAAGTATGTAAGCTGTCTTCTCCAACTAAACCAAAAATTTTCCCCCTAAAGAGTCATATTCCTATCTAGTTAGATCAGCCAGATCCATTCTAGATGATCAATGGATGACAAATGTCATGACCAAATTGCTCATGTAATTGGTTTCAGGCATATACCTCTCCCTTGCTCCATAAATTCCATGGAGGTTAATGAAAGTGATGGCTGTCTGGGGAGCTCTCTTGCTGAATAGGGTACTGACTAACTCTGCTGTTTTTAGGGTCCATGGAGATTAATGGAAATAGTGACCACCTTATGGGAGTTTGGGTGAGTCAGCAGTGCTGCCAGGCTGGTGTATGGAGGAGCTTAAAAAAATTTCCATGTCCATGAACACCTAGAGTGATACATCAGACTTTTATTCTTTGAGTGCCTCAACTTCTTGTTCATTATTCAGCACTAAACTCTGGTGATACGAAACTGAGAACTTCCAGCTCTTCCTCAGCCCTCCTGTTTGACCTTGTAAATTTCTTGTTTTGACTCTATTTCTGACTCTGGCAACTGTTTCCTGCCTTTAGTTCTTTCCAGATCCATAATCGGTTTACCTAGTTCCTGGTGTTGGCTTTTGGTCATGTACTGGAGGCCTCCATCAGTACTGAATCTCTCTGCTACCCTCCTTTCCCAGATCCCCCAAGTAAAGAAAGGTTCAATCTAGCACCGTAGACCATGTCCAGTCATGATTCTCTTCAGATCCTAGCCCAGCTCACCCAGTGGGTTTGAGCCAATATAGTGCTATGGCGCCAGAAGGTAACATGTTATAGAGGGAAATGTATCAGACTTGCAGGCATAAAGCATGAGTTCATGAGTTCAAACCTTGTCTCTGTTACTTGGGCAAATCATTCTATTTCTTTGGACCTCTGTTTCCTTATTTGTAAATACACATAGTGAAACTTGCACTATTTGCTTCACAGTAAGGTAGTGAGGATCAAATGTTACAATTGTAAGCCATTATCACTGTAAGTACCATATTCCAAAAACTGTTATTTATGAAGATATGCATGCTACACACATAACATGTATGTTAGGTAATATGAAAGTTCAAACATTTCATCCTTTTATCCCACTTCAATTACAAGCAAAGCAGGATAGTTTAATATCTATATGGAATTACAAGGCTGCTTCTAAATGTACACTGAAACCAGGTAACAAATATCCTAATAATTTGGCCCGAAAGAGATCTTTGCAAAGGAATATAGAGGATAATATTTTAAAGATTGCTGATTTAATATAAATATGATTTAAACCTTGGCTCTGAAGTAGAACTGATTATTCGAGGTTGCTTTATTGGCCACTAAATGTTAATTCTTTTCAAGCCATATAACTGAAGAGAATTGTGGGGATCAGCTTGCCATCCGGTGGGGCAGGGAGTCTATGTCAGAATGGAGCCCTGGCCAGAAAGACAAATTATACCTCAGAGGATTATAGTTTATGTTTTCCATTTAGTTCTTTTCAACCTGCAATCCTTTTAAATTCAGCCACACTAAAAACATTGAAATGGCATGTAGTTAGCCAAGAAGACTAAGTTGATCCTCAGGGAACTCAATTAAAATGTTGTGTGAGACTTACTGAGTCAGTATTTTGAGATGCGACCAGAGCAAGAATATGTATGTGAGCCATGGCCCAGAGCCTCCTCCCTGCCAAGAGTTGGGGCTCACATAAAATAGGTTTGATTCTGGAAGTTGTCTCCAAGAAGTTCATTTTCTCATGTTGGCTCATTGCCTTCACCTGGAATTACTCTGGGAAAAATCTCCAAATTTACTTCTAATATAACACATGTCTAGGCTTTCTCAAAAGTGGATAAAATGTGTCCTTAGCCTCTGTATAAGCACTTGATGCAGCAAATGAAAATAGGCTATGATACAGTCTTTGTTTCACCCACAGAACATGCAAAAACAATAGAAAAACCCATAATGGATTGCCAACAATGAGCAGACACAGGAAATTTCCTTCAGAATTGAATGAAAATTTGGATTTTTATTTTGGCAACTTCTTGATGATTTGGTGAGCCCACCTTTTCCACAAAATCCTACAAAGGTCCTCAAGATTCTTAGTAATACCCTATAGCTTAAAGTCTCCTCCCCCAAAAGGGAAACAATTTGTGAGTTGCCTAACAAGTCTTTCACATTTGTATCATCTGAGATAACTCATTGCTTGCTCTCCAAATAGGACACTGGACAAGAAATATGTGGAGAGTCCTCTTCTTTCTTCCAGGAATGTAGAAAATCCTTTTCTCCTGTTAGATATAGATCAAAATCTCAAACTGGAGAATTCTTGAAGCATGCACATATCTGCTTCTGTTATGTACTTTTGCAAGAAATCTTAGTGCATCAGCTGCTACCTTTTCCTGAGCTAAGAGTCACCTTTCAGGAACTCTAGTATCTAACCTGAGCTCTGAAGGTTTGGGCAATGAAGTATATCTCTCATATGTTTCTGTCTCAAGGTAGACATTATAGGTTCATATAGGAAGGATACTATGCACAGGCATTGCCATACAGCCTCTCCTCACCCCTATGCTAAAATCCTGCTCTAATTTCTGAGAGAGAAAAGAGAAAGGGAAGAGAGAAGAAAAGGTGAGAAGAAAGAAGAAGAGGATATGGAGAGAAGGGGAAGAAAGGAGGCAATAAGAGGAGAGGAAAGAGACAGGAGATATGGGGAAAAGAAGAGAGGAAAGGAAGGGTAGAAGAAGGGGAGAAGATGGGGCACTGCAGGATGAGTGGAAAGAGGAGGGGAGAAGAGAAGGGAATGAAGAAGAGGAGAGAGAGAAGAGTGGAGGGGAAGACAGGGAAGAGGAGAAAAAGTGAAGGAAAAAAAGAGAGGAGAGAAGAGGAAAGGGGAGGAAAGTAGAAGAGAGAAGAGAATAGAGAGAAGTTAGAAATGATGGGAGAAGAGAAGAAAAAGGAAAGGGGAAGAAGATCAAGCAGGTTTTATAGCTCACTACTGTAAACCCATGGAGACAGGTAGCTTCTTCAATAAGAGTTATTAGCCAATTATTATTATTATTAGCCAGTTATTCTAATTATTAGTCAATCATCAGTAAGTCTATGTCTTCTCAGAAAAGCCCCAGTGGGCATGACCACAGTCATGGCCACAGGTGCTTCTAAGATGCTTTCAAGCAAAGGCTTATTTCCTCTAGTCTCATCTGGTTGAAGAGGGAACTCATCAGATGAATTAGGGATGCTTCTGATCAACCAAATTTACATTAGAGGAGCAGGTAGGTGGTGCAGTGTATAGGGCACCAGCCCTGAAGTCAGGAGGACTTGAGTTCAGATCTGGGCTCAGACCAAACACTCGACACTTGCTAGCTGTGTGACCCTGGGCAAGTCACTTAACCCCAATTGCCTAAAAAAAGAAAAGAAAAGAAAAGAAATTTACATTAGAGCAATAGTTACCTGGAGGAAGGAGAGATGCACTGAACCTCCAAAGAGTGAATACCACTCAGACTTATGTAGGTGTGTCAAAAGAAAAAAAAAACAACTAACTAACAAAGGAACTACGTGATATCAAGTTATGCACTTTTTAAAAAATTGTCTTGGTATTTTTACTACATAGAGTAGATGACATCTTTAATTAGTAGACAGAGCTTTTTAAAAGGATAAAATGATAATGTTATTATCAATAATAATAATGTATACTATTATCATTATTCTTAATAATGCAATTTTAATACTTTAAGTGATTCCTAATTTAATTGATATGGCTATTCCCTCCACTGAGAAAAACTACAACCCCTTCACAACTACAGAGTCGTCAGGAGCTGCTGTGGCCAGAAAGAATCATAATATAGTGACCAATCTTCTAGTAATGAGCCTCTCTACACTTAGCCGGTCTGGTCCTCAGATGACAAATAAAGGGTGCCCCAAAAGTCTTGGTGCAGTTTTAAACTATAGCTTAAAGACTTTTGAAATACCCTATATAGCATCTTTCCCAGACTCAAATGCAAAGCCTTTCTACTTTCCTGGAACCTGACAGAATTTGGAGTCTACTTAACATTCTTTGAAAATTCAAAGTTGCCTTCATACCCCATTGAAGCATTGAAGGAATATGTTAAGACCACAATTTCCTCATCTGGAAAATGAAGAGATTAGATTAAATGACTGCTGAGTTGGTAAGTAAAGAATATGCTTGGGGATATAGAATTATTGAGATATGAAGGTAAAGGAATAGCCTGGAAGCAGGAGTGGGTAACAAGAACGATGGACATTTCTTTACCTAGCTCTGTAGAACAGGGTAAGTAGAGGGAGAGTACTCTGACAGAGATAGTTCTTACAACAAAGAGCTGAGGTGTCTTCATGAGACGGCTGTATTTTAGCTAAAAGGAGGACTACATAAGAAGAACTGATTGAAATATTTAAAGATGTAAGGGAGTTTTGTGTTTGTTTTGGAAATTAGAACAAGCATATGCTGGAACGGGCTAGGTAGGAGTGAACCAGATAAGGAGAAGGTTTGGTCAGAACAGGGATGAGAATTCAGGAGGGTTTTCATATTCTTTTTAGTGGATTAGGACTTAGAGACTGGATTAAGAAACCACTACGGCAGGAGGCAGATTGGGATGGTAGATTGGCAATAGGGAAGAGGGTTTGTTCAGTTGGTAGAATTTAGACAACAGACAAGTTGAGTGAATCCATCCCAAAGTTCTATATTAAGGGTTTTTAACTCTTGTTCGTTATTGACCCAACTGGCAGCCTGATAAATGCATAAAATAAAACGTATAAGATTACAAAGGAAACCAAATACATCAAAATATAATTATTAGGGTGCTAAAAATAAGTTCACCAACCCAGGTGAGAAACCCTGTTCTGAGTGAAATATGCAACATTGCCACTGGTTTTGTGTAATTGCATTTCCTGTCCAATAATATTTATTTGTCCATTGAAACATTAGGTGAAATAATGGTACAAAGAATAATCAGTGCCATAGAAGCAACCTTATAAATGGGAGATCTGTTCCTGGATAGAGGAGAGCTGGGACAGGGAGAAGGCAAAGATTGGGCTGAGCAAACAAGAATAGAGTAGCTAGGTCAGCATATACTGTGAATCCAAAGGTGTGGGATCATCAAAGGACAGAGAATGGGGGGGTAAGCACAGGACTAAATTGAGAGGGCAAAGAGAGCTGGGCCACACAGGAATCTGGAGATGACCTTAAAGGCGAATGGGTTTGTAGTGATGGTTTTGGATAACAAGCTAGATAGAGTTTGGTGAAAATGTATTAACAATTTAGCAACTATATTGTCGAAAGAAGACAATTATGCAGATTATACCCGTATCTAAGTGTGCTTATTTTAAGATTAAATATGGAATTTAATAAACATGACTGACATTTATAAATGTGTTTTGAAGGGATAACATGCTTTGACATACATTACCTCATTTGAGACATACAACAACCCCATGAGGTAGGCAGTAGAGGTATTATCCCTACTTTATAGCTGAAGAAACTGAGTCCCAAAAAAGGTTAAGTGGTAACATAGTTCGTGGCTACCTAGCTAATCATGAGTCAAAGGGAGGGTCTTGTTGACTTGAGGGCCGCCACTCCAACAATCACGTCATGACGTTTTTCTGAAGGCTAGATAAGAGTAGAAGCCAGGAGTGAGGATAACAAAATTAATGAATTATCTCTCTATTACTTATACATGAATTAGCAAATCTAAGCAATGCTTATTAGTGGCTGAGCTGAAAGGGTAGATGGCTGGCCTTGGAGGGAGGAACACCTGGGTTCAAATCCTGCCTCTGATATATCTAGGCGTGTGTGAATCTGAGCGAGTCATCTAGCTCAAGCAATTTGCTAAGACTATGAACTATAGATAAGGTATCAATCTGTGTGGTAGAAGAAACTTTCTCACTGTGAATTCCCTCTACCAATGAAATCATAGGTCTGTTTCCCACCAAAAGTGGAACCTGATACCTGGATGGACGTTCTTGCTGTCGTTGTGTGTCCTTTGTTCTCAAAGAGGACCAATGATATCAGGAGAGTGATGTCTTGAGGCAGGACCGTGCAAAGTCACCAGCCTCACTCTCTCCTCCAGAGTCATACGAGTCCAGTGGCAAGACATATAGGTCAGGATGACGGGAGATGGTTCTGAATGCAGTGTGAGACCCTGGTTGTTTTTTAAGCTAAGATCTTTGCTAGGTCTCAGTTTGTCTTATTACCACATGAAAGAAAGATGTACAACCTCGGTTGCTGAATATGAAGCCCCAGATTTAAGAAATTTAAACATATTTCTATAAACCAAACATGGTTTCATTTCTTTGTGGCCATTAATGACCTGTAATTATGGCATGCCCTCTTGACCACACTGTCTCAGAACTGAAGTGCAAATAGAGGAATAATTCATGGTTCTCTCATAAGGAAGTTAGCCATTTACAATTTATGTAGAGAATGACATACACTCACACAATTACACCTATAAGCATTTCATCTTTACTTTCAAAGTACTCCAAAGAGGTCCCATGGTTTTGTTGATGTGGGCCCTTATTAGGTACCTATTTAACCATACTTGGCAATATTATAATTAATAGCTGACACCCTGATTATTTTTAGTCCTTTGAGATGGATAGGGGAAAGCTAATAATGAGTTAGTTATTAGTACTTGGGTACTCTGCAATTAGTACCTGAGTTCCTACACAACTTCCTACGTGGAGAGCAAAGTCAGTGAACTACTCAATATTGCTATCCTTTTTCCAACTCCAGCCAGAAGAATAGGTGGTACTCAATGAGTTATGGCAACTGTTTGAGAAAGTAACTTTCTGTTCATGACATTAACATTTTATAATTTATAAATTCCTAAACATCTATAATCTAATTTTATCCTTATTATGAGGTAGGTAGGTAGCATGGGTATAATGGTCTTCATTATAAAGTATAGAGGCTTCTGAGCTGTTGAGGAAGTTGTCCATGGTCATACCATGTGGAAGTGTCAGAGGCCAGATGCTAAGTCCAACAAACACTCTTTTCTCTCTATGAATTGCCTTATTGAATGAAAGTATGAATGAATGATTAAAAAAACATTTATTAAGTACTTACTGTGGGGAAACAACATACAAACCAGCTCTGAGAGAATTGATTATGAAATATTCACTCAGTGTGAGCATTTATACCTCAGAAATTGCCAAACACCACAAATCTGGACTTGATTTATTGTTTGGTTGATCGTCTAGATTTAGAAATTGAGGAAGAAAATGTTAATATTGAAGATTAAACTTTGAAATGAGCCCTGCATACATCCCCCTCCCCAAGAGCTTAAACATTTACTACATACTCCTGCACAAAAGAAAGTTATAGCCAGGGAGTGACACTCTAATTCAGAAAGTTACATGGATAGTGAAGAGGGTCTTAGGGAAATAAATTGATGCACCTCATCCAGGAACATTGACAGTTGATTTAATCATGGTTTGTAGTTCCAAAACTGGAGGGGGGGGTGAGTAAAGTAAAAAGAAATTATGGAGGATTTTGTAAAGAAGGTGGCCAGAAAGGACCCTTATATATTTGAAATAACATATTTCAAAATATATTATTTATATGCTTTTATTCATAACTCTATGGGTGAAATATAACTTGAGAGGCAATGTGGGATAAAGGATAGTAAACTGACATCAGATTCATAAAGACCTGGTTCAAGTCTAATCTCTGACCAATATACAGGTTGAGTGACATTTGGCAAATCACTTATTGTACCTTGGCCTCAAGGCCACCATTCTTGGAATGGTGAATGATACAGCCTGGATAATATCTGAAGTCCCTTCCATCTCTATGCCTGTGAACCACAGGCCAAATTTTTAAATCTGATTTATATGTCACAAGTATTTATCCACTATGGTGGAAAATAGACTATATCATACAAAGAACAATTTAGTTCATTCTGGAGAGGCTCATCATGGAATCAACAGTAACATAATGAATTTCTTGGCCACTGCCACTCTTGAAGACTATCTACTAAGTTCCAGAGGAGTTCTGATATGGAAATCAAATCACAGCTCCTTGAAGTATGTATTCATATCTAATTGAGTAATTAAAAAGTGATTACTGCATAGTGGATCGACTCCTTGCTGTCAGGAGGATCTGGATTGGGTTCCTGTGGACCTGCTTCTGACACATGATTCTCAGTCACTGAGTCAGTCAAACAACATATTTTGGCACATACCACTGCCAGGCACTGCGCTAAACACTGGGGACATAAAGAAAGGTAAAAGTAATTCTTGCCCTCAAGGAATTTATGTTCTAGCGGAGGAGACAGCAGGTAAATAAGAAGCTACTTAAAAGATGTATGTTGAACAGAGGGAAGATAATCTGAGATGTGCTGCCTTAACAACTTGGAGACTGGGAAAGGCATCCTGCAGAATCTCGAAGAAAGTCAGAAATTACAATAGCGCAAGGAAACAGGGAATTCCAGGCATAGAAGACAGGAAGCATAGCACCCTATTTCTTTCTGGAATGTCAGAGTCTTTGTAAGGGAGTCAAGTATAAGGAGACTGGAAAGATGGGAAAAGGCCCAGTTATAAAGAGATTTGAAGGCTTAACAAAGGAGTTTATATGAGATCCTGGATATAACAGAGAGCCACTGGAGGTCATTGGGACATCATACCTACTCTTTAGAAAAGGCGTCTTTCCTTGGAAGCTGAGTGGAGGATGGATTGGAGTGAGGAGACACATGAGGCAGGAATAGCATTTAAAAGCCTACTGTAATAGTTCAGAGGGGTTTAGGGCCTGAACTAGGTTTGGTTGTAGGGATATATATGTGAGGAGTGTATTGTGGCCGTAGCCAAGGGCAAAAGAACTTAACCATTCAATGCCTCAGGCAACTCACAAAGACCATCAACTTATAGATAGTTTGCTAATCGACTCTGTTCAAATTACAGATCCAGATTGAAACCAAAACCAAAACAAGTAATTGTACTGGACTCATGAGCATAGTTTCCTAGCTTCTATCTTTGTTCTTTCTCAGCCTTCTTGTTTTCTATCTCTATACTGAAAATTATAATATTTCTCCAGACAAACTACTTGTCTTTCTAAATAATGCAGTTAAGGACCTTAAATCCTTGTACGCTTGGGACAAGGAGATCATGGAGAATACCAAAGAATGAGAAAAGATAATCTACCTTTGGCCTGTCTACCTTGCTGGCATTTTGCCTCCATTTTAAGAGAACATGTGACTATGACCAAGAGGAAAATTGAAGAATACTCTGTCAGTGTCCTTCATGACCATTAATTAGTCATAATTTTTATTGCGCTTCCTAATTTTCTTACTGCTGCTAAGTCACTTAATCTTTCTGTGCCCATGTTTCTTCAACAGTTTGTTGGGTTTAATGAACTCTGATGTTTATTATTGTTATTATAATGTGGAAGGCTCTGCGATCCATATACAAAGATATGTAAGAACTACTGGTCCCTGCCCTTATGGATCTTACATTCTAGTTAAGGAAATAAGACAGAAACACATATAAAAATATCACAATTCAAGTGTTATTCATGAGGCTCTTTTCCTGAAGGGGTTGTAAAGGAGAAAAGACAAACAAATAAGCCAAAACTTCTAGACTGTGGGGTTAGGAAACACAAGTTTAATTCTTAAATCTGCAAAGTTGCTATGTGATCTCAAGCAAGTCACTTTTCCTTCCTGGCCTCAGTTTTCTCATCTGTAAAATGAAGAAATATGGACTGAAGGACCTTTAAATTTCCTTACATCTCTAATGTACTATGATTTCTTTTCTGTTCATTTAAAAAATTTTATTTTCAGTTTCAAATTCTCTCCTTTCCTCTCACCCTGTGAGAAGGCAAGAAATAGGATACCCATTATACATATGAAGACATAGAAAAATATATTTACTTCGGTTCCTACATTTTTCTTGCAATATTTAATAATAGGAAATATAGCTCTAAAAGTCACTCAATAAACACTAATTGATGGATGAATATATATTCTGTAGTATGCATATTACATACTGCATTTTCATAAGACGCACATATTTTCAAACTTCTTTAAGCATAATTTTGTATAGAAAATGATCTTAAACTGCCAAACCAACCTAACCACACAACTCTTCTCTGAAGATGTTTTCCCCAGGCAACTATGGAAATCCCATGAGATTTTATGTCCAAAAGGAAAGCTCACACAAACAGTAGCTGACCTGCAGAGACATCTGCAAAATCTTTTGGCCATCTTAACTCTCTATAAGCAAATATTTAGTTTTCTACAGCTCTCAAAACAAATACTTCTGCTTGAAAGTGCTTGCCAACAAAACAAATGTTTGTCATGGGAATGCTACAGTTGGGCTGTTAAGACACCTACAAATAAACTGTTTGTTTGCCAAAGCATACTCTTTGTTTGCAAAGTTACTGACAATGTATGTGTGGCCAGAGAGAGATAAAGATAGTTTTTTATACTGAAATAATGGAGTGTTAAAGTGTTAAAACACTATAACCACACCTTTCAGAAACAGGGTAATATTCTCCAAATGGGAATATCTATTGTGTAAACTTTATAAAAGATTTTTAGAGAAAATACCATTATGTTCATGAGTTAATTATTTTGCTCCATAGTAGAATAATGCAAGGTCCTTGAAGACACGGATCACTTAAATGATATTGTCATTTTCTTCCTTGAAAAATGCCTAATATAGTATGTAGTAGAAAAAATATAATTTTTGTTGAATTTAATATCTGACATTTGTTCAGCTTTTCAGTGTTTCAGCACTTTTTATGTATTATTTCATCTTGATTATGACCCTGTCACTAGTTAAAATGTTGTTATTAAGAGTGCTAGTAAATGTTTAACAATTGGCTTTCTAAAAATGTATTCAGGACACAAATTTAAATTTATTCTACGTTATTTACTTTTCTCCATTACTTTCTCAAACCTAAGCAATCACAAAGCAATAAATTGGTCTCTGATTTGTAGTGCTTTCAAACTTCTGAAGTGTAAACTCTCCCAATGAGAGTAAAGGGATTTGGAAACCTTAAAGCACTATATAACATCATCATCATCGTTGTCATCATCATCATTATCACCATCATTATCATCATGATCACCTCACTGCTTTTTTGGAGATGTCAGCAAAATTTAGACTCAATAAAGCTACTATGGTTTTTCAAGAATGGAATGGACTATCTCAGAGGAGATATTTCAACAGAAGCTAAGAATTATGATGACAAAGAACTAGAAAAGTTAGAGAAGATCTTAGATATCATCTAATCCCATTCCCTTTGTTAACAGGTGAGGAAACTAAGGCCCAGAAAAGGGAAGCTACTTGTGTGAGGTTACCCAGCTAGCATGTAACAGGTAGGATTAGAACCCACATCTTCTGATACCAAATCTACTGCTCTAACCTTTATTCCACATTGTCTTCCTCATAGAAGGAACTCCTGCTACAGGTGTGGTTTGAATGAGCGCTGAAATTCCTTCCAGCTCTGAATTGCTGATTACCTAAGTTCTTTTATGTGTCTGACAGATAACAGCAGAGAGTAGCAGACAGAGAAAGAGATCTTGGGAAGTCAGGAAACTGGATGTGGGGGTTCAAATCTCATTTCTGACACATATTAGCTATGGGATCCTAGGCAAGTCACTTAGTATCAATGTGTCTCTGGTAACTGCCTGCCAATTTATCTACTAAATGACACTGTTTATGAACTGTACTGGAGGGGTATTCAATTATAGCATGAGATCTGTATTGGTGAAAGAAGCTTCCACACTTGAAAGTTCCTATGTGAGGGAAATCACAGATGACTGGGTATAATTAGGACTTGGAAATAAAGATGCATTCTTTTAAAAAATATTCTACAACTCAGATTTTTCCCATAATTTCCTCTGGCTCTCCCTACACAATCAGTCTGAATTAGAAAGGTTGGCTTGTATTTGAACTTGGACTTTCCAAATGAATAGCAGCCCTGGGGTGATTCCTCCTTTATAGGTTCAATTGCAAAATGCAATAACTCACCAGACAGCAGGCCCAGCTCTACCCTTTAACCGCATGGAGATGACAGAAAAATTCAGATTTCTCCAGTACTTTAGCCATGGTATTAGCACATAATGATGATAATTACTGTTTGTTTGTTGAGAGCTGACTGTGTTTTCCTGATGTACAGTGTATAAAGAAAGAGTGGCCCCTGCCCTAGAGGCTCAGAGTATAAATTACTCATATTAATAGATAGAAAATAGACTAACTGAGAGGGGAGTCTGATTGGAGAGGGCCAAGCCTGAAGGCAATGATGTCTTTGGAATATTATTTAATTGTGGGTTTGTTCTCCCTTCCCTTGCTCACTCTGCTGCTCTTTCCCGAAATGGCAATGTTAGCAGAGCCATTGCATACATAGATGTATCTACCTGTGCTCCTTTCTCTCAGCTCACTTGTGTGTGGGAAGCAGGGGTGGCTGCTTATTATTATAATGATTTGATAAGCAGCTTAACTGATATCCTTGCAAGGGACATCTATATTCTGTCAAACAGCCAGACTTGAGCACCTAGAGGGCCACACGTGGACTCAAGGCTACAGGTTCCCCACTGCTGTTCTAGGAGCACCTTTGGAGGTTCAAATCCCCACTGAGACTCTGGAGAGAATGGACTGGGGCTGCAGGGGGGGACTCAAAGATCTAAGGGCACTCATTCCATGGGGAAAAACACCCTAGATGCAGTTAGAAGACCTGAGATCTGATGCTACTTGTGACTTTAATTCTTTAGGCAAATCAATTCACTACTTTGGTATTGGATTTCCTCTCTTTATAAAATGCAAAGATTGGTCTAGGGCAGCTTCTAGTCCTCTTCTATCTCTGACATCCTATGTATCCTATGACATCAGTGATAGTAAAATATATTAAAAAAAATCAGAGATAGTGATTCATGTAGGATGCATGAGTCAGGGAGATCTGGGTTTGAATGCCCCTTCAGACACTTAGTAGTTAGCTGTATCTTTAGGACAATGCCTGGCATGCTTTAGGCACAGATATGACTAAACAGCAATACTTTATAGGAGAGAAGTTGCGAGGATCAAAGGAGAAAATATATACAAAGCCCTTTGCCAAACTTAAAGCATAATATATGTAGATATATATGTTTATATATGAAATATATATATATGTATATATAAAATATATGATATATTTTATATATACATATATAATATGTTATTATGCTCTATGTTTTAAATCCCCTTCTGTCTCTGACATTCTATTGTATGTTTCAAGCTTTTTTATGGTTCTGACACTATTTATATGCACTGTCTCAGACATAGTCTAAGGTCCCTCCCACCTCTGACATTCTATAGTCTCTGACATTCTTTGGTCTAAGGGCCCTTCCAGTTCTGAATAGTCTTATGTTCTTTGTTCTAAGTTGCCTTCTTGCTCTAATAGTCCATAATTCTAATCAGGTGTGTGAAAGTTGTTGCTATCCCCTTGGAAGGAAAGAAAATAAGCATATATTAAGTGTCATGCTATGCTAAGTTCTTTACAAATATCTTCTCATTTGATCTTTATAACATCCTGGGAGGTCGGTGCTGTTAAAACCTCCATTTTGCAGTTGAGGAAACTGAGGCAAACAGAATAAGTGACTTGCCCAGGGTCACACAGCTAACTAAGTGTCTGAGGATGGATTTGAAGTCACTTATTCTTGCCTCCAGGTCCAGTACTCCATCCACTGTAACACCTGTAAACCTTGGTCACCATTTGTGTGGAGGTGGATAGGGGAGAGACAGTAATAAGAGTCGGATTTTTTTTAACAACTTTGTTACTTTCTTCTCCTTTATGTAATTTATAAATAGAGTCCTCAGAGCTCTCACAACTGCATTTCCTCTGGAATCGGTCTACTACTCTACACTTGAAGGAATCCAGCTACTTTTCCCATTATTGTTCTCTTTAGTACTGTCTTCTGCCCTTAGAAGTACATCTGAACTGTGATGTTGTTATAAAAACCTTTTGAATGTTTTTTAGCCTCCTTTCAGCTTCATTCTTACAAGTTCCTTAGATGATCACTTTGTTGCATTTCTCCGAAAAACTTTCTTCAAATTGATTTTACCTTCCACTGCTTATCCTTATTTAATGAGGCAATAGTGCTCATCCTTTTCCAACATTCTTCTCCATAAGATTTTACAAAAGTTTTTATTCTAAACCCTCACTGACCTCAAGCATCATTTTTCCTTCTCCACTTGGCAGGCAAATACAACGTTTGCCAAGAATTTTTTTTTCCTTTTTTTTTTAAAAACTTTGGGTCTTCTTGTTATGGAAATTCAGTGAAGTTATTGTAGTCTGTGTCTATGTATTTTATTCCATCCAGATCCAATTTTTAATTATCAACAATTTGTTTAACCAGGCCAAATTATAGTTGTTTAAATTGCACAGCATTGTTTTTCTTCTTTCTTCTAATTTTTTGATCTTGTCTCTCTACACATGGTCATCTGAGAGCACACAAGACAGCAGATTCTGTAATGACCCTTATGTCAATAATGAGTGTTTTTCTGCCTCTTAAAATATAATCAATTTGTGATGCTATTCAATACCCACCATATCCAGGGCCTTCTGATTCTTGTTTTGAAGAGAGTACTCATAATGTATCTGCGTGAAGCTTCTATGTAGTCCTTACTTCTAATCCATATTTCCTAGCATGTTTTTTTGCTCTCCTCATTGACTTGCAACTTTTCATTGAAGTCACCAAATAGCAAAATACAGATTGATTTAGTTTAAGGCAACTCATCAAATTCTTCACATAATTTCTCTACCTCTTATCCTCTAGAACAGCTGTTGGTACATAGGCTACATAGGTACATAAGTACATAGACCAAATAAAGAGATGTCCCATGAAAAGATATTTTTATTACTTTTGGACACATGATAAAATCAACTCATTAGAATTTGCCTCTCTAAGAAGAACCTGCCAGTTACCCTTATATGAGGTCAGCTTCCTTCTTTTTATGTTTTAATTTATAGGAAGACTTTCAATATTGCTATGTCTCAGTTCTTTCGGTAGTATACCCATTTATTGGTGGTAATCAAGGTATGATTTCATATTTAGAATAACAATTACATTCATATAGAGAACTTTTACTGATGTATATAGGTTCTTGTCCTGCTTTCTATAGTACAAGAAAGTTGTCTGGGTGCATTGAGAGCCTGTCAACTTGTTCATGCTCACAAAGCAAACATATGTCAGAGGCAAGACTTGAACCCAGGCTATCCTGAATTATAGCCAGCTCTCTTTCCTTTATGTACTTTTATGCTTGCTTAGTGAAGGCGTAGAAATGAAGTTTCCTGGTTTAGGGAATCCCTGACAATAGCTTTTACAGTACAGATCCCAGTTCTCTATCCTGAGAATTAGAGAGTTGGGTAAAGGCAGCAACAAAATTTAGGTAGGGAAGTCTCTAAAAACTTATGCAAAGGTAGAACCGTTCAGTTTGTCCTTGATGGAGCAGCTTTTTTTTGGGGGGGGAGTCTCTCCCTACCCACTGTCAGAGGGCATGTGGTTGTATCCTGTCCAAATGAAGTGGGAGCATTAGACTGAATCGAAGCCACATTCATTGTGACCAAATGGATTCCCGTAGAATCAGGAACTTCAGTGTGAGGAACTAGACAAATAAAGGAAGTGTGTGACAGACAGACAAGGAGCCCTTGGCTTCTTTTTTTGTTAGTCTAAATGAAAGCATTTTTGCGCTTCACTAAGTGTTTCTACTTTTACAATGAAAGAGGCCCTTGATGAGCACAATGCCATCAGGATAAGGCTACAATCAGCTTTAATTCCACAGAGTCAACTAGATAATTGTCTCTAAAATCAAAGCTCTGTATCATCAGAGATTCTTCAGATTAATTCATACGTGGTGGGGGAGGGGAAGAGTTTTGGAATGGAAGCCTCACCTCTTTTCATCTGTCCAGCAAATTTGACTTTGGGTTATTGTGGATGGAAGTGGAAATCTTCTCATTATGAATCTCCTTTCAGGATAATTCTAATAACAAGAGACCCTGTGGGTGATAGAGAGCTGACCTCAGAATCAGAAAAAAATTGTATTCAAATCCCAGCCCAGTCACACACTATGTAATAGAGGGTAAGTAATTTACGTTTTCAGTGCCTGAACACTTGACTTATAAGTCAGTGATTCCCAATGCTTTTTGTAAAAATTGTGTTGTGAACAACTAAGGTAATATAATATGCTACTCATAATATTATTTTAGATTTATTAAATGTTTAAAACAACTCCAATGATAACATTGGCCCCAAAGATTCAAATTAATATTTTCATGTAATTATATATATATATATAGCATATATAATTATGCATATATATCATTTCATTTTACTTTTAAGAATAAAAACTCTATATAGAAAATTATAGAACTGTAATTATAATTATTTTACATGGAAGGATTCTGTAAGAATGAAAAGTAATCCAACAATACTTCATATGTTTGCTATTATCTATAAAACTTAACATTAGATTTTTTAAATTACAATTTGTTTTAAATATAGACATGATTTGAATGAAATAAGTTACAACTTGGATGATACTTCACATAATAATCTTATATAATTTCAATTTCAATATTGCCCTTTTAAAATTTTAACAAAGGTTCACAATATTTGGCATAACACCATGCAGAAACATTGTTAAATCTGGTTCCACATCATTTATGTCTGCATTTTGATTTAAAAGAAGAATAAAATAAAAATGCTTACTTACCCAAATTTGTGATAGGAGAATTTCATAAGCTTTCTATGAGAGATGGAAATTATTTTTTAAATTGTCATCCATACAACAATTGATAAAATGAATAGTTATAATGTAAAATATTTGTTTTTCTATTAGCTAGTGACAAGTGCTGTATTAAGTGAGAAATATACTTAGAGTTCAGTTGTACATATTGCTTCATTTTTAACAAGGTTTATATAACAACTAACATTTGTAAGGAAAGATTCTCTTCAGACCTGTCTTTCTTCTTTGTGCCTCTGGAAGGCTGTCATTCTGTTGTCAGTGATGTTCTTAAAGCACAAACCTGAACATGTCATGACCTTATTGAACAAACTCCAGTTTGTATCACCTCCAGAATCAAACTTAAAAACAACAACAACAACAACAAAACATTATCAGGCATTCAAAGTCCTGAATAACTTGCTCCCTCCCCTTTTCTAGTCTTCTTGCCCCACTTCATTCCATATACTCTGTGATCCAGTGCCACTGCCCTCCTTGCTGTTCCTCAGATAAGATGCTTCATCTTTCAATTCCAGGCAATTTCACTGGCTGTCCTCCAGACCTGTAAATCTCTCTTTCCTCAGCTCTATCTACTAATGCAGCTTGGTGGTGCAGTAGATAAATCGCTAAATCTGGATTCAGGAAGATCTAAGTTTAAATCCAGGCTCAGGCACTTAATAGCTGTGAGATCCTAGGCAAATCTTTTAACTGCTTTATACCTCAGTTTCCTCAACTGTAAAATGGGTAATAGTACCTATTTTCTAGAATTATTGTGAGGATCAAGTGAGATAATATTGGTAAAGTGCTTTGCACAGTGCTTGGAACATAATAGGTGGGTAATAATTGCTTGTTTCCTTTCTTCCTTTCTCCCTTCCTTCATCCTCCCTCCCTCCCTTCTTCTCTGTTCCTTTCTCCTCTTCTTTTCTTTCCCTCCTTCCATCTTTCCTTTCTTCTTTCCTCCCTTCCCTTTTTCTCTTCCTCCCTTCCTCCCTTATTCCTTTCTCTTTCTTTTCTTCCTTTCTTCCTTCTTCTCTTCCTTTCTCCCTTCCTCCCTTCTTCCTTCCTTCCATCCTTCTTTCTTTCCTCTCTCTCCTCCTTCCTTCTTCCCTCTCTCCCTTTCATCTTTTCTTCCCTCCTCCCCTATCTTCCTTTCTTCTCCTTCTCCCTCTCCCCTCCTTCCTTCCTTTCTTCATTTTTTCCTTTCTTCCTCCCTTCCTTCTTTCCTTCCTTTTGGCTCCTCTGTCTTCCTTTAAGCCCCAGTTAAAATCCTTCCTTCTACAGGGAACCTTTATTAATCCCCCTTAAGTACAGAGCATTTCCTCTGTTGATTATTTCCAATTATCCTGTGTATAACTTGTTTGTACATAATTCTTTTCATCTTTTCTACCCTGTCAGGTTGTGATACACTTGAAAGCAGGTATTATCTTTTACCTACTATCTGCCTTGCACAGAGCAAGCACTTAATAAATATTTATTGAATAAGTGGTTATTAAAAAGGCTGAATAATATCATCAACCACTTCATTTGAAAATGAATGTAGAAGAATAGTAACATAAGTTGAGGGCAAGTTACTACAAGAATAATAACAAGTTGAAAATAGCCTTAATACTGCAATGACAAGCATATAAGGTTTGTTCCTGTACAGTGTTTTTGATGATCCATGATGGTTGTAAGATGACTTATAATGTGCATGCCCAGTGATGATCATTTTAAAACAATTTGACTTTTGTACTGCAAGAAAGCAAATGTTGGTAACGTCTTGATCATGTGATTCCACAGCTGATATTTACCATTACAGGCTAATAGAGGACAGCAAGGAAGCTACTCTAGTGCACAGTACAGAAAGGATATTTATGTAGATATATCTAGCCGTCTCTTAGGAATCAGCTTGTACTTAACTAAACTTGAGAGAGTTTGAAAACAATTTGATGACAGGTTGAGAAATTGCAAGAACACATTCTGCTCAGTCATGAGTGGTGAGAATTTGATATAATCACTGCCTGAACACCACAACAATTGTAAATAATGGGGGCAGCTAAGTGGCACAGTGGATAGAGCACCGGCCCTGGATTCAGGAGGACCTGAGTTCAAATCCGGCCTCAGACACATAACACTTACTAGCTGTGTGACCCTGGGCAAGTCACTTAACCCCATTGCCTAAAAAAAAAACACCAAACAATTGTAAATAATGGTTGTTTTGAATAGCTACAAAAACAAATTTATAATGACTGCTTCAAATATGTACACAGTTATCCCTTTCAAATCACGACTTTCCCCATCATGGTTCTGATATATCATGGGTTTGCATAAGAAATTTAATGGGACCATTTTTGGAGTTTTGCAGAAACCACAGATGACATGTGAAAGCCAGCAGACAACACAGAGCCTATGACCAAATACTTAACCCAAATTTTACAATAAGGTACTGTAAACACCCCATAAAAGAAAAAAAGAGACAGAAAAAAATTCAGACTTCTCATCTGGTACAAAAGGAGGGCCAAAAAATTTTACATTCATTTTCTAAATCGTAGGAGTGCTGCACCCCAAACTCCAACAATGTGGAAGGCATGACTATATTTGTAACATAATTGGGAAATTATTTACATCTTAAAGCATCATTAAAGAATTTTTAGCAAGAAATTCTTAGACTTTTGTCAAGAACCCCCTTATGGAAACCACTGATCTAAGTTGAAGGATTGTTGCCTTTCTGCATTGGTAGATGAAATTTCTTCACTGGGAGCTCCGTACATGCATAAAAATATGGGTACAGTAAAAAAAATTATAATAACTCTTACTTATGCACCATTATAAGCTTATTGTTCTTTCCTCCCAATGATCTTGTGAGCAGAGCTGTAACTACTGGGAGAGGGGAAAAGGGAAAGGTATATTCCATTACCTAGCACAAAAATTACCATTCACCAGAGTCCTGCAGTCATCACTGCCACCCCATCCCAGCCTACTATTTTATGGAGGTTGCCCCTGACTCTGATACCATGTGCCCTGGATTCCTGTGCCACCATGTAGGATTATCAGAGGAATAAGTTGTAAAGACAAAACATGCTGGTCACTCCCTCAATAATAAATTCTCTCTTAATTCTCCATATTTCCTATCCTCCTCTTCCCTCAATTTTCATTGCATATAAACCTCTTTCCTCCCTATCTTCTCCTTCCTACTTTTCTCCTCCCTACCTCTTTCACTTTTCTCCTAGTTTCTGGTGTTCATTAAAACCTAGCTTTCTTTTGAAAATACAGTATCTCTTGGCATCCTCTTCAAAGCCAGCTACTTTTTTCCCTCTCATTTCCAGACACGCAGGGGCAGGAGGTGGGATTGGCATATTACTTGCTCTATATTCTTATTTTCATATATTCTTGTCATTATCACTCAGTAAACACCCACCTTTGAAAAATTTTACTACTTCCTTTCCTGTTGTCCATCTATGTCTTTGCAGAACACTTTTTCTCTTCTTTCAAGAAGTTCAGAACCTAATTTAAAGTCTTCTCCTCCGTTCAAATCCCATGTCTCATTGAAACAATTTTCTCCTTTAGATTCCTGAATGCCATGATTTCCCATTACCTCTGTTTCAAGTCTACCTCAACTACAGCCTAAGAATGGTCATTGTCATACATCGGACAATCCCTCCCACCAACTGAATTAATATTTAGTGTTCTATCTTTCGGGCAGATAATGCAAAGATTATCTTCCTTGTTTAAACAGATGGATTTGAGTAGGTGAAGAGACTCCCATAAAGTTACATAGCTAGTAAATGTCAATTTGAATCCCAGTTCTCCTGAATTTAAGTTCAGTGTTCATTCTACTATGCCATGCTGCCTCTCAGGGTTATCCCTTAAGATCAATGTTCTAAAGAAATGCATTTGAAAAACAAAACAAATGAACAAAAAGCCAAGAATCAAGCAAGCAAGCATTTATTATGCAACTAAATGTGTCAGGCACATTAAGAAGAGCTGTAGCTACATCAAGCATAAAACTTGCTAAGCTTCAAGGAGTATTCATTCTAATGGGGATGACAACATGTATACATCCAGGCAAATCAAATCCAAGTAGCTTTAGAGGGGAAGGTACTAATAGCTGGGGCCAGGGGGGTCTATCAGAAGGCCTCTCGCAGCATGTAGCCCTTGAGTTTAGTCTTGAAGGAAGTCAGATATGACTAGAGATAAAAGTGAGGAAAAAGATCATTCCAATGTGGCAGGAAGAAAAAGTAGCCCAATATAGTTACAATGTAGAGAGTATGAAGGGAGGTTGTTCAGTTGTTTTTCAGGTGCGCCCAACTCTTCATGACTCCATTTGGAGTTTTCTTGGCAAAGATACTGGAGTGGTTTGTCATTTTCTTCTCCAGCTCATTTTACAGATGAGGAAACTGAGGCAAACATGGTGAAGTGATTTGCTTAGGGTCACAGGCTAATAAGTGTCTGAGGTCAGATTTGAACTCAGGAAGATGAGCTTTCCTGATTCCAAGCCCAGTGCTCTATTCACTGTACCACCTACATTGTCCTCTAAGAAAACAAGAAAGATGAGAAAGGAACAGATTGTAAAAAAACAAAACAAAACAAAGAGCAAACCTCCAAATGACAGAGGAGTTTTATATTTGACATTAGAAGTAGTGGAGAGTGACAAGATTTGTCATGGAGATGGCATGGTCAGAGCCAAACTTTAACAAAATTACTTTTGCAGCTGGGTCAAGGATGAGAGTCTTGAAGCATGGAGACCTGCATATATTGCTAGAGATATTGCAATAGTCCAGGAGAGTAGCAAGGAAGGCTTCGGCAAGGGTGGGTACCAATGTGAGTGATCATAATGAGTCAGATGGGAGAGATACTGAATCGATATAAATGCAAAGTTTGGAAGATTAGATACATTCGATGATTAAGAGTGTGGAATCAAGTAAGACACTAATGTTTTAATCTTGGGTAATGAGAAGAATGATGATGCCTTCAAGAGTAACAGGAAGATCCAGAAGTGGGATATATTTTTGAGTATTGTTCTGAGTATGTTGAATTTCAGATACCTAAGGGACATCTAGGTAAAAAATATTTATTAGGCAATTTATGATGTGAGAATGGAGCTCAGGAGAGAGACTAGAGTTAGATAGGTAGCTTTGGGAGCCATTTAAATACAGATGCTAATTGAACTAGTGGAAACCTGCAAAGTTAAAAAGTGAGAAGATGTAGAGAGAAAAAGAAAGGAAAAATCTATACACAGCCTTGGGAAGACACCCACAGTTATTTGATGTGATATCAGCAAAAATGGAAGCTTTGTATGTTGATGGATTTTTTGAATGAGTTGACTGAAAAAGGGAAAAGAAGTACAGGGTAGGGTAAGAGTTAGTGAGATGTTTTACTATGTAGTAAGGGTATTTTGAGGATGGGGGACATTGACAAGTTTATAGGAAGCAGAGAAGATAAGTAAATATGGAGATTCAAGATTAATACATAGGGCAGTTTGCTGGAGGATGTGGGAAAGAATGCAAACAAGCATATTTGTAGAGGGGTTGACCTTGTTGAGAAGGGCCATTCCACCTCCTCATTGGAGAATGGAGAAAATAATAGGGAATCAAGTCAAAGGGTTATGAACTGAGGAAAAATGAAGAAAAGGAAGCTTGACACCAGTGACTTTAATCCTCTCCACAAAATATGAAGCAAAGTGTCTATCTGAATGAGTAAAGAGAGGGTGTGCTGTGGCAGGCTTGACAGGGTAAGAGAAGGATGCATGTTGTCATGAAACTCATAAAAGTTGTTGTTTGTGGCTGAGGAGTCAAGGTGGGAACTGATATCAGGGAGAAGTATAATTTAAATTCCTTGATGATAGGTACTGTTTCATTTTTGTCTTTTTATTTCCAGTACTTGCCACAACGTCTTGAATGTATATAGTTGGCATTTACTAAATGTCTGTTGAACTGAATCGAAATTGTATTCCATTAGCCCCAGTTTTATTTTTTTCACAAAATATGAAAAATAGACTCAGTCATCATTACCCTGCCACCTAATAAATTTATCATGAAACTCTTCCCTTAAGTGGCTTTGATCATTTTACCTCATGCATGCCCATCTAGTGATAACTACACTAGTTGATTGGGAGATTCTTCACATTCAGGCGAAGCTGGAAGCATCTTTGTAATGGCTAGTTAAAGGATGTGATAGAAGAATGAGTTTCCCAGCATGGCCAGATAGTTTAAACAGTCAGATTTTATACATATATAACCCTACAGGAAAAGAGAAGGCTCCAGAGGAAGACTCCCTTGGAGCTACACAGGATGAAAATCTGGTGCTTCTGCACAATAGAATGATTCTTGGAACAATTGAATTGAGTGAAGCTATTCAGTATCTACTGAGGCTCCCTAGAGGGTATTCAGAGCCAGAAGGGAGAGGTTTATGGCTCTGGGAAGCTCTGAACTTTCCTAGAAAAGAAATCTGCTGCCATCTTTCTTCATTTATATCCACATTTCACTTATAGCTATGCCAGTGAATGAGGGAAACTTGTTTAAACAGGAGACACTCTCAACAGCAAGTTTACATTTACAATAGAAATATTTTTGCAAGCTCTGGAGTCATTAATTTATAACCATTACCATCAAGTAGACACCAAAGGCCCACAAGAATTTCTGGTCCACTGGAAAAGTTAAAGGGGAGCTGAAAGGGAGCTATAATCCACAGTCTGTTTGAATAAAGAGCCAACAAATGAACTATAGTGATAGGAAGAAGCATGATCATAATGGTTAAAACAAATCCTGAAGAGTGGAAAGACTTAGAATTAAGAGTCAGAGAACCTGAGTTTCAAAATAGTTTGGTTGCTTACTATTTATGTGACTGTACAAATAATTTAACCCCTTTTGTCCTCAATCTCCTCATATGTAAAATAAGGTGGTTGGACTACATAACGTTTTTTTCCCTTTTAAATAATATTTTATTTTTTCCAATTACATGTAAAGACAATTTTAACATTAATTTTTAAATAAAATTTTGAATTCCAGATTTTCTCCCTCCCTCCTTTCCCTCTTTACTTCTTAAAAGAGTAAGCAATTTGATATAGATTATATATGTGCAATCATGTTAAATGTATCTCCAGACCATATAACTTTTAAGATCCCTTTGTGTTATGTTGTATTTCTATGATCCTGTGAGAGTTAATGACTATGGTGTACCTGAGCATGCTTTAGAAGCATGTGCTGCACAAACATATTATACAAATCAGCTTTTAGTTATAGGAGCTAGGAATACGTATAGCAATGTTGACATCACAGGTAAAAAATATCTATTAAAAATGAAAATTCATCATAGGTGTCGATTATCCTTCCTAGACTCACAGAATGTAATGGCTAGATGGGCCCTGAATACTATTATTTAATCTAAAGTTTTATTTTATAGCGTGTGGGTATGCATTAAGGATATGATGGAACTTGGACCAGAACTCAGGTTTTCTGCCATCTTTCAGTCACAGAAAGCTTTTGTCTGAAAAGTATTGCAGGTAAAGACAACATTTCCTTTCTCAGTTTATGCAAACAGGCTAAAAGAGCCATAGGATATGGTGAGGGGGAGAGAGTAGAATTCTTATAATACCGAGTATTACTGTCAGACAAGCAACAAGCATAAATTATGCATTTACCATGTGCCAGGCACTGTGCTAAGCACTGGGAACACAAAAGAAAACAAAAACACACATAATGGAATGGTGATCAGGGTGTTTTGGTTAGGAAGTCCTGAGGATATTTAATAAAATCATAGGGCAATTGATAAGGTTTTTCTAGGAATAGAATCGATGATTTGATTGCATGACAGGAAGATGGCTAGACTACATTGTGGTGTGTCTAAGGCAAACTAGACATGGTAAACTCTCATCAAACAGGAGAACATTTTTTAGATAATGAGCTGGAGAAAGAGGTCAGAGGCAATTACTTAGAATTCCATCAGTCTGGAGCAGCTTCAGTCTACTTCTCTCTATATATTTTTCAGTTTCTCCCTCTGCTTTTATTTCATTCCTTTATTATCTTAGTGAGTGATGGGCTACTTAATGAGGAAGATTGAATAGATATGAGAAGACAGTAGGTAATGCAGCTTTGTGAATGGAATGTTAACCTTGAGAGCAGGAAGATGCAGATTCATTTTCTTCCCCTACCAGCTGTGTGAAGAAACTTTTGAGACTCTTCATCTGTAAAATGGGAATAATAATGACTCCAGCAGATACCCGATAGAGTTATTTTAAGGCACATATGAGATAAGAAATATAAAGTGATTTGCAAATTAGAGCATCTTATAAATTAATTCCTTTCTTCTTCCTTTTCTCTTCCTTTTTTCCTCTTCTTCCTCTTTACTTTCTCCTCCAATACTCTACCATGGTTTGCTGCCTTCCTAGAGGCAGTTAACCCAATGGAAAAAAGTCAGGAAAAACTCTTTGTTCACATTTGGCCAGTTACTAGCTGTTTGACTGTGGGAAAGTCATTTGACCTCTCTGTGCTTCATCTGAAAGACCCAACTGAGTTTCCTCATTTGTAAAATTAATGAATGAAAAAGCATTCATTAAGCACTTGCTATATGTGAAGCACTGTGCCAGGTGCTGGGGATAAAAATAGAAAAGTAAGACTTCATTTTATTTCCTTCACTCAAGGAACTCACATTCTGATGGGAGATACACAAAAAAAGACACCAGCTACAAGTCAGATGGAAAAGTCCCATGGTCTCCAGGGTGTAGTGGCTAAGTAAATGGCTATGCATCATTTTAATGGCCTTTCCACTGATAAAATCATATCGGTTTCTGATGTTGAACCATTTGGGTACCAAGGACTTCGGTGGTGATAACAGTCTTGTCTGGGTCTTTAATAGCTATGGTTATAGCTTAATTAATCAATCAATTGATTGATTGTTCTCTTTCCTGAGCTTGTTTCACACCTCTATCTGCTTGACATCCTCACCTTGCTGTCCCATATGCATCAAAAGCCCATTATTCCCAAAATAGGACTCATTCTCTTTTCCCCTAAACCCATCTCTTCTCCTAACACTTCTATTTCTATCAAGGCTGCCACTTTTCTGTAGTTCAGCCACGTTCACAAGCTAGAAATCATTATCAACTCTTCACTCACCTTCTCAACCCCAGCCCCACAGCCAATCAATTATCAAGTCTTGCTGATTTTGCCTACTGCACATCTCTGGTTTCCATCATCTTCTTGCTACTTATGCTATAATCACATGGGTGCAGGTACTCACAGCCACTTGCCTGGGATATTGCAGCAGGCCTTTCATTGGTCCCCCAATTTCTAGTCTCTTTTCTGTACACTCCATCCTCCACAGAGCTACCAAATTGTTATTCCTAAGGTTCAGGTCTGACCACGCTTCTCCTTTGCTCAAGGAGCCTTATTATAGTCATGAAAAAATCCAAAATACTCTGACATTTGAGCCCTTTCAAAATCTGGCTCTGACTTATTTTCAGACTGATTGCTCATTACTAACCCCTCATGAACTTTTCACTCCAGCAAGGCTTCCCTACTTGTTTTACCCCATAAATGATATCTTTGCTCCTTTCCTCCAATGCCCGAAACTCTTTCCCTCCTAATGTCTATGTCTTTCTTTACCAACTCTTTCAAATTGCCTTTCCTGATTCTCCCAGTTGTTAGTAACCCCCAATACTTTGTATTTGTTTTGTATAAGCCTTCTATTTATTTAACTGATAGGATTGTATCATCCTAGGAACGCTAACCCTAAAACACATGCAAAACCAACCTATAGTACCCTGGGGTTGGGATGGATGAGGAAGATAGTGGAAGCTGGTAGAGGAGAGGTAATGGATTGGTCAGGAAGGACTGAATTCAGAAGATGACACAAATTGGGTCTTGAAGGGAACCAACTATTCTAAAGAGTCAGAGGTGGAGAATAATACATTCCAGGTACTGGGGCAGCCAGTTCAAGGTAAATAGGTACAAAATGAAATTTCTTGTGTGAAGAACAGCCAGAAGACCAGTGTTTTTGGACCGTAGAATGTATGTAGAAGAATAATATGCAATAAAGCTGGAAAAGGGAGGCTAGGACTAAGTTGAGGAGAGCGTGAATTGCCAGAAAAAGGAATTTATATTTGAACCTGGAGGTAATAGGAAGCCACTGGAATTTATTGAGTAAGATTATAGCAGAACCAGACCTATACTTTAGGAAAATCACTTTGTCAGCTGTGTGGAAGATGAATTGAAGTAGGCAGAGACTTGGGGAAAGAAGGCCAACAAGGAGACTGCTGCAATAGTTTAGGCAAGAACCACTGGGACCTGAAATATGGTGGTGGCTATGGGAATAGAGAAAAAGAGATGTATAGAGGCAGTGTGGGGTAGTAGCTAACCCTTATACTTGAAGTCAGGAAAATCTGAGTTTGAATCTGGCCTCAAATACTTGTTGGATTCTGGTCCAATCACTTAACTTCTCACAGCACATGCCCTCATTTGTAAAATGGAGATTACAATAAGACCTACCTCATAAGATTATTGTGAGGATCAAATGAGATAATATTTGTAAAGCATCTTACAAGCTCTGAAGCACTATAAAAATACTAGGCATCATCACCATCATTTATTACAGAAATGTGGAAGTAGAACTAATACGATTTAGCAACTGATTTGATAAGAAGACTGATTGTGAATGATGAAAAGGTAAAAAGGTTTCACACAGGAATGGGGATGCTTTCAAGTGGAATATGTTTATGAGAAAGAAAATGGCTTCTATTTTAAATATATTGAGTGAGATAAGTATGGAACATCCAGTTTGAATTTATAATGGGAATGGAAAAATCTATAATATCCTAAGGAAAAAGAGACATAAATAAGTGTAGTACAATGAACACTGGATCTGGAGTTAGAAGACCAGGATTTTAATCTCTCCTTTTACTTACCTATGTGACCCTAATAAGTGACAACCTCTCTGAGCCTCAATTTCCTGATCTGCAACTTGAGGTGATAGTAGATAGCATTTTAGGTCTCTTCCACTCTAAATCTTATAGCCAAAGACTTGCTGATGGTCCAACATCAAGAAAGCAATAGAACCTGGGGCTCAAGGCCAGGTCTTTGTCATTCAATGTCCAATCATCTTTCCTTGATACCATGCTACCTATATTATTAGTAAAACCTACCAGACCCATGTCATATTTTAAAACCATACACATTTTAACTGCTTTTTAAAAAAAGAAATGAAGAAAAGAAGGCAGAAAAAAAGAAAGAAAAAGGAAGGAAGGAAGGAAGGAAGGAAGGAAGGAAGGAAGGAAGGAAAGAAAGAAGGAAGAAGGAAGGAAGGAAAGAAAGAAATTTTTGTAAAGAAAGGAGCATTTATAAAAAGTGTATTTTGGCTGACATTCCTTGCCATAGTTTTGTCTTTTTAAAGCTTCTCAGGTCCAATTTAAGTCTAAACTACCTACTGGGAGCTATTTATGTCTCAACGAAGGAAAGCACTGGAGAGAGGAGTGGACTGGAGGGTTCTGAATTATATTTTGAGTCATGAATGAACCACATTTTGCTCCTAACCTCCAATTTGCCATTGTTATGATTACTTATACATTACAGTAACTCTTTTTTGGGTTGCTGATATTACCTGAACAATAATAGAAGTTATTGTTTACTATACAGCTGAAAATGCACCAGCTGCTAAGTTATAACAGAGGGTTGACAATAAAAGACAAAGGGAATTATTGTTTGTTTTTACTGGAAAGCTATCTGGAGGAACACTGGGAAAAATGCTATTTCACTCAAAAATCACCAACCAATTCAACTAGGAAACTGCTATAATATACACACCTTAGCACAAAGTGAAGATATGTATTGTTTCCTTTCTATAGAGATAATGTTCATAAAGAGGCTCTAAAATCTATAGGGCTCAAAAAAGGGGCATTTGCCATCAAACAACAAAGAGGTAGTAAACCCATTGACAAATATTTCCTGAGTACCTATAGTGTATCCAGTTCTGTGCTAAGTGCTGTGTAGGTTATAAAAGTAGTAGAGACCATTGTCCCTCTCTGAATAATAATGATAATAATAATAATAATAGCTAGCATTTACATAGCCCTATTATGTGCTAGGGAATGTGCTAAGCACTTTATAAATATTATCTCATTTGATCATCTCAGCAACCCTGGGAGGTAGGTGCTATTATTAACAACATTTTATAGGTGAGAAAACTGAGGCAAATGAAGGTTAAGTGACTTGCCTGAGGTCACAGAGATAGCAAATGTCTGAAGCAGTATTTAAACTCAGGGGTTGTGGAATCCAGGCCTAACATTCTATGCACTTCGCCACCTAGCTGACATGAATGAATAAATAAATAAATCTGTCCATTCATCTGTCAGTCAATGATTAGCTAAGTATTTATGTGCCAAGCATTGTACTCAGCACTGCACATATACATATAGAACAAAATAATCCCTACTCTCAAGAGGCTTTTATTCTGTGGAAGCAACAGATTTGTATACCAATAAGAGAAAATATTGTGTAATAAGTAGATTTCTGGATTTGAAATCAGGAAGACCTGGATTCAGATCACATCTCAGATACTCTGTGACCTTGAGGAAGGCATTTAACCTCTCTAGGCCTCAATTTGCCCCTCTATCAAATGAAAAGGTTGGGTTAGATAACCTCTATGGTTCCTTCTAAACATAAATCAATGATGCTATATTCCTAATTAAAAATAAAATAAATAGAAAGTATTTTCTGGGGAAGGGCAGTAGAATCTGGGAGATCACAAAAGGCCTTGTGTAGGAGGTGACAGGAACTAAAATTTGAAGGGAGACAGAGATTCTAAGAGGTAAACATGAGAAGGGAGTGCATTCTAGGCATGAGGGCAAGTCTATGCAAAGCCTTAGAGATGGGAGGTCGGATGTTGTTCATGAGGAGCAGCAGTTAGGCCAGATAGGGCAGAGTGGATAATCTCCTATCAGCATAGGCTAAATACAAAAAAGGAAAAAGTGATTTAAGAAACAAAATTTAATAAACCAGTGTCAAATATTTTATGCTGAATAAGGGTCATAGATGGGAACCAGAAGCGAAAGTGACCATAGAGATCATTGAGTCTACCCACTCGTTCAATAAATGAGGAAACAGGACCAGAGAGAACAAAAGATTTGCCTATCATCACACATTTAGTAAAATAATTAAGGTTCAAACTCAAGTCCTTCCCACAATATTATGCTATCTTATTCTGACTGTCACAACTATTACAAAGTGCATAGATATTTCTATCTTAATGAATTCCTCTTTTTCTCCCCTTCTTCTTTTATTTACTATTCACTTATCTTTTTCTATTTAATCTATTCTGGTTTTAGTTAGTTGGCTTATTGCTTGGGTCCTTAGTGAGAAATAGCTATTATCAGGAGGGGAAGGGAGAAGAAAAAGGATCAACATTTATATAGTACCTACAATATGCTGGGCACTGTGCTAAGTGCTTTACACATATACTATCTGATCCTCATAACAACCCTGTTGGTAGGTGGTATTATAACCCCATTTATAGTTGAGGAAACTGAGGCAGACAGAGATTAAGTGACTTATACACAGCTAGTTAAGTGACTGAGGCCAGTTTTGAACTCAGATCTTCCTTTCTCCAGACCCTCCACTCTATCCACTGCTCCACTAGCTGCCTCCAACAGTAATGGGGATATTCATATATTTCACTGAGTTATGTACATTTTTTTCCCTAAGTTTTCAGACCCTATAGCCTTAAGTACCACGGAAGTACTGGATAATTGACAGAAGATTGTCTGACCCTGATTTGTCTGTCTACTTGAGCTCTTTTTGGATCTTTCCTGTTTTCTTGACTGGATTCTGAAGGCTCTTGACTTAGGAGAAAGAGGCAGAGACAGGTCCCAAGTAGAAATGGATGAATTTCAGAATTTTAGGATCATAGACTCCCAGAGCTAAAGGGGCCTCAGTAAGAATGCAATTCACCCCCTTCCCAAAATAGAAATCCTCTTTGCAACATCCCCTGCAAGTAGTCACAACCTCTGTAAAGTCTGTCTTCCAGGTCTGGAGTAAATCCATTACCCTCTTCCCCCTCTTAGAATTCCTGCCTTACTTCAGGACTCAACTCAGGTACCACATCCTATAGGATGCCTGTCCAATTGATGGAATCTTTCTCCCCTACCCCCAAATTATTATTTCTATTTTTCTCCTTTTAGAATGCAAATTCCTTGAATTCAGACAGTGTTTCACCTCTGCTGCATTGAATAGCAGAATACCAGGCATATAGTAGGGGCTTAATAAATGTTTGCTGATTAATTGTTAAAAGACTTCTAGAGATGAGGACCTTAGTACTTTCTGAGATCATTCATTCCACCACTTGGAATCATAGGATTATAGATTTGGAGCTAGAAGGAACTTTAGATTCCATTGAGTCCAACTCTCTCATTTTACAGATGAGGAAACTGAGGTAAGGAGAGGTTAAGTAAGTTTCCCAAGGTCATGCAACTGGTGAAATCTGAGGCAGGAATACAGCTTGGTCTTCCTGAATCCAAGTCTAGCATTCTATCCACAATTACTTCAAGAAAAGAGAGACTAGAGTTGCTTTGCAGTCAATGAATTAAAGATTAAAAATTGCGCAGATGGATTTCTGATTTAATTCAACTCAATTTATAAAGTGCTTTGGTACTGAGGTGAAAAGGTGAACAACTACATAATTCCTACTTTCAGGTAACTTAAAATCTAATTGGGGAACAGGATTTGCACATAAACCAGCATAAAACATAGTAAGGTATGATAGAGGCAAAGGCATGCAGCCAAATGGTAGATGAAAATTTCAGAAGCGGTGGTCCATTTCCATCTAGGGAAATCAGCGAAGGCTTCCAGGAGGAGGTAACACCGATCTAGACTTTAAATAAGCAACAAGATTTCAATAAGAAGGAGAGCGTGTTCAAAAGCATTGAGACTGTCAGAGGGCAGACAAGAGCAGGGAATAGCTAGTAGTCTAGTTTGTGCTAAAAAAAAAATAGGAAACGATGAGAAATGAGGCTGGAAAGGGGATTTCAGGTCAAGCTGTAGAAGACCTTACATGCCAAGTTAAGGGATGTGTGTTTTGTCCAAGAGACAGTAGGTAGCCACTGATAATTTTTGATCAGGGAGTGACACAGCCAGACCTGTGCAATAGGGAAATGGTTTGGGCATGGATTGTAGGATGGATTGGAGAGGGTGTGAGACATTGTATGAGCCAGAACTGGATTCTTTCTCAGAAGGTTTATTTATGATACATTTCCCAAAACCCCTTTGAGAAAGACACGTCAGAAGTACTGCAGTCCTGCTCCACTGGCACCATTGAACAAGAGCAGGCCAGAGGAGCAGAATTGTTATAACAAGAGGAAAGCCCAGCATCCGTATTGTTTTATTTGTTTTTAAAGTGTCCATTCAGTGATATCATCTTTTAGAGCAAAAGGAAATCATGAGAATTTTTACAGATGGCCACGTCTTTTATGATGTTCTGACTTCTCTCCAGGATAAGCTCAGTTTGCCCTTTCCCACAGTCAGGGTTGATGACTACTTGATACCTCAGGATACTCAGGATTTTACCATTTCATATAACAAATTTGAACAATCATTTTCTTCAGACTTTGGAGCTGAGTGCACCTTGACAATATTTAATCCAAAGTGTCCCATCAAGATACTTCCTTTAAAAAAAAATCAGTCAAGTTCATCATACTTGACTTGGATTAGAGGAGATGGTGTTGTTGTTGTTCAGTTGTGTCTAACTCTTTGTGACCCTGTGGACAATAGCACACCAATACTGCCTGTAAGGTCTTCTTGGCAAAGATACTAGAGTAGTTTGCCATTTCCTTTTCCAGTGGATTGAAGCAAACAGAGGTTAAGTGATTTTCCCTGGGTCACAGAGCTAAGTATCTGAGGCTGGATTTGAACTCAAGTCTTCCTGACTCCCTACCCAGTATTCTATCCACTGAGCCACCTAGCTGCTTCCAGAGGAGACAGTAGCCAGGGAGAAATATTGTTATGTATTATATTTTTCTACAGGGAGTAATAGAGTATGACAGTTCTTTGAATAATGGATATAGTCTTAATGATTAACTTTTTTCTTAGTCCAGTCATACTTTCATGCCTCCATACCTATGAATGACTTCCATCCTTTCAGCCCTTTCTCTTTTTAATCCTTCTCTCCTGTATCTGTCTTCTTCAATTCCCCCATCTTTGCCTAGATGTTCAAAGACTGAGAGCAATAAGAGTCTTGGAAGTAAAGTTGACAATCATCTGCTCTAGATGTCCATAATTTTACAGATGACAACTGAGGCTCAGAGAGAAAGATGTATTGGTTAGGAACTATTAATATAATTGAATGATCCCTGAAACAAGAGTTGAGACCAGATTTCACATCCTTCTGCTAAACAATGTGACCTTAGGAAAGTAATTTCCTCCAGTGGGTCTTAAGTTCTTCACTTTAAAATGAGGGGATTCATAGACTTTTAGAATTTGGTGCTAGTAGGGACCTTTATGGACAGCCAGTGCCTTTCTAGTCCAACTCCAACAAGCCCAGGTCTCCCCATGGTAAAGCAAACAAAAAGTATTCACTAGACTGTACCATCCCCTCAAGTTAAAGTCTTAAATCTTTCCTCTTTCTCAGCCAAGCTCCTAGAAAAAGACTGCCAACACGTGGCACCTTCACTTTCACTCCTCTCTTATTTAATTCCCAAACCTCTGTACTTCAGCTTCTGGCTTCATTATTCATCCATCTGAAATTACTTTCTCTAAAGTTGCCAGTTTCTTCATTGCTAAATTGGGTGGACTTTTCTCCGTCCTCATACTTCTCTATCTATCTGTTGCATTGAAACTGTTGATCACTCTCCTAGATATTCTCTCCCCTGTGGATTTTTTAAAAAATTTATTGTAATCACACTGCTTTCTTTTTTATTAATTTACTTTTAGCTTTCAACATTTCCTTTCATAAGTTTTTGAGTTTCAAATTTTCTCTCACTCCCTCCTGACCTCCCTCCCCAAGATGGCATCAATCTGATCTAGGCTTTACATATACATTCCTGTTAAACATATTTTCACACTAGTCATATTGTAAAGAAGAATTAGAACCAATAGGAGGAACCACAAGAAAGAGAAAACAAAACAAAACAGAAGAAAAAAAGAGCAAATAGTATGCTTCGATCTGCATTCAAACTCCATAGTTCTTTCTCTGGATGTGGATAGCATTTTCCATCATGAGACTTTTGGAGATGTCTTAGATTCTTGAATTGCTGAGAAGGGCTAAGTCTATCAAAGTTAGTCCTTGCACAGTGTGGCTGTTACTGTGTATAATGTTCTCCTGGTTCTGCTCACTTCATTCAGCATCAGTCTATATGTCTTTCCAGGTGAATCACACTGCTCTCTCCTGGTTCTCCTCTTACCTATATCACCATTCCTCCACTTCCTTGCTGGTTTTTCATACATGTCACAGCCTCTGCCTCTGGGTGTTCCTCAAGGTTCCATTCTAGGCTTTCTTCTTTTCCTTCTCTGTCTACTTTTTTGGGCATTTCAAAGGTTTTTTTGGTTTAATATCATCTTTATGTAGATAGCTCAAATCTAGTCAATAAGTTTTTATTAAATGGCTGCTATATACCAACCATTGGGCTAATCACTGGATTTACAGAATTATATATTCAGCCTCAATCTCTCCCTTGAACTTCAGCCTCCATCTTTGTTGTTATTTAGCTGTTTGTCAGTGTCTGTCTCATCATGACCCTTTTGGGCTATTTTTTGAGGGGGGGGGCAAAAATACTGGTGTCTTTTGCCATTCCTTCTCTAGCTCATTTTGCAGATGAGGAAACTGAGATAAACAGGGTTAAGTGACTTGCCTAAGGTCACAGAGATAGTAAGTATCTGATGCCAGATTTGAACTCAGGAAAAAGAGTCTTCCTGACTCCAGGACCGTGCCACCTAGATATCCACCAGCTACCTATTAGACATTTTCAAACTACAATTATCCTTTCCACATTACAGGGGTTAGGACTGTGTACTCTCAAGATCTGGAAAATTTGTGTAAAATTTTTTGGCTCTCCTTTGTACCAGAGAAGAAGTCTGACTTTTTTTCTTTTTCTTTTATGGGGTGTTAAGTATTTGGCCATAGGCTCTGTGTCATTTGCTGGCCTTCTTGTGTCATCTGCAGCATCTGCAAAACTCACTTAAAAGTCCCATTTAATTTTTTGTGCTGATCTGAGATATATCAAAACCACAATGGGGAAGTCATGATGTGGAAGGGATAACTGTAGACATCTCACAGCCTTACTTTCCTCATCCCACATATCCAATAAGTTTCCAAATCTTGGTATTTTTAACTCCATAACATCTCTGATCCAGTCCTTTCTCTCAACTCACCACCTACCTGGTCCTCATGACCTCTCATCTAGATTATTGCACAGCCTCCTAATTGGTTTCCTTGCCTTAAGTCTCTCCTGCCAATCTATCCTACATAATGTTGTTAAAATGGGTTTCTTTAAGCATAAATTTGACCATGTCTCTCACCTGTTAATTAAGAATCAGTGACTCTTTATCTGTTTTAATCTGCTAGATTAAAACACAGATTCTTCTGTTTAGTTTTAATAGTCCCTAACAACCTAATCTCAATCTTTCTTTCCAGCCTTAATGGAAATGATTCCTCCTTTTTCACTGAGTAACCCACAAAATGATCTCTCTGTTATTCCTTTATAATACTCTCATCTTCCATCTCAATGCCTTTTCACTGGCCACCTCTCACACCTGAAATGGATTCCTTCCTCACTTCCACCTCATAGAACTCCTCTCTTTCATCCAGTTACTGAGTTGCTGCTGAGGACCATCCTCGAGTCTCCTCACTTCCCAACACTCCCTTTCCTACTTCTCCCACCATCTTCTTCCACAGGTTGTTTCCACTGAGGAAAAGGTATCATGTGGCATATCAGCTATCCAGTACCTCCACTCTTTTTACCCCTTTGATGATGAAACTAAGGGTGATGACCTGTTTCCTGCTGGGACTGGGAATTGCATCCATTTAATAACTCAACAGAGAGGCAGGAAGACCCTCACTACCGTCCAAGAAATCACTGATAATTATGATAAATAGAAACTAATGAAGGCATGGAAGGCTAGGTGTCCAGTGAATAGCATGCCAGGCCCGGAGTCAGGAAGACTCTTCCTGAGTTAAAATCTGGCCTCAAACACTTACTAGCTGTGTGACCCTGGGCAAGTCACTAAAGCCTATTTACCTCAGTTTCTTCATCTGTAAAATGAGCTGGAGAAGGAAATGGCAAACCACCGTACTCTCTTTGCCAAGAAAACCCCAAATGGGGTTACAAAGAGTTGGGACAGGACCAAACAACAATGGTGAAGGTATTTAAAAATAAATTTACCTACAATGATACTGTAATGGAGCATCCAAAATATGGAGAAGTAATTCAGCTACCAGGTGACTAGCTCAAGAACATATGCCAGCCAGTTCCTCATGGGTATTAGACTGGCTAAGGGCAACCAGCTGAAGGTTCATGGATTGTAAATGCTTGTGGCTCACTGAAGCTTAAGTGAGGATTTCCTTGTAATGAGTAGAAAAATTCTCTTCTGTCCCTTGTCATGAGTTTAAAAACCTCACAGCTTGTATAATGTAACCATTCGGGGTCCACTGTTTAACTTGGACCAGTATAACTCATTCGTGTAACATCTGTCATTTAAACAGAGGTGAAGCCTGGCAGTGCTCAGCCTGAAAGGCAAATAATCTGATGCTTCAGTCAAATACAAAGCCCGAGTAGCGTCTGAGACCATGTCTGTCCAGATGCTTCTTGATGCTCCCCCTGCAGAGCTCCCTGTCCAGCTACCCTCTGAGCTTCCCTTGGTGATTCTCAAAAGAATAAATTAAGGTCAACACCCAGATGTACC
Organism: Phascolarctos cinereus; assembly: GCF_003287225.1. Lineage (NCBI taxonomy): Eukaryota > Metazoa > Chordata > Mammalia > Diprotodontia > Phascolarctidae > Phascolarctos > Phascolarctos cinereus. Next base: position 195,990,508 of record NW_027555625.1, read on the forward strand.
ACCAAGACAAAAATTGCTTTTGGTTAGCAGAACAGGGACTCCCCTGATGACTTGCACCACCTAACCAGGGAAGAGTTTTATTTTGGAAGAGTGGCAGGACATTTTATTTCTTACTTCATACCAAGGTCCAGTATTGTCTGAACAGACTTTTTCTTTTTGTTTTATTAGTGCCCTGACTCTTTCTTTTCTTTTTTGTCTAAATGTTATGTAATGTATTTAAACTCTTATTTAAATAAAACTGGTTTCCTGAAACATGAAAAAAAAAGATGCATCTCAAGTACTCTTCTATATGAAGCCTTTTCTAATCCCCCAATTGCTATCACCTACCCCCACAAACTGCCTAGTATTCAAATATACTGTATTTATTTGTATTTATTCTCTTTGTATTTCTTCTGTATGCATTTATTAAAGAGGGTAATTCTACTGTTTTCACATCAATTAACTTACTTACAAAAGGCCTTAACACCTCTATTGAATCAATCAAAGATGTAAACTACATGTCAACAAATCCTAGAGGTTTAACCCTAACCCTAAATTTGTTATAACAAATTGAGACATCCAGGGCATAAGCTAGTGGCAAACAAGTACTTAATTAAGTTGGGAGTACTAAAATGCCTTTGAGCTATTGGATGGTATCAGGTAAGGGCATACATTGGGAAATATGAAGACATAGATTGGGTTTGGTTGAGAGAATTAGATACACCTCTGGGCCTATATATTATCAGAGAAGAGATTCAAATGGGAAAAAAGCAAGCCTTTAGTGAGACCCATTGTATGTGAACTAGGAATAAGCCAGGGGAAAAGGATGGAGGTGAGAGTTTTACCTTCCAGGGGCCCCTAGGTGGCGCAGTGGATATAGCACCGGCCCTGAAGTCAGGAGGACCTGAGTTCAAATCCAGACTCAGACCAAACACTTGACACTTACTAGCTGTGTGACCCTGGGCAAGTCACTTAACCCCAATTGCCTAAAAGCAAAAAAAAAAAGAGTTTTACCTTCTATACCCTCACCATTGGTAAGAGAAAATGTTTTGAACTTTGAAAAGGTGGAAGTTTTGGATTTCTCCTCAGTGTTAGTAGCCATGTCCCATAAGCAGCAGTGGTCTGAGGACAAACTACTCAAACTGAGAAAAGGTACTTCAGTGGGCAGAGAGGAATACAGCTATGGACTCTACAAAGACATCGACTTTCCTTGTCTAGCAGAATACTTCACCTAAGAGCACTTAATGAGGAGTTAATGAAGGGGGGGAGAAAAAACCCTTCACTCCAATCAGCAATTATGTCATCTCTTTGCCACATGTGGTACCTATGTTTGAGCCCACTCTCCCCAAGAACCTATGTATATAAAAAGGAGAATTTACCCCTACTTTGGGAGTAATGCTCTATACCAATTGTTCCCATTCTACAAGAGCTAATTAACTCTGTTTGATTAATTTATGATCAAAAGGGTGTACCCTGAATATAGGCTTATAAATTCTACATAGTATTCTATATAGAATTAAAAATCTAGCTCATCAGGATTACCCCTAGAATCCTGAGAGGAGAAACAATCAGTCACCCCATGAGGATACATTGCCAGTGGTAGTTGGAAGGGCAAGCTCTGAAAAGATGTTAGAGTTATTTATTTATTTTTTGGTGAAGCAATCAGGGTTAAGTGACTTGCCCAGTGTCACACAGCTGGTAAGTGTGTAAGGCTGGATTTGAACTCAGGTCCTCCTGACTCCCAGGCTGGAGCTCTATCTGCTGTGCCACCTAGCTACTCCTAGAGTTAAATTTTTGCTGGTGAGAATATAAGCTGCATGTGAGTAGTGCTTATTTTATTCTTTGTATTTGTATTTGTGTCCCTAATGATGGGTACATAGCAGGCAATAAACAATTGTTGACTGATTGTAAAAGAATCCCCATTATGTCATACATGACAAGTTATCATCTGCATCTTTGTTTAAAGATATCTAATACTACCACCCAAGGTAGCCCATTCCACTTTTGAACAGTGGTAATTGTTAGGATGATTTTGTTTGTTTTGCCTTGATTATTTTCCCCATTCCCCTCCCCACCAACTTCCACCTATTTTTGCTAATCCTGACTTCTGGAGGTAATTTCTCAATTGTGAACCTTGTTCTCATTCTTCAGTGCTAGCCCATAGATGACACTATGACCTCTGTTCTAAGGTCTCACAGCTAATTGATGACACAGACAGAGCTAGAGCCCATGTCTCTTAATTCCCTTCCTAGTATTTTTCCTATCATATCATTAGAGCCTGTCATTGCTTTCCCTAAGCACTTACCAGAATTACCTGTAGGAGCCATGGGATGTCTTCCATTACATTTGTCCAACGCTTCCAAAGCCCCTTTAGATCTTTAGGGTGAAAATGTTATAAATAGCATCACTAGTTCTAGCTGCTTAATTCTGCTTACATATCAGGGTATATATTTTTTCACAGTTGCTAATATAGATTTCTGAGTATGTTTATAGCCTATATATGTATGTATGTATGTATATATATATATATATATATATATATATGTATAAATGAGAGAGAGAGAGAGAGAGAGAGAGAGAGAGAGAGAGAGAAGAGAGAGGAGAGAGAGAGAGAGACAGAGAGACAGAGAGGAACTGGCTTTACTTCTTTTGAATGAGTGCAGTAAAATAATATGATACATTTTTGTCATCCTACAGATGTTTTAAAAAGTTTTTTTTCTCATTAGTGAGACTTTCTGAAAAAAGCATAAGTCTAGTGAACATTTTAAAAAAAGATTTAAAAGGAAACCTTTTTTTCCCCCAATGAACTCTGAGTAAGAACAAATCTTTACAATCCATAAAGGAGCAATTTATGAAATCTGAGATGAGAGGCTGAAGGACCCCCCCTCCCCCTACATTGCTCAGTTTTAGAATAAACACAGTACTTAAGTTGAGTAAATAATGAGGAGATTTAAATTTAAACTAGTGGGACTCAATTATTGAACTGATCAAACAAGAAATATTTATGATCTATTATACTTTGCTTAATTACTAAAATAAGGCTTTTTTTCCTTTCAAAATGACTCCATCAGTTCCAAAAAGAAAATCAATATATATTCACTTAATCTTAATTTCACAACAAATATAAAGTTGAGTTAGGGTTTAGCACAGTCCAATAGGTACTTCCCAACATCAGCAAATTGAAAATTCATTTAATTAATTAGGGAACGATGGTATTAACTCTTCTTAGAGACACTCAAATTTTCTGAATTCTGGATTTCACAACAATCTGAAACTTGTAGGAATTTAAGTCTGGCCATAGAAACAGAACATGTTTCTTTTCTGTTTATTTAGGCTTCTAGAACAAAGTCTTAAAAGGATTCATAAATGTGGCTCATACAGTTTCCTAGACATCAAATCACTTTTTCGAAGCAATATTTTAATGAGGTAAGGGTAAATGAACCAGAAACATGTGGATTGAATTTTCTATAAAATACACACAAGTTTACAAATACTCTTGAGTAAGCCCACTGCCCATGTTAATAATGACGTCCATGAGGTGAGTTTTCATTGTGGAAAGCAATGTTAATTTCATTTGTACTATTATCACCAAACCTTCTTGGATGGTATGGGTTGGTGGGAACTACTTTGGATAGGAGAGTTAGTTAGGCTGCTTTGGGGGGGGGTATTTTTTTTCTTTTAATTTCTAAGACTGGCATAAAACAATCAATTGCTTAATTTGGAATTACAAAAATTCAAAAATTAGAGGAAATAACCCCTTTATTTCACATGTAAAGCAACTGTGAAGCAGAAAAGAGGAAAGCCCTTAACCAAGGTCACACAGAAAACCAGTTATCGTTAGAAGCAGAAACCATATCTTTCTGCTATTCCTGCTAAGTGCCTCCAGCCCACAGGATGCCCTCTCTATAACATAAAGTGCTGATTGAGCAATTATCTGATGAATTAGTAGTTGGAAGCCTGAATTATCTGTTGCACCTACATTGATCAAATCAATCAAGTAATTGCTATATCCCACCCCCAGTTCTGTAGCAATACTCAGTCAAAACATACAGCAGTTGGATTGTACCTACCTCTTGAAGGTATAATATGCATTATTCAGATTTGGGTTTATAGTGCAGTTTGTATTATTGCCATGTAATGATTTATGCCTGGTTATCTCTGGCCCTAGTAACTCACACGGTGCCTACTATGTGCCAGCTAGGTGCTAGAGATTCAAAGACAAAAACAAAACTTGTTCTTATGGAATTTGCTTTGGAGGGTAGGCTGGGGAAGAGGTTGCAACAATACATGATAAGTAAATATGAAACATCAGCAAGTTAAATACAAAGTAATATTTTGGCAGGGGAAAGAGAGAGAGAGAGAGAGAGAGAGAGAGAGAGAGAGAGAGAGAGAGAGAGAGAGAGAGAGAGAGAGAGAGAGAGCACTAAAAATGCTGGGGTGGGGTGGAGAATGGTGGAGGGAGGAGGGAGATCAGGAAAGGGCTCATGTAGGAGAAGGCTCCTCAGTTTACCTCTGAAGGCAGGAGATTACAAGAGGCAGAGGTGTGGGGGTGGGAAGGATTCTAGATGAGGATGTATAAAAAGTGCTAGCTTCATTTCATTCTTTTCCAAGGCCACAGATTAATTCAGTGGCAGACATCAGTTTTGATTCTTGGTAAATCTTGACTAAAATGTCTTATACAAGTCACTTCTATGGTCCTGACCTCAATGTCCTCATGTATAAGATGAAAATGTTGAATAAAGTCATAGGATTGTAGCTCCAGAAGTGACCAAGAGAGAATCTAGCTTAAAACCTCTTCATTTTACAGGAAGAAAGGAAGGAAGTGAGCATTTATTAAGTATCTGCTATGTGTCAGGCAGTGTGCTAAACACTTTAGAATGTTATCTTACTTGACTCTCATAGCAGCTCTGAGAGGTAGCTTATAGTATGATCCTAATTTTACAGTTGAGAAGACAGGCAAGTGCCTTGTCTAGGTCAAATAGCTAAGAAAGATCTGAGGTCAAATTTGAACTCAGGTCTTTTTGACTCTAGGACCAGTATTCTGTTGTGCCATATGGCTCCCTCTCTACAGGGAATGGAATTACCATTTACATAGTACCTACTATGTATTTGGCACTGTGCTAAGCTCTTTTACAAATATTATTGTCATTTGATCCTCACAACAACCCTGGGAAGTAGGTGCTGTATTATTATCTCCATTCTATAGATGAGGAAACTGAGGCAAACAGAAGTTAAATGACTTGCCCAGGGTCACACAGCTAGTAAGTTTCGGAAGTCAGATTTGAACTCAGGATTTTTGATTCAAGGCCTAGCACTCTATCCACTGTGCCACCAGTTTCCTTTCTGATTTCAGAGGTTAAGTGACTTGTCCAAAATTACATAGGCAGTTTTGAGGGAAACACTCTGTAAACCTTTAAATGCAATAGAGATGTGGCATATTATTCTTGTGATTCCACCATCTGTGATCTATTTTGTCGTTGTGAACACTCCCTCAAATAGGTCAAATTATTGCCATGATTGTTGTAGATGTCACTAGTATTCTATAAATTCTTACTTTTGTATTATATTCATGTAAAAACAATACAAAGACAAGTAGATTTTGTTCTTTTATATTTGATATTATGTGGACCACTGCTTGAGTGGATAAACTAACTGGTGTTTTGTTTTGTTTTGTAATTGAATAAAAGTAAAAGGATGTAGGACAGCTAGGTGGTATAGTAGATAGAGTGCTGGGCTTAGAGTCAGGAAGACTCATCTTCTGGAGTTCAAATCTTGTCTTAGATGCTTACTAACTATATGAGCTGGGCAGGTCACTTAATCTTATTTAACTCAGTTCTCCATCTGTAAAAGGAGTTAGAGAAGGAAATGATAAACCACTCCAGTCTCCTTTCCAAGAAACGCCCAAATGGGTTCATGAAGAGTTGGAAGACTGACACCACCGAACAACAACAATGAAGATGTGAGATCCACAGATTTGTTGAAAACAGTCTTGTTACAACTCCAGGAGCAGAACAAACAACAGGGATCTTGTGCATGTCATTCTCTTCTATTCCACATGATTCTCACCTATTCCAGGTCTCTATATTTTGAAAGCCTTTTTTCCATGTAACTTGGAGATGATATTTTCAAGTTTTCATGGATCAGTTTTATGCCTAGATGACTGTGGCCAACTATTTTGGTTGTGGTCATTGGTATAGTTCTATTACAATTATTGACTGAGGTCTATATCTGTAGTATAGAGATTTGTTCATGAAATATAGAGAGCTTCTCATATTTAATTCTTGCTAGATATTTAGTAAGAGATATCTTTTTTTTTAATAACCAACATTGATGTGTTGCATTTTTCTCTAATGGTCTTGTATAATTTACATTGATTATTAAAGTCATGCTTCTTAAGAGTAACCCTTTATCAAATGACATCTAAATATCATTTGGACTTAATAAGTGAAAATTCTAAGCATATGCCAAAAAAGATAGAGACTTAAGACTCTGAGGTTGAATGCTAAGGTCTCATTGAACCAATGGATGAAGATGATAGAGGTAACTTTGTATTCTCCTGGAAATGCACATTAAACTTAAAGATATGAAAGAAAGGGCAAGAGGTTTAATATGTTAAGAGACTTACTGGAATCCTGAAATCAAAATGAGTGGGAAGAACAAGCTTCAGGCCATTAATACCTATACAATACTAGTCTTAATGTGTCCATTTGGAACTATAAAATGTACTAAAACAGATTTGAAAAGTAATCTCACAAAATCTATGAAATATTAACAAAAAATGAGGCCCTTCACCACAAGGCAGCTACAGAAAGATTAATATGTTCTCACTTTTAAAAAAGGAAGATTGAGGGGCAGCTAGGTGGCAAAGACCTATGAAAATACTTTTGGAACAAGCAAACATCATTGAGCAATCTTCAAGGCTGTTAACAGGTATAAAACATGGGAATTGTTGAATATGACCAAAAGTAATTTAACTCCAGATGGAGCCTATGAAATAGCTAAAATAGAAGAATGAAATCAAAAGGCCTTCCAAGGGATATAGACATAGAACTCAGTTAACAATATGCTGACAGATTGCTGAATCAGAAAGCTTTGTTTGTGGAAAAAAAAGGTGAAGGCAATGGCAAAATATGAAGGCATTACAAGACTGAGCCATTACCACTGGAAATTACAGAAGGGTCACTCTTAAGAAGCATGACTTTAGTAATCAATGTAAATTATACAAGAATATTAGAGGAAAATGCAACACATCAATATTGGTTATTAAAAAAAAGATATCTCTTACTAAATATCTAGCAAGAATTAAATATCAGAAGCTCTCTATATTTCATGGTTCTCTTAAGAAAGGTGGAATTAGGCTTGCATTTGAGAGGTTGGAAAAATGCTTTCTGACAATTCACATGCCCCTGTGTAGCATTTGAAATAAGAATTGTGGACCTTATCTGGCCCTGTTATCTTCTAGTTTTATAGAGAGGTAAGTATTTTAGTTGTCTCTTTTTATATAACTATTCTGTGTTCTTTCATTCATTATGTCAGGGGTGAATAAACCTTCTGTTTGATGTTTGATCCAATTTCTATCTTCCTTGGGTTGGGCTTTTTCCTGCCATCTAAATGACCAGAAAATTTTCATATCCTTCTTCAGGAGTTCTCTTCCACTTTTGATTTCTTCATATCTCAAATCTCTATTGTAAAGCTTTTGACTGATGTTGAATCATTTTATTCTTTGAAATACTTTGGTCCTTTGTATTATTTCCTTTTTTAGATACTTGCTTTTAATTATTGATTAAAGAAATCTGGAATTCTGCTTTTTCTATTGACTATTTCCAATTTTTCCCACATAAAGTTTGTTTGTACATAGTTGTTTGCATGCTGTTTCCCCCATTTGACTATGAGCTCCTTGGTTATACAGTCTTACACTTTTTTATATCCCCGGTGATAATCACAGTGTCTGGCCCATAAACAATAAATGTTAAATATTAATAATTATTAATAATGAATACTTGATGTTCAATAATGGGCTGACTGGTTGGATATGTTTTGGTTTTAATATTCCCCTTCTATTTGTTTCCTCCTTTAATGGTTAGCATCATCTGCACTGAAGCGTTTCTACAAGGGGAGGCATTGAAATTTCTGATCAACCAATAAAAGTCAATAAATATTTATTAAAAGCCTACTCTGTGCCAGGCATTGTGATAAGCCCTGGGGACACAAATGAGAAGAACAAAGACAGCTCTTGCTCTCAAAGGGGCTTGCAATCTGATAGGGAAAGACTACATGGAAAAGGAAGCTGCAAAGAGTGGAGAGAGAAGAGGAAAGGAAGAAGGTACACAATGATTGAGGAGTCCAAAGGAGCCCAAGCCTCTTCCTTAAGTGGATGTTGTTATTGTTGTTGTTGTTGTATTTCCAATCAGAGGGTCAGAGATACTGATGAGATGTGAGTACCAAGGCTGATTCAATCTTGCAGGATGATGAGGTTTGTGAGGGCATGATAGAGTCCAGTCTAAAGGAGTCTAATCAAGTGGGAAATAAAGTTTTAATGTATTTTGCCTTCTTGTGACTCTATAGCATGAAAGAACACCATTCTTTCTACTCTCCTGTGTGTCAAATTGATCAACATGACAGCTTCAAGTCAGGCCAACTTGTAACACTATGCACTCTGTCAGCTACTTCAATTCACAGGACCAGTTTTATCATGCTGACCAAGGGGACAATCCAATCAGTGATCTCACTAGGGTCCAAATGGCTTACCTTTAAGCATTCCTGGCAGGCCTTCACAGCTGCTGTTTTGTTTTCAGAGCATAAGAAGTCCCTGCTCTACCTCAAGTTGGCTTACACTCCTGTATTTTGCTCTTACGACCCCGCCCCCACCACATAACAAGGATTAAGCTTTAAGTGGTTATTGTGATTATTATTACGATTATTGTTATTGTTATTATTTCCCTATACTAAATGCTGTGATAATGTATCTTCCTGGAGCTCTTGATAATATATAAAATTTCTTTGCTATTGTTAATGAAGCAGATTTATCATAATAACTTGGCTAACTCAAAGCTTTAAAATTTTTAGGACTGTGACATAGCTAGAGATAAAGATAAGTGCTTGTATGTGTGTGTGTGTGTGTGTGTGTGTGTGTGTGTGTATGTGAGAGAGAGACAGAGAGAGACAGACAGACAACAGAGAGGAGAGACAGACAGACAGACACACACACACTCAGAGTGAGAGAGAGAGCGAGAGAGAGAGAGAGAGAGAGAGAGAGAGAGAGAGAGAGAGAGAGAATTATTCTTGGGACATTTTTGTGGATTCTAAAAAGTCTTCCTGGATTTGGACTTTCAATATAGGAGCCCACCCTTTCTCCTTCCATATCCCTTATCTGCTCCTCTAATTTCTACCTCAAGCGCAGAATATATTAACTTGCTGAGCTGGGCTATTCGGGTCTGGGCTGTCCCAGAGTCAATATCATACAGACACAGGACAAGAGTGAAGGAAATACCAAATTTAACAAATAAACAATAAAAGCAAGTCATTAGAGATGGACAAACAGACAATAAAGTGAACAACTCATAATGTTTCCCCTTCTTCCTGTGTTACTTTCCAATTGGTTAATCTGCTTTATTTTTATGAGCCACAGCTTCTGCTCACATGGAATGAGACCCGTGTGTGTGATGTTTTAATGGTTAAAATAATTAAAAGGAAACATAGCTCCATTATCCTGACAAGCTTCTCAAAGGTGAACAGAGTTGAATACTGTTATGTAATTATCATCATAGGGAAACCAGACATAGGAAATTGTAAATCGTTCCCTAAGAAATGTCACTGTTGTTTTTCCAGTGTATTTTTCTAGGATCATATTACTTCCATACCTACATGGCTCAGGGGACCTTTGAAAAATGAAATTTGAGTATTCTATTGATAAAAAGATAACATTTAAAGGATTTTTGAAAAGGAAATATCTGATCCCCCAGAGTACCTTCAGCAATCTTGTAAAAAATTTATCTGCTGAATTATACTAGAGTTTAATATTATTTCAGAAAATACCTCCCACCATCATTGAAAGATACCAGTCAATTAGCCATTCAGATATTATGAATATTCTCATTATCTTTCAAATATTTGCCAAATTTCTAACTTGCATTCATACTGAGCAAAAACCCACTGACAACTCACGTGTATGAAATCAATAAACTTATTGATTGATATATTGTTTAATTGTTTGGCAAATCTAGACCTGGTTTCTCATCGAGGCTTTACCACTTCCAAGATGTGCAAACTTGGTTTCCTCCTCAAGGGAATGAAAGATGTCAATTCAATTCTATTCAACAAATATTTATTAGGGTCTTCTATGTATAAAGGACTGGGCAATATTTAGAATGGATCTGTCTTTCCTTCATGTAGGGATCTCCTAATGGGCAAACTGTATCCACCAGTGCAGGTTGGTGACTGTTCTTGTCTCAGTGAGTTGCCTTGGGTACTAAGAGGTTTTGTGGGGCTTGCAAAAAGTCATACATACAGTATTTGTGAAAGACGAGATTTGAACTCTGGTCTTCCTGAATTCAAGGCAAGATCTCCATTTACTGTGCAATATTGTCTCCGACTAGCACTGTGAGTATAAAGACTAAAATGAGACTCTCTGTCCTCAATTAGCTTATATTCTATTTACCAAATAGCACATGTATGTGGATAAATAAATGCCAAGTTATTTTTTTAATTTAATTTAATTTTAATGTATAGAATAAAACAAGAAAAAATGTATTTCCATAACAGTATAATTAAAAAAGATGGTTGCACATGAAACTACAAATCTATTATATACAACTTGCTGTTCTTTTAAAATATATAATAAAATTATCATGTAATTTTTTTCTTTTTTTCCTTCCCCCCACCCTCTCTAGAGATGGCTACCATTAGACACAAATAAGTATACACACACACACACAAACACACACACATATATATATGTGTATGTGTGTGTGTGTGTGTGTGTGTGTGTGTATATTATGTATATATATATATATATATTATTCTATACATACATATTTATCAGTTCTTTCTCTGGATGCAGATAGCATCTTTTTCATATGTCCTTTATAGTTAATCTGGGTATTTATAATAGCCAAAATAACTTATTTGCTCAAAGTCATTCTTAAAACAATATTTCTGTTACTGTATACAATATACTCTTGGTTGTGCTCATTTCACTCTTCATTATTTCAGGCAAGTCTATCCATGTTTTTCTAAGATCATTGAGCTCATCATTTCTTATAGCACAGTAGCATTCCATCACAATAATATATCACAACATGTTCAGCCATTCCACAATTGATGGGCATCCCTGCAATTTCCAGTTCGTTGCCACTATGAAGGGAGGGGCTATAAACATTATAAAACAATTTCAAGAAAGAGAGAATGACATAGAAGGAAAGGCCTCATGAAAATGATCAACTCGAGCTGTCGCTTGAAGAAACTAAGAATTCTACAGGGCAGAGGATTAAAAGGAAGTACATTCCAGGCATAGAGTTCCACGGATTCTAAGGAGGGGGACTTTCACTATACCATTCTCTTCCAGCTCTATCATTCTACACTCTATAGTGAAAGGTCCTTTTCAGCACAGACATTCTCTTTTTTTGTTTCCAGGCCTCTTTCAGCTCAAACATAACATTTCAAGTTCTTTATTAAATAGCTTTTTATGGTAAGTGATATCTTTCAAACCATAGGACATGACCACCTAAAGGATCTGGAAGATCTGAATAAGCAGGGTTTGGGGAACATTCCATGAGTAGGGAACCACATGAGCAAGACATTGAGTCATAAATTTAATGAAGTTGTTTCATTAAGAAAGAGCCAGTGTCTTCTTATATAAAATGAGGAGTTTTCATTAGTTTATGTGTAAGGACCATTTTCCCTCTAGCACTGTGTGAGTCAATGAATTGTCTGATCCTAGGCAGGTCATTTCTCTATCAGTTGCATCCTATAAAAAGAGAAGGTTGTACTAGCTAATTATAAGATTCCTTCAGATTCTGCTATTCTATGATTCTTTGTTTGTGGAATACATAGCTATTCCCAGGGAGAGTGCCTGGGATACAAGTTTGCATATGCTGAAATTGACATTCTAAGCTTGAAAAGATCATCCAAATGTATGATATTTTTATTGAAAATATCACACTGCCTTCTGTTACACCCTTTGGGTTACTAACTGGTGAGCAGATGCCCCTGACTAGGTCTCTTCCTATCTGTACAAGTCAAGAAATGCTGTTTAAAAAACAAAAAAACAATGAGAAGAAATGGTTCCCCTAGTTTTCCCAAAGCCTAGCAGTACCTCAGAAAGGGTATATGTGAAACTCTTGGAATTTCAATGAATTCTGAGTTTTGTTATGATATTAAAAGCCAATTACATGGCTCTAAAGATTCAACAAAATAATTTTGGAGACAATAAAAAAATCTGAGTTTTCCTCAGACAAGTTAATCTTTTTTCCCCTTGCCTAAGGCACAATTATAGTCTTGGAGATTCAGAAACCACCTTCTCCTTCTTTTCTCTATTTCCAGATCCTTGCTTACATAAATTTAAATTTGATAAGTCCACAAGTTTCAGAAAGAGTCCATTTGCGCTTTTGTAAGTGAAAATAAATATGGAAACAGTGCAGTAGAGTGAAAAAACAACTGGCCTGGGAGTCGGGACACTTGGTCCTGGCTTTGGTTCTTCCAAAAATAGTGTTACCTTGAACTTTTTACAGGACCATTTTTGGTTTCAGTTTCCTCATCCTTAAATTGAGTGGGTTCAACTAGATTATCTCTGTGATCTCATCAAGCCCTAAAATTCTATAATTTGCTTTCAGGGTTCTCCTTTTTCAAGGTCTTAGTCATGCCTTGATACAAAATTGTTTCTTAATAAAAAATGGACATCTTCACTGATAGTACCAAAAATCAGAGTTGAAGAGGACTTGAGAATCAATCAATAACTCAATAAACACGCATTTAGTAAGCACCTGTAATGGGCACTGTGTATACAAATACAAAAGTGAGGTGCTCCTTCCCTCAAACACCTTATATTCTGCTAGGGAGGTATAACATGTTGTGAAATAAAGGAGTGGACTAGATAACTTCTGAGGTCCTTTATAGTGCTAAATCTATAATCCTATCTTCCCAGAAAGGTAATTATAGGAAAAGTAGTGATTCCTTTTCTCTCCCATACCTCCCTTCCTTTTTTTTTCTAATAAAATAAATATAAAATTATTTCAGGTGGAGGGGAAGACACTAACAATCAGAAAAGGCCTCTTGAAGGAGGAGGTACCTAAACTGAGTCTTGAAAGGATCTAGTAGTCATTACCAAAGGCAGATGGAAGGGAATTCCAGGCATGGACTACAGTTTTTTCAAAGGCATAAAGAAGGAAGAGAGGAAGTATTAGGTATGGCAAATAGTAAGAAGGCTCCTTTGGTTGGGTTGTATAGTTTATGATGGGGAAAAGTAAATATCATCTTGGGAAGAAAGTCTGGAGGCAGAATGAGAAGGGTTTTAATTGACAAACAAAACAGTCTGTATCTTATTCTAGAGGCAATGGGGAAAAACTGAAGATTTTGACCAGAAGAATGCTATTGTCAGACTTATGATTTAAGAATATGAGTTTGGTATCAATTTGAGAGATGGTCTATAATGAAGAAAGACTAGATTAAGGCAGACCAATTAAGAGTTAGTGTAATAAGGCCATGTTAGATGAGGGCATGAATCAGGACATATGAGTAGAAAAGGGAACCGATATTGTGGGAATGTAGAGGAATTAGATTCAGTGAAACTTGGTATTTGATTAGATATGGGAATGAGTGAGAGTTAATAAGACAGGAGTTCTTAACTTGGGGTCCATAAACCCCCAAAGGGTCCATAAATTGATTTCAGAGAGTCCACTACTTGAATGGGAAAACAAAGGACAATTTTATTTTTGCTAACATTTGTTTTCCTTTTTAACACTGTGTATTTTGCTTTCTGTTTTTAAAAGTTTTATTTTGAGAAGGAGTCCACAGGTTTCACTAGACTACCGAAAGGATCCCTGTCACCCCAAAAGATCAGGAGCCCCTGGTATAAGAATCTTAGGTGGTGAATATTGGGGGCTGGAAGAAGGGCAGTGTCCTCATCAGTAATAAGGAAGTTAGCAGGAGGTTTAGGGGGAAAGATAATCCTTTTGCTTTTGGACATATTCAGTTTCGTATGCCTGTGGGACAGCTAGAGATTTTATAGTCCATGAATCCCTCAATAACAAGCTATCAACTTGCTCTTTCTTGATAACCTTTGGTGAGAGAAAACTCACTAGTTCCTAAGATAGCCCATTCCACTTATGGATTGCTTCCATTTTTAGGAATTTTTCTTTATATTAAGCTGAAATCTGCTTATAGTTCTGTCCTCTAGGATCAGGTAGAACAAGCTGGCACTTGAAGACAACTATAAGACTATCACATCCTCTTCTATCTTTTCTCTACTCCAGTGGATAATATCTCCTTTCTTCATAGATTTCTTAGATATTTTTACCCCTCTACATACAGTATTACCGCAATTTCAGTGTTTAAAAAACAACAACAACAACAACGTCTGGATCTCTAAATGCCATAGAACCATCAAACCGCAGGGTTAGAAAGTACTTCAGATTGCATATTTGAAACACGAATCTCTTCTATTACATTTGTGATCAACCAGCCTCTGCCTGAAGATTTCTGTAACAGGAAATTCATGTCCCAAGGGAAACCATTCCACTTATGGACAACGCTAAACACTGAGAAGTTCCCCCCCCCTTCTATTAGGCTAGAATCTGTCTGAAACATCTAATTACAAGATAAGAGGTTAGTAAGAGAGGGGAGTGGAAGGTGAGTGTGATTGTCAAGGTGTTTAAAATGGTGAGAAGGCTGTAACTAGGTAAAAAGAGAGTGACAACTCCAGAGCTAAAGATTCCCACAAGGTTTGCTGCAGCAGTTCCCCAGGGGAACTAATAGCAAAAAACAGTTAAAAAAATATGATCACACTTTCATCTAGTATAGAGAGAGTAGGAGGGATTTTTCTGTGACACATATAGATTGTGCAAAGTTCCTGTTTCTGCCATGGTCAAGCTGCAGTTATCTATGCTCAAAATTCAAGTAGTTTTTCTATTAGAAAACAGGATAAAGAGGTTAGTTGAGTGGTAGCTTCTCCATGCTCCAGGTAACTGTTCCTTCAAAATATAAAGGAAGGGTTTTCTCAGTGAAAACAACAAAACATTTTTTAAAAAAGACTCAGCGATATAAAAGAGAGTCTTGATCTGGCGTATCTGGAGGTTAGATTATGACACAGAAGAAAAATGGGAAAAGGACTACTGAACTCTTGGAACTAAGAACCTGATATGAAGCTATTCCCCTTGAGGATTGAGGTTGACCCTTCTTCTGAGCAGGAAGCAGCTGCTTGTCCCATAAGGAATGAATGATAATATAGGTTCATAAGTGCTGTCAGGTGTCATGTTAGAGGTCATAGGATTCTTCAGTGGATGGGGCCTCAGACGCTTTCTAGTCCTGGAACCACCTCATGTTATAGATGAGGGACCTAAGGCCTTTTGGAAAGAGTGAGAGGAAGAAGATATGAGTAGAAGTGGTTGACTGTTCTCTGGTGAGGGAGACTAAAGTCTCTATTTGTTGAACTGATATCACCAATGGATTATCAGGGTCGTAACATTAGAGATAAAAGACACCTTCAGATCATCTAGTCTAAGCCTTTCCTTTTGAGGTTTTCTTTCCCCTTATATTGTACTGGGATGTTTGTCCCTAAACATAAAGTAACACAGTAAAACATAAGTGAGAAAAGGGAGAAAAAGGTGAATGTGATTGTTCCAGGTGTTAAAAAGGTAAGAAGGCCATAACTATAAGGAGTGAGACAACCTCATAGTTCAAGACTCCTACAAGGTTTGCCGCAGGGGAACTAAGCAAAAATGTAGTTAAGGAATAAAGAACTAATTTTCATCTATTATAGAGAATAGGAGAGGAAACTGAGCATCACCGAGCTTAAGTAACTATTACAAGATCACAAGGATGGGAAGTGACAAAGCCAGGAACTGAACACAAGGTCCCAACTCCAAACTCAACACTTTCCACTGTAACACACTGTCCATACGATATAATAATTTTTTTGCTGTTTTATTGGGACGTGTAAACAGGACTTGGCAGAAAACCTATTAAGGCATGTCAAACTAGATGACTACTGCCCACTTTTGATTATTTGGTGGGCACAAATGATCCTGTCAGAAGCAAATCTAGGAAGCATTGCTAAAGACTATGGAATCTTGGGCTAGTTACTGAGGAGCGTCAAGGTACTGGTGATGCTGTTGTCACTGCTGTCCATCAAAGGCTAGTGATGCAAAAGAGAAAAGCAAATTTTGGCAGTGAGCAGCTAGTTTAGGTAATGATGTGTAAGAATGACAGGTTCCTGGTCAGAATAGTGTATACCCAGTAGCAAAAACAGATTTGCCTATAATTTTGCAAATCTAGTGAACAAGGTAAAGGGTAGTTTTTCAACACTGAGATGCTATGATTGGTCCACTTTAATTCTTGCCTTCTTGTGTATAAGGCCCAACACTATTGGCTAAGTCTACAGTAGACTTTCCACTAATGCATATCTATGCCAGCTGGGCTTAGGAATCACAAAAACAAACAATAAAACCAAAGCTTTAAGGAATCAAGGTTGTTGTTTTTTTTTTTTGCTTAAGCTTCTTTGTATTTCTTGCAGTTTAGTTTCTGAATCAAATTCAGATTCCCCCACCTCTGAATTCCTTAACCAGTCTGTCTGTTCATCTCAAAGTCTTGAGTCTCAACTCTGGTACTAACCTACTCTGATTTTCATCATTTCCTGTCCCAAGTTAAATGCTTTCTCCTCCTCCCCAGTCTGGGATTTTTCTTTCCTCAGGATGAAAAGTGACAGTGGAGGTCAAATGATCTGATCTGATCCCTCTTGTAGCTGACAAACCTTCAAATATTTAAAGACAGATACTATGTCTTCCCTAAGTCATCAATCTATCCAAGTTAATATGCCCAGTTTCTTCTTCAACTCATCCTCATGCGGCAAGATCTCCAGTCCTATTGCTTTTATGGTCACCATCCTCTGGATACACCCCACTTTCTCAATATCCTTCCTAAAATATGTCACGCAGAAAGATCCATAATTGTCCAGATGGAGCCTGACCAGGGCAATTTAAAATGAGACTATAACCTTTCTCATTCTAGACATGCTACTCCTATCAATCCTAATGTTACACATTGACTGCCATGTTATACTACTTTTATTGAATATGTAATCCACTAAAACTAAGACAATCTTTCATCTCCCCCATCCTGCACTTCTACACATGTTTAATAAAAACTCTAAAGTGAAATATTTTAAATTTATCCACATAAAATTTCATCCTACTCTCATAGTTGTTTTGATATGAGATTCTTGAAGGCAAGATGCATGTTTTTGCCTTTCTCTGGATTTCTAGTGCTTATCACAGTCCCTGATATTTAATAAATGTTTGTTGACTTATTGACTATTCTGATATCTCATGATGAAATCAAGGTTGGATTCTCAAAGCGAGTGCAAAGAATATTAGGTCCTAAGAAGATGTTCAGACCTTGAGTATGATCCTAAACCCAGACTGTTTATCTATTTTCCAAGGATAAATCTAAGTTCAGAGGCTCATAACTAGAAAATTGGCTAAAAGAAGATGGTTTTTTCCCTTCAGGAACTTGTAAGACTACCTATTAAGGAATAGTTCTACCCTCTCATGGTAGAGTGAAAAACCACACTGATGGAATCACACATTCTTAATGTTTAATGCATTTCTTAATGCATATTTCATCAGAGTCATCATTCAAAGGGAGATAGCAGATACAGTCAAAAGACCACTGAACTTGGAGTCATACTCATTTTGACTTCTAATTCTGCTACTTACTACTTGTGTTGCTTTGGACAAATCAGTTAATTTCTCCAGGTCCAGTTTCTTTATCTATACAGTAAGGGGACTCAAAGGTCCCTTCTAGCTCTAAAGCTATGATCCTAAGTTGTTCTGGGTAATTTTTCTTCACAATTCTGTCACCCAGTAAATTGATTACCCTTCCTAAAGGCACAGCATGTCATAGCACTGGACTAATAAGAAGAATAGCAAAAAAGAAATATAAAGAAAATAAATATTCATTGATTGGGGAGTGGCTGAAAAATGTGGTAAGCAAAAGCTTATGAAGACAAATGTTATTATGACAAAGAAACATGGAAAAACTTGTATAAACTGATGCAAAGCAAAGAAAGTAGAATTAGAACTTTATAAACAATAACTGTGATAATGTAAATGAAGACAACACTGAAAAACAGCAAACTTAGGTTAAAGGAAATTACCAATTTTGATTTCAAATGATAATGTAGGGTGGTAGAAAGGGTACTGAGCTAGGAGTCCTAGGACTTGCATTCAAATCTTGGCTTTGCTACTAAACCTTCATTGCCTGTGCTACTTTTAACTTTCTTGGTTTTAATTTCCACAACTATAAAATGAATAAGTTGACCTAGGTGACTTTTGAGTCTATTCAAGCTCTAGATCTATGATCCTATGAGGAAATATGCCTCCAATTCTCAAGAGAGATGTCAGGGACTATGAGTTCTGAATGTTGCATATGTCATCACACCTGAAGGCCATACTGGCTGGTTTTCCTTAACTGTAATTTTTTTATTACAAGGGAGGGTTTCCAGAAAGATAGTGGAGGGATCAGTGGGTATATATCAAGACACTTCTGTGGTGCAAAAAAATCAAAACACATCAATAAAACTTTAAAAAAGAAACCTAACACAAAAAACTTTAAAAAAAGATATGATTAAACTCAACACAGACTTTTAAGCACAAACTATGTATAAAGCTTTGTGCTAAGGCATTTTAGATGAGGAAATAAGTCTTAAGAGATACATTTATTTATCCAAGATCAAGCAAGATCAGATTATCACATGAAGCCAAGTTCTATCTCCACATCCTTTTGGCTTGTCCTTGTTCTTCTTGGCTTTGTGTTTTAAAAGTGGGACTGAAACAGTATGTTGTTTCTCTCTCTCTCTCTCTCTCTCTCTCTCTCTCTCTCTCTCTCTTTCTCTCTCTCTCTCTCTTTCTCTCTCTCTCCCTTTCATTGGAGGGCTTCAAGCAGAGATTGGATGAACATTCGTTAGTATGTTATGCAGGGGATTTCTTTTGTGTATGAGTTGGAATTATTGTATTATGGGCTTCAATTGTCAAACTTATTTTGTAGTTCTGTGAACTCTAATTTCTATCCTTATTTCTTTGATAGCTTCACTTAATTATTTTATTCATTCATTCATTCATTCATTTTTTTTTATTTATAGGGCTATATGGAGTGTTCAGGGACGTGTGAAGTTCAATCTGGTGTGAAGACTTGCAAGCCCTTTTCAGGGCTACTCATCCACCTTAGTGTCTACTTGTCACTCAACTCTCACCTGTGTCTCCAAGAAGCTATAGCATGTGCAGTGCCCAAACCCTAGTAAGACCATCTTGGCAGATAGTCTAAACCAGGTTGAGGGTAACCAACAGACCTCAAACCCATCGGTGGATTAGGGGGATGTCTACCCTGAGCATGTGAAGACTCCCCACCTCCAGCAGAATGGGCAGATGAGAAAAATTTGTTCCAAAGGCCATGAAGGCAGCAGAAATAGGAGCTATGAAGCACTCACAATTTGTTCAGACATCAAAGACGCCAAAGTCATCCACTCCATCCTGGACCAATACCAGTCATCCTGACTCTTGTCTTGTCCTGGACTTCGATGACTTTGGGAGAGAGAATGAGGCTGATGACTTTGTGCCACTCTGCCTCACTTAAATGCAATTCACACACAAGTCAAGACATGACATGCTATCATTGGTCTTCTTCAAAAATGAAGGACAAGCAACAATATTAATCCTTTTATTGACTTTTTGCACCATTCTGGATATTATTGGTAATGCCCCATGGCCATTTCAAAGAGTCTTCATGAATGTGTTGGAATACTTTCACCGAGGTTTTTTTTTTCTTTTAACTCAAATTCTTTTGCTGCAAAGTACTTATTCCTTGTGCTGGCTCTGTCTTTGGGCTAAAATGTTTATTTTTTCTTCTTTTTCAGTTTTTATCTGTCTTTATCTGTCTCTTTACCAGTTTCCTTGTTGTATTTCCCATAACCATGTTTCCTACTATTATTGCCTCTTCCCACAATAGATTTGAGGCAGGCTTAGAGTTACTAATTATGTTTTGCCTTAAACCCCCAACTGCCAGTTCTCTGTTCTTTTAGACCACTGGGATTGAGTAAGTTCTGCAACCCTCCAGAGAGTCGTGGTGGAGATGACCAGCTAGATCAATGCCACAGGGAAGTTCTGAGAACCATACTTATCCTATGCCTTTCAACAGCCCTACTAATCTGGGCTCCTTCTTCCTCCCAAAGGACTTCCTTCAGCCTCTAGGAGGACCCCCTATGCACAGGGAGGTTGGGGGACCCTACCCTGTTAAGCAGAAATTCTGAGCAGCTTTCATAGTTGGGCCTCATTTGTATCTTGCTCTTAATACTTATTCTTGTAACTTGTTCATTCCTATACAGTATTAGATAGTTACTAGAGGGCCCCTTCCTCCTTCACAGCCACCTCTTCCAGGAGCTGGTCTTGTCTGATGTCCCAGCCCATGAAGAATAGGGGCTGGAACTCTTCTTCTCTCCTTTGGCTCTGTCTTCTTCTATAGCCATCATCTTTCCTACCTCAAGAGAGTGAAACTGATTCAATTCACAAATCTCAACCTTTTCTGGAGTTAAAGGTTAGCTGCTGAAGGGTTGACTCCAGACAGTAGTTGTTAAAGCCACTCCCACTACAAAAAATAGGGCCATCCAAATCGGCTCAGACACGGATTGTGCCTGAGTGTCAGGACATATCTATGATCTGAATAGGGACTTCAGAAGGAGATGATACATCTTCTGTAATCTTTATTTATTCAGATAGTTCCTAGCTGTGTGACCCTTAACTCTGTTTGCCTCAGTTTCCTCATCTGTAAAATGAGCTAGAGAAGGAAATGGCAAACCACTCTAGTATCTTTGCCAAGAAAACCACAAATGAAACACAAAGAGTTGGACATGACTGAAACAACTAAACAGCAACAATTTTTTTTATTTTATATGCACTATTGGATGGCATTTATGTTGATTTGTGTTTGTGTCTGTGTGTGTGTGTGTGTGTGTGTATGTGAGAGACAGAGAGACAGAGACAGAGAGACAGAGAGAGAAAGAGATCACTTGGGGTTCTCCAGCAGCAATACATAAGAGTTATTTGAAGTGAGAGCACCAGGTTATCAGAACTCATCTCAAAGTAGCTCATTAAAGCCCATTTAGAGGTTTCTGCCTACTTTAGAATAGAAAAGCCAGGCTGAGCAGCAACCCACATCTGGGACCAATCTCTCCATTTTGAGAAATAATTGTGGTGTGGTGGAAATAGAGCTGGACTAGGAATTAGGAGACCTGGGCCCTATTTCCTATTTTAGATCTTATTTTTGGCAAGTTCCATTTTGGGAATAATGCACAGGAAGAGGAGACAGTTTAATCAAGTGGCAAAGGATGGCAGATGAGTTGATAGCCCTCCACTAGAAACCTCTTTATGTCATGAGAAATTGGGTAATGTCTCCAACACGTTGGGTGAAACCCTTGAGGAAAACTCAGGGGGAGGTATAGACAAGATCTGCTGAACACTGGCAGGCAAGGATACATTATGATATGCATTGTGAGAGTGCACTTCTGAACTGATGAGACCACAGATCCATATAGTGCTTGAGCGCTCTAGTGTTAGTGTGCAGACAGAATTGGATGAGGATAGGGACCAAGCAAAGAAAGGTTGTTGTTGTAGTTCAGTCACTTTTCAGTCCTGTCTGACTCTTCGAAATCCCATTTGGGGTTGTCTTGGCAAAGATATGGAATCATTTACCACTTCCTTCTCCAGATCATTTTACAAACGAGGGACCAAGGCACACAGGGCTAAATGACTTGCCCAGGGTCACACAGCTAGTAAGTGTCTGAGGCCAGATTTGAACTCGGGAGGATTAGTTTTTCTGACTTCAGGCCTTGCATGCTATCCATTGTGCCACCTAACTGCCCTAAAGAAAGGTTAGGAGACGATATCACAATTATCTACTTATTTATTTAGGACCAAGGCTCTATACTAGAATGGTGGCATGGAAATAAGTAAAAAAAAGGAAGGACTAGTTGAAAGAAAGATTAAGAATTCATAGGATTTCATGAACTACTAACTACAGGAGCTAGGCAGAGGGCTCAGTTAAAAACTAACCCATATGTTAAGGTCTTCTACCTCAAATCATTGTATTATTGACAAATTAGTTACTACTGTAGTAGTTTTCAGGTTACTAGAATTTGTATAATGACATGGACAAGAACAGCCCAGGATAGGTTGCTCTCTGTGCCACTCATTCATTAATGGGTGCACACGTTGATGGGAGTAGATGCTTATGGGAAGCATCAATACTGCTGAGGTCACAGATCCATCAAAGTCTAGAAATATAACAGTGCTTGAACATTGGATGAAGTCTTTGCCTCCTCCAGCAAACTGGAAAACAAATGCACTATCCCAAATCACTTTTCTTCTTATTTCACAGACTATCAGTGTTCGAAAGGACCATGAAGACCAAAAAGAGGAGAAACTCATTTTATAGATGATGAAACTGGGACCCAAAAGGGGATTATATAACTTTGGGCAAGCCACTTCACTTTCTAGACCTCAGTTTGCTACTCTGTAAAATGAAAGGGGGTGGACAATAAAATCTCTAAGGTTGCTAAAATTCTCACTTCTGCCGTAAGGACATGCTTAAGGTCACGTACATATAGCAAATTAATATCTGAGCCAAGGCTTCAACCCAAGGCTAGTGACTTCCAGCCCTTCATGCCTTGCACCTCACCATTCAGAAGGAAGAGGAAAAGCACCAAAAAATTTCCTTTGCTTGAGGAAAAGAAACATCAGGAAGAAAGTCAAGACAACAATTCACCTGAAACACATTAAGTAGATTGCCAGTTCAAAGGGAGTCTACCACTATGGAATGGTAGCCAAAAAGACTAGTGTGTTCTTAGGTTGTAGTAAGAAAGTCATGGTGTAGAAGACTAAGGAGGAGATAATGCCATTGTCTTCTGCCCGAGTCAGTCCACATCTTAAATATTGTACTTAGTTCTTGGCACCATATTTTAGGAGAGGCATTGAGAAGTTGGAATACTTCCAGAAGACAGTGACCAAGATGGTTAGTAGTCTGGAAGACTAGGTTGTCAGAGAACGAGTGGAAAAAAATTGGGCTTTGTTAGCCTGAAGAAGAGGTGACTGGTGGAGGGGCATTCTAGCTGTCTTCAAATATCTGAAGGGTGGTCATGTGGAAGAGTGGTTAGCTTGTTTGACTTGGTCCTAGAGGACAAATTGAAAACATTAAGTGGAAGTTTCAGAGAGGCAAGGATAGCTGTTAAAGGAAAAAAAATTCTGATAATTAGAGTTGTGTCAAAGTGAAATGGAATTTGAAGATGGCCACTCTTGACCTAAAGACCAGAGGGATGGCCACTTCTCAGGGATGTTGAGAAGTGCAGTATTGAGTGCAGGGAAATACATTTTTGAACTCCTTGCCTCTTGAAGTCCCTTCCAGGTCTTACCATCTGTGAATCCCATGATTCTCTGTTAAGAAACCTAGGATTGCAATGTGGATAATTAAACCAATATTTCTGCAAACCCACTGCTCAGCTATGGTATTATAGGCTACTTTCAGGTCTTTAAGCTAGAGAGTTTCAGTTTGATTATTAATGGTGGGGCTTAAAGGATATAAGCGTCCATTTTTTATGAGGGACATTAAGATTAGCTTGCACGCGTCATTAAATGGAGTTGTTAATGTTATTTATGTGGGTACTTTAAAACAGATTAGAAATCTACAGTTGCCAGAAAAGGTACCACATTTGTCACCCAGCTTCAGGGCTCTGGCTGAACTCTTTTCCATTTTCGATTATCATCGCTGCATGTCTAAGAACCAGTCACTTCTCACTCCCCAATCCCTGAATTCTCAGCCACAACCCAGGAGCAAGTGGGTTTCACACAATAAATGTGGCAGCATCGCAGTCTGAGCTTCATGGTAATTTTCATATCTTGCTTTACATTTGCGAGCAGGTCTGCTTTTAAGCCCTGAATTGCTTGAGAAGTTGTTATGCACTGTGAACACACCACAGATGAATTGATTCACAAAATCCTAATGCTTACTAATTCCTCTTCAATAAGATGGAAGTTTTTACATTGCCAGGATGATTCCATCCCAGAAGCTCCACAGTCTCAGCGTTAATCCTTTGTCCCAGTATTTGGTTTAGTACATGTCAGTGAGGGCTTATAATTCTGTCACAGTGTCTCCCCTACTCCCACCCCCACCCCTGTCTCTGTTCATTTTCATCAACCATCAATCTGTTGTCTATATCCTAGACTCCGAGACTGTCATAGCTGGAAAGGTCCTTAGAGAACAGTTAGTTCAATCTTCTCATTTTATAAGTGAGTAGTGGAACTTAGCTGAGGCCACATGGCTAGCTGTCAATCAATCATTCAACAAACATGCATTAAATGCCTCTTATGTACAAAGCACTAGAAACATAGACAAAAATGAAATTATCCTTGCCCTTATGGAGCAAGAAGAGTATGTTATAGGCACAGAAGACTACCTGTACAAAGACATGGGGATGAAAGTTGAAAAGTCACGTATGAGAAATAAGACCAGATAATGGAGGAGATGGTGTTAGAACACAGGCCTCCATTTTTCAGACTGCTTCTCTTGGATTAAAATATCACCAGTCAATTATACATTAATGAAGCTTCACTGTTGTGTCTCTGAAGTATATATAAGATCATAGGATCTAACACTGGATGGCACCCTAGAGATCATTTGATACAACCTCCTTGTTTTTAAGACAAGGATTTGAGACTGAGAGAGAGAAGTGATTTATCCAAGGTGGTGCAGGTGGTAGTTAGTAGAGTCAACATTCAAATTCAAATTCTCTGACTCCAAATCTACTTCATCTAACATTGTCAAACTATACTTTTTTGAGCATAAGTATTGATAAAATGTTTGTTTCTGGAAAAGCTTTATTAACAAATTATTTAAGAGGGAAATTTATCATGAGCTACATGGTTGTTTTTCTATGGCAGGGTCATATTGCACATCATCCCTTCAGCAAAAGGTGAATAGACTGGCTTGCTTTCGATCTTTCCTTCCGTTCTTACATATGGTTCTGTTTAAATGTGTCCATGTTTGCAACTTACAGCTGACATTTTTGGCACTCAGACGAGTGTCTTGCAATTATGCTAAGTCTAGAAAGAAGGATTTGCTTTAACAGCAGATTTCATAAAATAAAAAAGTTTAAGTCAAATTTATTGGCTGAGTGAGCCCTACAGAATGTAGACGTCTGGTCTGGGAGGACTCAATAGATTTCTGTTCTTTGTACACTCGTGCACACACTCACAGCCTATATACAGAGTTAGGTCCCTCTCCTTCTCTCCTTCTCTCCTTCTCTCCCTCCTCCCACCCAAATTACCACTTGAAAAAGCATGTGAGTGCAGCATTAGGCTAAATCTTTTTGCATTTACACTTGATTTCAGTGCCTGAGGAAACAATTGCTAAATGATCATCATATGCCCTATGCTGAAGAAAATTTCCTTTGCACAAAAACCAGGCTGAATTTGCTTTGTGGCACATTTGCTAGACCAGTAGTCCCTAACTTTTTATAAAGAGCACTTATTTCCTTAAAGTCTTGAGATCATGGGGGAACTAAAGATGGTCAATTATTCCCACTCGCCTCCTCACCCCACATACATACACAGACAGAACAGAGAAGGTAGTATTTACTCCTCTTGCTTGGAAACTACATAACAGAAAGTTCTCTCTCTCTCTCTCTCTCTCTCTCTCTCTCTCTCTCTCTCTCTCTCTCTCTCTCTCTCTGTCTCTCTCTCTCTGTCTCTCTCTGTCTCTCTCTCTCTGTCTCTCTGTCTCTATCTCTCTGTCTCTGTCTCTCTCTGTCTCTCTCTGTCTCTCTCTCTCTCTCTCTCTCTCTCTCTCTCTCAGCACTGGTAGTTGGCTTTGGCATTGATTATGTAAGGCTTTAAGCTTATTGAATGATAAATTTTTAGGGATAAAACAAAGAATGTAGAATAACAGAACTAGAAGGAACTTTAGAACATTGAATATGAATTATTAGAGCTGGAAAGTTCTGTAGAAAATACCACAGAGAATGAGGTGGTAAGAATACTGATAAGAATATTGCCCAGTTCCACTCATTGATTGTACAGATGCAGAAACTGAGTCCAAGAGAAACAACATGTATAAGGTTACCATGCTAGTGAATGGGCCAAAATCTCAATTTTCCTAGCACCCAATTTAACAGATCTTCATGTTATGGTTGGGGAAACTCCTGTGCTAAGTGGGCTTTAGTATTTCTCAGCTCGTGGCATGGAACTCTTGACTATTAAAACTCTGACTATTTACTTGGCTATTTCTATGGCTTTCTTATTAGTCACTTAGCTATAGGGCTTAACTGGGTAAAGCCCAGAAATGAAAGTCATAAGGCTTTCACGTGCTGGGCAGTAGATAGAGCTCATAAATTCCAAGTAGCAACTAAAGTTTAACAGCTATGCAGGGACATTCTAGATTGCTGGGTGTTGGACTGACACTTCAGCTTTTATCTTTAGAATGAAGGGGAAAGGAAAGGATGTATTTGGCCTAAAGAGCCCCCAAGGAATGCAACCATTCCACTACCCTCTTTGACTCCTCATCAGATGCTAACACACTATGGATTGTTGATTATCTCCTGATATGACTAGTTGTAGCAAAAAGGAGAGAGGAGGTGAATTACAGCAACGTTTGTAGAGAATTTCCACATGCACAAAGTACTTAGAACATGAAGTAGCTTTCTGGGGCCCCAGGGTGCAGGGGACCATGGGTACCAAACAACTAAGATTTTATAAACTATTTTACACACATGATCTAATTTTGATTTTTAATAGCACCTTACATTGTCTGCTTACCCATTAATTTAATCAGAACAGACATTGTTATTTTTGTGGCATGTAAGTGAACTCTTGGTTCAAAGGGCCAATTACATGGATCTCTCTTCTCATTGGTAAAGATTTATTATTCAATGACCTGGTCTTCTGGTATCCAGCATCAAGAGAGAAGACATATGATTCTAACTTCTCTTCAGGTCCATGAAAGGAAAGAAAGACTCCGGGAAGAAACTGACAAGTACAACTTCAATTATGTTCCCATTCTCTGTTTGCTACATTAGGGACTTTGGGGAATTTCTCCTTGAGTGAGAAAGGGGGTCTCTGTCTGTCTGTCTGTCTGTCTGTCTGTCTGTCTCTCTCTCTCTCTCTCTCTCTCTCACACACACACACACACACACACACACACGTATATAGTAGGTGACTAATGAAAGCCTGTTGCTTTTAACATTATTGGAGTTTTTGTGAGCGTTACTCTTACTGATTCTGCTAATATCATTCCATCAATTCATACAAGTCTTCTCATATTTCTCCAAATTCTTGAATCATCTTTTCTTACAACAAAATAATAAGCCATTACATCCATATACCACAGTTTGCTCAGCCACTGAGCAATAAAGAATATCTATTTAGTTTCCAGTTGAGATTTTTTCTCTTCTCTTTTTTTTCTTATATTCCTCTCCTCTTTCTCTCTTCTCTTCCTTTCTTTTCTCCTCTTTTTTGGTGCCACAAAAGTGCTGCTATAGACCATCTCTATATCTATCTATCTATCTAGTCTTCTATCTGAAGCTTCCCTCTATTTTTTTCCTCCTTGGGGGTATTTGATCAGTATTAGAATCAGTGTCTCCAAAGGGTAAAGGTAAGTTAATGAGTGTTCTTCCATATTCTACTCTTTCCACCATACCATGCTGTTTTTCTAAAATAATAGCTTACATTTATGGAAGACTTTACTTTTATACTCTTACTGTATCATTTGATTCATTTTAGTTTGACTTAACTATAGGGTGTTGGAAAGGAAGCAGTAGATGATAAATTTGAAGAGGCAGGCAGTGGTAAAATTATATAGGACTCTATACTGTATTTTGTCCTGTATCCCGGAACTATTGGTGAGTGATTAAAGATTTTTCAGGCAGGAAATGACATGATCAGAACTTCCTCTTGGCCTAAACTTCCATATCTATTAGATGAAAATGTGAGAGGCAGTGTAAGAGAAGAGAAATGGTGTTCAATTTGGAGTCAGGGGTCCTGTGTTCAAAACTTGAATCTATCTTTTACTATGTGACCTTGTGTAAGTCATTTAAGCTCGCTAGGTCTCAGTTTCTACATCTGTAAAATGAATATTATAATAGTTATACTACCTGACTTATTTTTTTTAACAAAGCATTTTGTAAACTTTAAAGCACTACCAAAACCTCAACTATTATTATTATTCTAAGAGACCATAGGAGCGTAGATTTCAAGCTATAAAGGACCTTAGAAATCATCTAGCAAGTTCTATCATCTTACAGATGAAGGAATAAGGACAACAGAGACGGTGTGGCTTCCCCAAGATCACACAGGTAAGTAGGTGGAAGAGCCAGGATTCAAGTTGACTTCCTGTGACTCCTCTTACTCCATATGTAATTCTTTTTCCACTGCACCATCTTATTACTACACATTTCCTGACTGTAAAATAAAAGAAAAATAATTGAATATGAGATGGGAATATATGTGGTCTAAGTTTGTAGCTAGACATGTCATTTTCTTGGATGATCCTTGCACAGTAATTTCTCAGGGTGCATGCCAAAATCATAAAGTATCATGCTATCATGTTGTTTGATATTTGTAAGAGTCCATGTTAGCGAGAAGATGGCAATAGCAAGATATTGACAGACAGAATTAGGTTCAGATGTCCTAACAGATGTGCTTGGCTTTGAAACTGATGCTACCAAGCCATCATCAATAGGGCATACACTTTGAGCTTTGTTTTCCAGGAATAGGGATGAATTTGAATTGATCCATTCATTCTCCCTCATCAGGTCTTTCTTGAGACCAATGGACTGCATTGTGAAGCAGCTGGCTGGGGTTATGAGGCCAGGCTGTGGCCAGGGAATGGAGTGCAGTGCCTTGGAATCCACAGGGCTATAGAATCTATAGCCTTGCCCTCATTAACGCTGTGCTATAATAAGCTGAGCAGGTTTTTTTTATTGACAGATGCCTCCAAATTGTCTGGTAGAAACTTATATGAGCAATTTTTCTATTTTTGTAAGCTTCATTCTTATAATTCAATCAAAAATATTTTGTAATTTCTTTTCCTGAGGAAATATGTAAGTCTATGGTAATTAAGCACATCTAGGACCAAAAAGTCTGGCTTAATTGCAACCACCAGAATTGGTCTTATATTTACAAAAAGGGAGTAATTGGATTTGAGGGTCATTAAGAAAGGCAGACCTCCTACCCCAAATATGGCAATCAAATAAATAAGCAAGTATTTTTTAAGTGCCTACTATGGGTCAGGCACTGTTTTAGGCATTGGAGATATACATGCGAAGACTGATTACTCTAACATCTCCAAATCTTTTCTTTCTGTGAAGACCTCCCTCAAAAGTTCTGCTTAAGTATCTTAGAAGCCTGTCTACTGCCCCCACAAACAAATAAAAAGAATGCTAAGATCCTTTAGAGCAGCAACTGTTGTTTATTTTTATCTTTGTGTTACATGCGTCTCACATACAGCTGGCACACAGTAGGTTCTTAATAAATACCTGCTGAAAGAATTAATGAATGATTGTGGTGATGAACCTAGATTTTCAAAGATGATGCCAATGGAGACAACGCTCTGACCAGTTCAATCAGGCTGGAAAGGCTCCAAGCATAGGCCTACCAATAAAGTGTGACAGGTCTCTGAAGATGACCATAGCTAAATACTGAGACCTTCGTTAGTCAGTCAATGCCAGTCAGCCAACCCTCATTTATTAAGCACTTAGCATGTATCAAGCACCGTTCTAAGCACTAGGAATGTGAAGAAAAGAAGAAAGTCCCTTCTCTGGAGGAGTTCACATTCTAATTGCGGAAACAACGTCTAAAAAACTAGGTGGATACAAGATATGTACAGAGGAGAGGGAAGGTATTCGGAAAGAAGTCAGTAACTGTAAGAAAGGACTCTTACAGAAGTTGGGATCTCAGCTATCTCTAAGGAAGAGTGGGAAACTGAGGTAGACATATATAGCTAGTACAAACACAGGGACAGGAGGTAAAATGTTGTGTGAGATCAAGTGAGTAAGTCAGTGTTTCCGGAATGTCAAGTGTGCAGAGATTAAAACATAACTGAACCAGAAAGGTAGGAAGGGGATGGTTGCAAGGAGCTTCAAATGCCAGAAAATTTTATGTTTGATCCTGTAGGTGACAAGAAGGCACTTGAGTTTCTCTCTCTCTCTCTCTCTCTCTCTCTCTCTCTCTCTCTCTCTTTCTCTGTGTGTGTGTGTGTGTGTGTGTGTGTGTGTGTGTGTGTGTGTGTAGGGGGTGGAATAACATGGTGAATCATGATTTAGGAAAATCAGTTTGGCTGTTGGGAGGAGGTTGCATTGGAGTGGGGAAAGATTTGAGACAAGAAGACAATTGGAAGGCTTTTGCAATAGTTACAGTGGTAATGAAGGCCTGAGCTAGGGGGTGGCTGTTTTGGTGGAGGAAAGGGAATATATACACAAGAGATACTATGAACATTTGTTGTTGGGGAATGAACATTTTGGGCATGATACTCAATGAAACATATAACAACATGCTATATCCCTCAGACACATGTGCCACTTTTGACTTCCAGTGATTGTGTTAGAGGCAGAAAAGAGGAGAGAAAGTTGCTAAGACTCACACAGGCTTTTGACTGACTGCAAATATTAATTTAATTGCAATGTGAGATCTTTGTTGAATGTACGCAAATGGAAGAGTTGTTAGAGTAATTGATTATCCGGTGTACACATGTTTTGTTTCTGTTTTTTCCCCAGTGACAGGGGAAGGGGAGGAAGGGAGAAAAAATAAATAATCGTTAACTGGAAAAAATAAAATGTAATTAAAAAAAAAAAAAGAAAGCATGTCTCTGAGGGAATAGGAGACAGGTCACTTCCTTCCCATAAACAAAAATTTAGGAAGAAGATGAAAACCATCTTAGCGCAGGCCAATAAGGTCCTCATCCAGTTCCAAATCTCATGAAGCAAGACTCACCATGAGTACCACAATAGAGGAGCAAGAAATCATGGGGCAGTCTAAGGGTGATAGACACTAGAAGGAAAAGAAAGTTAGACAGAGAGAGGGATGAAAGAGCGCTGAGGACAAACTTCTCCTTTTTAATAATTCAGTCCCGCCCAATACAAATTTCTGATGCTTTTGCCTCCCAGGTCCCCTTGGACCTGACCTGTTACCCATGAAGGATGAAAAATAAGCTCATAATTGATGAGTACTAGAGAAGAAACTTCAACTAGAGAATGTAGGGCATTCAGGTGCCAGATGCTCTCCAGTACCCAATAATCTCCTGGGGAGTCAGGCAAGCATTTCAGGAGCAGCAGAGTTAATTTTTCAGGGCATGACAGCCCTGCAGCAGTCAGAGGTGCCCCCCACCATCTTAAATGTACTACTTAGGCACTGAGGAGAGTAGAACCCCAAAGGACAGTCTTGAGAAAAAAAATGTCACAGAGACGGAAAAGGCCTTGAACATTCCAGAAGAAAAGAAGCTACAGCATCCTGATTTTATAAATGAAGAAACCAAGACCCCAGGCTATGGCTGGGGATTAGGGTGAGGGTAGAGGAATGACTCCCCCTTGGTAACACAACAGTAATCTCATACTGTCATGTTAACATTACTAAAAAATAAAATAAAATAAAATAGAAAATATGTTTTCTCAGCTGAGCTTTAAGGTCAATTATAATTAAGAAATTTATTTCCTTTGGAACTCAAAATCTTATGGAAGTGAATGTTGAAAACTAAAAATAAATACATTAATTAAAAAATAAAATAAAATTGGAAATGTGAAAACAATAACAACTCATGTGGCAAATTCTTAAATTTATGCTACAGAAATCTCACTATCTCTGCCACCATAACTCCCCCCCCCAACTTTAAGGACATGGACCATTTTATCTTTGCTATATCTAGCATCTAGTATAGTTCCACGTACAAAATCGACTTCTAATAAGTGTTGAATTGAACAAATTTTGTTTATTTTATTTTCAAAGAACATATGATATATAAGTGAAAATGACAAGTAAAAGTCTAAAGTTAATTTGAATTAAAAAATTAATTAATTAAAAATTAATCAGAGATCCAAGTTCTACCTCAAAAATAATCATTCACATTTGTGTTATGCTTTCTCCCTAACAATCCAATGACATTGGTAGCTTAATGAAATTTACAGGTAAGGAAACTGAGGTTTAAGAAGTTGAATAGCTTCCCAAAGGTCATATAGTAAATAAAGTCCTAAGGCAGTATTTTAACATAGACCTCTCAACCTCGGGTTGAATAGACTATCAAATACACTCCATTCCTTCCCATGGTACATAAGAAAACCAAACAATTTAAAATGCAATAGTGTTTGTTTAGCTCTTAATAACTATTTCCACTTCACCTAGTACTCTATTCATCCTTTAATCAACCAATTAATCAAATATTTAGTGAATGCCGAGAAAGTCACATAGATCTTGGGCTACTTTAATAGAGGCATACTTTTCTGAAAAAGGGAGGTATGACTCCTGCTATTCTCTGTCCCAGGTCAGAACTGCATCTAGAATATTAAAGTATTCAGTTATGGATTCCACAGTTTGGAAACAACATTGATAAGTTGGTGAATGTTCCAAGGAGTGCAAGCAGAATGGTGAAGGGTCTGAAGTACATATCCTATGTGGATCAGTTGAAAGCACTGGAGAAAAGCAGAATTGGGCTTGGGGGAGGGGAGCAACTATGGCTGTTTTCAAGAATTTGAAGGGCTGTTATGTGAAGGAGATTTTAGACTTGTTCTCTTTGGCTCCAGTGAGTTAAAGCAGAAGAGACGTAGACTTAAGAGAGATGTTAGAGGGGAAAAAAATCCTAAAAAATAGAGCTATACAAAACACAAAAGGACTGGTGAGTGACAGTGAGTCTCCTTTCTCTGGATTTCTTCAAACAGAGGTTGGAAGAGCCCTTGTTGGGTCGGTTGGGGAGGGGATGTTGTGGTGTTGGACTTGATGCGTCTTCAGGGCCTTTCTAACTCTGAAAATCTGTGATACTGTCATCTCCAAAGTCCTTTCTATCTCTAAATCCCGTGAAACCGACAAATGGAACTGGACACAAAAGATTCCTCATTCCACCAACTTTCTCCCTCAGAGGAGAGCCAGCAGAGTTGTTGTTTTCCAGGTGTTATTGGGCTCAGCCCTGAGGCTTCAGGTAAGATGCACCCGATCATTTGTAATCCTAGTGAGCAGAATCACCAAGCTCTTCTCAGCCTGAGTCATATTCATATTTAAACATCTAATCCTTTTACAAGCTATTAAACGATTTGTCTCAATAATATGCTGCAGGCTAGCTGTCAATTGTACAAGCATGTGTTTCCTCTAGCTTTAATTTCTCCCTTGCTCTGTTTCAGTTACTGCTCTCTTGCCTGCTCTTGGGAAAGTAAAACAGGCCACTTCACTCACAACTTAGTCTGAATCATCTCACTCTATAATTTTTGGTGAATTGCTTAACATTTCACTTTTCTCTGCTATAACACATGTTCAAACTCTATCAATCTCTCTCTGGATCCTCTGATTGCCTAAAGATTTTTACTTTATATCAATGAGAGGGAGGCCCAAGATAGCACATAGGCCCCTGTTTTCTTCTGTAAATTTAGTATTTCCTACCACTTAGTACTTTCATTCAGGAGTGTCCTGGTAAATGTTTAACAACTGGTTCTGGGAAGGAAGAGGGATATACACATAAAATGTTTTTAAGCTTAATCTGCATTATTAACATTTTATCCACCACCTTCTTAAGCCCAGGCAAACAAAAAATTCAAACCCTGATTTTTAGATTTTGCCAGTTCCGAGGTATAATCCAATATATCTATGCTTTCATCCATCCATTCATTCACTTGATCAACATTCATTCTACACTATTTTTAGTGATATTCATATTTCTTCCTGACTTTGGTTTGGAGGTATGAAAGGTAATGTAGTATAATGG
The DNA here is from genome assembly GCF_003287225.1 of Phascolarctos cinereus. NCBI lineage: Eukaryota > Metazoa > Chordata > Mammalia > Diprotodontia > Phascolarctidae > Phascolarctos > Phascolarctos cinereus. Next base: position 196,024,690 of record NW_027555625.1, read on the forward strand.
GAAGAATATTTAATTTATCCTCATTGTACCTGGATTCAAATTTTAACTATGTGACTTAATACTTTGGGTGAAATCAGGCAAGACAAGTCACTTCTCCAGGGATGTTTTCTCATTAGCAAAATGAAAGGATGATTACTAAGGTCCCTTTTAACTTCAAATATTGTGATTGATTAATTTCTGTCACATAATAATGTCTTATACTTATGTCATGCTTCACCGATTACAAATTATTTTCTCACACATTATCTTATTGGATCCTAAAGTAGCCAGTGTCAGGATTTTCAGGCTCATTTTATTGAAGATGAATATCAGGTTGATTAAAGGTAAGTGACTTATCCAAGTTCACATAGCTAATGAGTAGGAGAATGGGCTTTTGAACCAAGACATATTCAGTGAACAAGGCAGTACAGTAGATGCTGAGAGGAACATGAAGACTAAAAGATGGTTCTTTGCTCATAAATCCTCCAGTTTAATAGAGAAAAAATATACTTATACACCTTTATCCCCACACAGACACTCTTCCCCATACCCATACACACCCACCCACACCCAACCACTCACACACTTTTTGTTTTGCTTTGTTTTTTTTATCAGTCCTGTGTCTTCTTTTGTGAAGGACTTCTTGGGTCAATATGAATTGGCACCTTCTTTGAAATTTGGAGTCTTAAACAGTTACCCCTCTAAAAGAGGTTAAGTGACTTGCTCAGGGTCACACAAAAATTATGAAACAAAAGCAGCTAGGTTGCTCAGTGGATAGAATGCTGGACCTGGAGTCAGGAAAACCTAAGCTCAAATCTCTCCTCAGACACTTACTAGCTGTGTGACCCTAGGCAAGTCACTTAACCCTGTTTGCCTCAGTTACTCATCTGTAAAATGAGCTGGATAAGGAAATGGCAAACCACTCTAGTATCTTTGCCATGAAAACTCCAAATGGGGTCATGAAGAGTCAGACATGACTAAATAATGACTGAACAACAATAACAAATGTTAGCTATTATTATCATTATTATAATTACAAATGCTAACACTGAAAATGTAACAATCCACTTCCTTGAGACAGTTTAAGCTGGCTGCAGCACAGCCTTGGAAACTTGCAAAGGTTTTCATCAGGATAGGAAGGATGTTAAAGGGATTGAAAATGGAAGCCAAGAATTAGAGCCTGGATCATCACCTAAAATGATGGTGACTCAAGTGTATATTTTCTAAAAACTGATGTGAACAGGAAATTGCACAAATGACACTATCAAGAGTAGCTGTGTCCAGAAAAGAATTTAAACAACTCAATTCAATTCAACAAGCTTTTATGAATCACCTCTTCCAGGGATAGGAAAATGAAAGCAGAGTCTGCCCTTTAAAGGCTTCCATTCTACCTTGGGAAATAAGATCTCCTAGATAAGTAGAGAGAAAATATATACCAAATAAACATAAAGGCATTTTTGGGGAAAAGAATTCTAGAAACTGAAAGGATTAGGAAAGGCCATTTGCAGGAAATGGCATTTGAACTGAGCCCTGAAAGGAGTTAGGCATTTCAAAAGACAAAGAGGAGAAGGGGGAACATTCCAGGTATAGAATGCCTTTTTTCCTCTACAGTCATACAGAAAAGCATGAAGATGGGAGACAGAATGGCACCTATGAGGAGCTGAAAATAGACCATTTGGGGCAGAATGTAGAGGGAGTAAGGTGGAGCAAAAAGGAATAAGTCTGGAAAAGTAGGTTGGAGCCAGATCATATGGGAAAGGCTTTAAATGTCAAATAAAGAAGCATGCATGTTCTCCTAAAGGCAAGGGGGTATCACTGAAGCCTCTTAAGCAAGGGAATGATGTAGTCTGTTCTTTAGACGTATCACTTTGGGAGCTGTGTGGATTGGATGGTGGAGAGACTGGAGCAAAAGAGACCATTTTGGAGGCAATAGAGTTTGAAAAATGACAATAGCCATCTTATAAAAGGTCAAAAAATGATGAAAGTCTGAGGGAGGGTGCTGGTCATGTGAGTGAGGAGGGAAGGGATGGATGTGGGTAACATTGTAGAGATAGAATTGACAAGATTTGGTGACTGATTGGATATGAGAAGTGAAGAGACTTGGAGAGTTGCAAATGATTAGGAAGTTGAGAATAGGATAACAGATAGAATGGTGCATTGTATCAACCCCATGCCTTAGTTGCAGTTACACCCTGGAATCTTTCTTGGCACCTGCCCAACCCTGCTTCAGCTCCCTTTTGTGTGTTTTCTGTTTAGAATGTAAGCTCGTTGAGGACAGAGCTATCTTCCTTTTGCATATATTTGTATCACTAGTGGCATGAAGTAAGTAGATCTAGTAAGTGTCTAGTAAATGCTTGTGGCCTGTCTACCTTTGTTATTTCATAACCAAGGAACCAGCAGAAGGCCTCTATAGTATTAAGTGGATACTCTATGGAGAATGTTTGTAAATTCATTGACAGGAATCACAGAGGATGAAAAGGCATCCTGTGCTGTGGATACCCAAATAGATATTTTGACCTACAATATATTGTGACCCAAATATATGTCTTCTAAAAACTGATGCGCACAAGAAATGGCATAAATGAAATTATTAAGAATGACTATGACCAGAAAAGAACATGGGCAATTCAATTCAATAAGCTTTTCTGAATCATTTTCTATAGGGATAGGAATATAAAAGCCACGTCTGCCCTTCAGAGGCTTACATTCTACCATGGGAAATAAGATCTCCATAGATAAATAAATAGAAAACATATACAAATAAACACAAAGGAATTTTTGAAGAATGGAAATCTAGAAATTGAGCAGATTAGAAAAGACCATTTGTAGGAAGTAGTGAGGATGCCCATAATGATGAGATTATGGGAATATTCCATCATTAAAAAAAATTGACCCAGAAAACATCTCCACCAATAGGAAACTAGAACATCTTTCTAGATGAAAATGAAATGCTCTAATATTTCATTTGATTAAGATCCTCAATCCCTGTCCCTTTAAAACACTTCCTTCTCTTTCATAATTTAAACTAAACAATCATATACATGAATACCTAGTGTTTAATCAATTATTCAGTAAACATTTATTTAGCACCTGCTATGTTCCAAGCACTATGCACTTTAGGATTAAAGCTAAAGATAGTTTTTGTCCTCCAAGAGCTCATAATCTAAGGGGGAAGATAACATACAAACAAATACATACAAACAGGCTATATGCAGGAAAAATGGGGAATAATTAAAAGAAGAGCACTCTAGAATTGAGGGGTTGGGAAATGCTTCCTATAGAAGATGGAATTTTAGTTGAGATTTGAATTCAGAGAAGCCAACGGGAAGAGGAGGGAGAGCATTCTAGGTGTGGGAGACAAGGAAGCGTTCTAGTCAGCAAATCTAACAGACATCTCTATTTAAGGACTGACTTCCATCCAAAATGATCCGAGAAGCAGCTAGTAATTTGGGTGGAAGGAAGGGCAGCTAAAGGTTAGGGGAGATAAATGATTTAAAGGTACATGAAGAACAGAACAGAAATGAAGAAGAGAGAGGAAGAGGAGGAGGGGAATGAATTAGAGAAAGCATAAGTAGAATAATAGTAAGCAGGAGGAATCTCAGATACTTTTGGCTCAAGGAAACATGATCCACTGGAAAAAAGCAATGGACTGGGATTCAGAAGACTGGGTTTGGGTCTTGAGTCTAATACTCAGCATCTGCGTGGCAAGTTATTTGACCCATTTGAAGATCTATTTCTTACTCAGTTCAATGTGGGCAATTGTTTTTGTTCTCCATATCTCAGAATGGTTGGGAGAATCAACTGAAATAATGTATATGAGAGTGATGTGTGACATTTATTTAAATAAAATGTATCACATTATTCCAGGGCTGTGCCCTGCCATCAGTCATTCAGTCAATTGACAATGATTTATTCAATGCTTCCTATGTGCCAGGTACTGTGCTAAAAGCTGGGTAATGTAAAGAAATGCAAAAAAAGAGACCCTCCATTCAAGCAGTTCACAGTCTAAAGGGGAAGACTACATACAAACCACCAGGTACAATTTTGCTACACATAGGATAGTAGAGAAATGAATCACCCAAAGTCACACAGGTAGTAAATAGCTGTACTGGGATTTAAACCAGGTCTTCTGATTACAATACTGTTGTTGTTGTAGCTGTTATTGTTCAGTCATTTCAGACATGTCTGACTCTTTGTGACCTCTTTTGGGGTTTTCTTAGCAAAGACACTGGAATGGTTTGCCATGTCCTTTTTCAGCTCTTTTCACAGATGAGGCAACTGAAGCAAACAGGGTTAAGTGACTTGCCCAGAGTCACACAGCTAGTAAAAATTTGAGGCTGGATTTGAACTCAGGTCTTCCTGACTTCAGGCCTGGTGGTCTATCCATCATGCCACCTAGCTGCTCCTACAATATTTTTACTCTTTCTATTACATGCCAGGAGTGATTGCTCCACTTCTTTTTCCCAGCTAGACTCTTGGGGAAAAGAGGAGGATAAATGAAAGTGGTAGAGGGGTGAGTAAATGATCTTGCTTGGTAAAATGTAAGTTCCTTAATGAGAGAGACGTATAGAGAAAAAGAGTGGAAAGAGTCTTGGTTATGGAGTCAAAGGAGCTGAGCTCAAATCTTGCCTCTGTCACTTCCTGTGTGAATTTAGGAAAGTAGTTTACTCTCTCAGTCACAGTTTCCTCATATAGAAAATGAAAGAAAAAATAGATCATTCCAAGGTCCCTTCCAGTACTACATTTATTCCAAGTCCCAAAACTTTTCTGAGTTTCAGTTTCTGAGTCACAGATTTACTTCTAGCTCTAAATTTCTGCCACATAGCCTTCATCCCTCATCATGGTGCCTTGCACATAGTAGGTGTTGAACAAATGTTTGTTGAATTGAACTGAATGAAAGTCGACACTTGCCTGTAGTTCAATATTTTCCAGAGTTTGGGCTTGGTTGGGAGGGAGGCAAGGGAGGATATTAGTCCTGTGACTGATGTTATGAGGTGCCCAGTTCTAGCAGATGGGCTGATCTCTTTCCATTTATAAGACAGTAATGACAGCTATATTCCAACCTCAAAGGGGTGTGGTAGAGATCAACACACTGGGGGGTGTTTTTTCTTCTTTTATTATTAAGTGGTTTTAAAGTCCCAGGATAAAAGGCTATAGAAAAAACTTGGAGTTTTAAATGTAAAGAGAAAAGCATTTTCATCAACAAACCAACAGGCATTTATTGAGAGCCCATGGAGCACAACATTCTCTTCTCCAGGCTTGACAAACACAGCATGTTGCAGATGTGTGCTGCTGCTTCTCAGGAGCAGCAGATGTGCCTTTTTTATACAGAGGTGGAATTCAGAACCTTCATTTCACATAAAAAATTCTACAACCAAAAGGGCTTGTGAAATTCTATATGAAGTTATAAGACAGCCATATAGTTTTAAGAGTACTTTATTCTGTTCTCTAAAACTGCAAAGGGTGGTAGTCATTTTACAACTTCAGGTACGGTGCAGATCTATAAGTCTGGTAACTTTGATATCAAATTTCTTATTTTGGTGACATACAAAGAAAAAGAGAAAGATACAGAGAGAGAGAGAGAGAGAGAGAGAGAGAGACAGAGAGACAGAGAGAGAGAGAAAGGAGACGGAGACAGGAACAAAGAGAGAGACAAGGAGAGACAAAGACAGAAAGGCAGAGAGACAGAGACAGAGACAGAGACAGAGACAGACAGATAGACATACACACAGAGATCTAGTAATCTAAACTCATAGTGATCAGAGTAGAATAATTAAAATAATGTGTAAAAAAGAGACTTTCAGTTTCTTCTGAAATCTATTTTTGTTTCAAAAATGGTAAAGTCTGCCATTTCTTTCTCCAGTTCATTTTACAGATGAGGAAAGTGAAGCAAAGAGTGGCTTGCCTAGGGTCACACAGCTAGTAAGTGTCTGAGGGAAGATTTGAACTCAGATCTTCCTGACTCCAGGTCCACTGCTCTAACCACTGCACAATCTAGCTGCCCCACTTCTGCTTCTTAATAACTGCCATTTATATAGCACTTTAAAGTTTGCAAACAGCTTTACATACGTTGTCTTATTTACACCTCACCACTGCTCTGTGAAGTAAATTCTACAGGTGTCATTATTTTCACTTTATAGATTAAAAAATAACAACTGAGGCTCTGAGAGATTAAGTGACTTGTTCATGAACACAGACTAGGAAGGGTGAAAAGTGGGAGTCTACATCTGTCTCTCCTCTAGTCCTGTCCTCTACTTGGTATTCTACTCTGATTGTCCGGATCCCCCTTAGCACTAGCTTTTCTCTGAAAAGAACGTTCTGCAGCCTTTGAAAGGTCATGAAGAGCTAAGCAAATCTGCATGGATGATAGTGGTAGTGAATCCAAGCGCAAAGGTAATGACTGAATGAAAAATGAGTGAAGCTGGGAAAAAACAGGTCAGTTCAAGGGCAAAATATAGAGCCTAAGTAGAGGCTCAGATCTTTGAGATGCCCAGGAGCAGCTAAAAATGCAAACCCTTCCATATGTCTTCATCTCAGAGGAGAGTGCTTTGGCTCATTTCAGCTGTGTTGTATGATGAACTCCATGGTACGGTGCTGCCCTTTCTGAATTCACAATGAAATGGGTCCATGGAATAGACTAGCCATTTCTAGGGAGCCAGTGACCTGCTTTTTAATAGCACACCGCTAGACTAGATTCCTAGGTAAAATGCAGTTATGTGTGATTTTAGAATATTTATTGTCACTCTAAAACACTAAATTCGTAGATAAAAATAATGACAACCTATTCATGTGTTTTGAAATGAATTTCAGGGTAAATGCAAAAGGCTGAAAGATAGGCCAAGAAAAAACCAGATAAATTTTCACATTTTTCCCTTTAGAAATATCACACACTCTTGTATTTTTTGTGAGTAGCCCAAATGGGCTCAAATCATCTGGAAAAGCAGGCAGTGTTGACCCTGAATTTCAGTTCTTCACATATGGAAGACATGATTATTTTTAATCTTTTCATAAGATGAATACGATAGCTTACCCTAACTCATTAGGATAGTAATTGGATAAAAGATGAATGGAACTAATGATAAAAACAAAACAATTTCCTTGTATGAAGTGCTAATCATTTTCAATAATGTGGTAACAATAGAGAGGTATTATACCATAATAGCTAAGAGAGCTGGTCTCAGAGTAGGATGATGTGGCTTCAAGCCCTTTCTCTGACACTCGCTGGCTGTTTGACCCTGGGCAAATCCCTTAACCTCTCACACTGCTTAGGGCAACTCTCTAAGAACATGAAGTTGGAAATCTGCATTAATGAGGCAGAATCTCCTTACCGGGAGCAGCACACGTCCATAACCTCACAGATCTGGTTTTAAAAAATGTCTAATACAAGGCAATGATTATTTGAGATGCAATTAGAACTGTTCCAGTAGATGACACCTTCATTTGTAGTGTCTACTATACAAATGACACAGTGCTTCACGGAAGTATTACAGGAGTGGAACCCTCCCCCACAAATGTCAAGTAGAGGTCAAAAGGGTAAAATTTTGAAAAGTAGTATGTGGCTAAAAGATTTTTTCAAACTGGCTGGCAAAAAGACACACCAAACAAACAAACACAAAAATAAATAAGAATGATAGACTGATAATGTCAATATGTAATACAGTATCATAGAATTTAGAATGGTGTTAGCTCTGATATCATCTAGCCCAACTCTTTCATTTTTTAGGAGAGGAAACTGAGGCTTGGAAACATTAAGTGAATTGTTTAAGGTTACAAAGTCAGTGAATAGCAGAGCTGAATTTGAGCTCAATTTCTTTGACTCCAAACTTTTCCAACTACATATGATGAGGAAAATGTTAGAACAAAGTGAACAGAGAGTGATATGAATCACATAGCTTTTAGACCATTAATATACATGAACTTAGCCATTATTACTCTAAATGTGAGCTCCTTATCCAATGCAAAAATTAAATGATGTTGAATTAAATTAAGTCCAACCTGAGCTATTGAAATGAGACATTGCTACTGTAAAATGGGGAATGGATTGAAGAAAAGATACTGAAACCGATTACAACAATTTCACACAGACAGTTAAACCAATGTAAGTCAACTAACATAACAAGTAGGCTCAAAGAGCCTAAACTCCTCCTTTGTCAACAAAAAAAAAACCCTTGCCATATTTGTCAAGCAGAGAAAAATGGAAGTTATAGGAATAAATTATTTAGAATGTAAGTTTATTTATAAAATATTATGAAGGTAGGTGTATTTTTATAGGCACTATCACATCATAAAATGGTGAGAAGCACTTGAAGGAAAAACCAATTAAAAGAAAAAAACTTAGTAAGAAACCTAACTAATCAAAATTATCTTGAGGGCATTTGAGGCGAAAATGGAAACAGGACAACAAAATGATAAAATATGGGAAATATCTGCAAATTTTTAAAATAATGAATTCTTTTTACCGTCAAGGACAGTAGAGTAATTTTACCTGTGAATGCTAACCTCATAGTCCTATATACACTTCCAATGGAAATAGAAATGGCACTGAAGCAAAGATGGGAAAAATAACTGGGCTATATTATATATACATCTATGTATATACATATACATATCACATATACATATATGCTGGAGATGATACAGTTTTGAGGGCATTAATGAATAAATTTTTAAGATATCTGAAAGAGGGAAAGATACCAAAGATGTGAAAAAAATCTTAGATGTTATTAGCAAAATAAAGCATCTAAGAACAGTGATAACCCATATCCCTACTTCACCATCTATATTTAAAAAAATTACATGAATTATTTACACATGACACACATATGGCATAGAAGATAGAGAGGTTGGCTCAGAATAGGGAAGACCGGGATTTTAGTCATGTCTCTGATGCTTACTGGCTTTGTGACCCTGGATAAGTCATATAATCTGTCAGCACTCTAGTAAGCTCTTTGAGACTATAAATTGTAGCACAGTTGACAATCTGCATTGATAGGACTTTCTTAATCAATAATTCCCTACTTCAATAAAATCACAAGTTAAAAAAAAATCTTCACAGTCATTGAAGACATGCATGAGAAAGAATAAGCAGGAGTTTGCAAATAATACTTTTGTTTATCAAGTCCCATTTTACATGATCAGTATTTTTTTCTTTTCTTCCATTCCCCATTTCCCTCCCCCCCCAAAAAAGCAGAGGCATTTAATGAAATAGCACAGTAAGAAAATTAGCAACAAAACATTCCTCCCCCAAACCTAGGGCACACTTTTCCACAAATACATATACCATCGGTGGAAAGAGTGGATATGCTTACAAAATATTTGTGGAAGGACACATATGATCCCACAGTATTTTTCAAAGATCACTCATAGTGGTTCAGCAATCCCATCTGCAAGTATTTTCAGCAAGTTGGGATTACATTCATCTGGACCTAGTTTATCTTGTGTTATTCCCACTTAACCACTTTTGTTTTACACTTCTCAGTTTGAAAAGAATTTCTTTTTGTGTAGAAAATTGAGAGAGAAACGAACTTGAATATTTCTTCCATTTGGGGAGCATTATCATCTAGCCTCACCATGCAACAGGCTGCCCTATCCTTTCTCTGAAACTTCCTTGTGTCCATAACACAACATTAAAAAGCACTTTACGGTGCCTTTGTTGCCTTTGCCATTGATTGCTAGCCTAGGCTCCCTTTGAGCTTCGGGCTCCCAAATTTCCACAGCTGACAAAACTGGCACTTGAACCCTAGTCCTCTCACATTACACATAGTGCTCTTTCTACTACATGGTACCTCTTTTGAGTCTGATAACAGCAGCAGCAGCAGCAGCAGCAACAACAATACATTAGTACCAATGTGCCCAGTACTCTATTGGGTGCCATAGGGTGAAAAGGCAGAAAAAAATATACTATTATTTTTGTCCCAAGATGCATTATAATGTTGCTCAAAATGAACTACACTTAGTGACTGCTTCTCTGATTCTATTCTTCGGTTTCTTCCCGTTCCCCCAACTCCTCCTCCTCATCCTGTTTTATCTACATTTGGCTGGACAACCTTTAGTCAAGCAAGTTAATCCTGCCTAACTTTCTACTCTGTTACCATGATAAGGATAGTTGAGTTATGAGAGCAGGAAAAACAGCAGTTACTGCTAGCAAATGAAGCAAGGCTACCAGCCTCTATTCCATTTGAAGGCTGATTGTAACAAAGCTTGAAAAACCAGAGACGGTCCAGGCTTTCAATTGAATTGAACCCTGTATTATAACTGTAAAGCTGATTGTATTGGTGAGAGACAGAATAAGAGACCAAGATGAGTCCTCTTTGTGGCAAATCAGTGTATCTTTGGGGAGCCTGACTACCGCGGTAGCTCCCATTTAAGTTCGTCTATGCTTTGTGTATCCCTTGGGGAAATCTCCTTAATTGACCTGTATTCTAAGCTGCCCGAGGTCTTAAGAGCCAAATCAACCAAAAGGCTGGGGGAAGATACTCTTTCACAAAGTCAGAAATATATCTCTGTTTTTGACAACACCTTCAAAGTCTTTACCTATTCTCTCAGATATCACCATGTCAGAGATCCCATCACTCTGGCAATGAGAGGTTACGAATACCTTGGTAATCAGAGGCCTAAGGCGCTGTTATGCTAATGACTCCGGCCACTCCCTGATGGTTTCTATGGCCGTTGTTTCCACAGCAGTCCTGGGCCAGAATCCTCCCTTGTCTTCTGACGTCCTTGAGCTGGCTTCTGACAATCTACCACCAAACAACAAAAACAACAAGCCAAGGTTCATTTGCCCATTGTAGCACACAGGAAACTAAAAGTGATGGCATTCATCTCAGGTATGTTTAAGTAAATCTGGCTTTACTGGCTGGTAACACTGAAGAAGGACCTCCTTGCAGTCTTAAACTGAGTCAAACATCAAGAAGGGAAACATGTAATGTGATACGGGATCTCAAGCATTGTTTCATATGCTCTGTAAGGAAAATAATTATGTTGATCTGAGCCTGCCATGAGACATTTGGTTCTAATTACCACTACATTCCCTGACAAAACAAAATGTAAATTTAGATTTGCCTCTGATTGTTTAATTGATCTTACCATGGTTAAGGAGACTAAAAGGTTGAAAAGCTTCTCTTAGAGTTGCCTCAAGTGCTTTTCTCATTTCTCTTTCTAGAATATGCCTAGCATTGAAGAGGAATAATCCATCTAAAACATAGGATATTTACATCATTCCTGGTATAATCAGGTAAATATATGTTTTCACATATAACAAAAAGTAATCTCACTGGCCCTAAAAGAAGGCAAGCAGTGGTAGCCTTTAAAAGCTTTGAGCAGCTTAATCTTACCTTTGCATTTAAGCCTCCACCCCTATCCCCAGGATTTTTACAGAAATCTGCGTTTAGGTAGGAAATCCAAGAGGGTTAAGAGTATGTTAAAATTTTCTTAGTCCAGCAAAGAGATAAGGGGGGGAAAAAAAGAATATTAGGGGGAGGAGAAGGAGGGAAAGGAGGCAGGGATTATGTGTAGGAGGAGTTAGGGCAAATTTGACAGTATGACAAACATTTGAGTCATTTAGAGGTTTTCTTAAAGGCTAATTCACACATCTAGTTAGTAGGTGGTAGGTACCTGCTGCTTATTGCATCTACCAGATTGTAGATTTATTTGCTAATTCATATGTCTATTCTTTTGTGGGTTACCATTCTGGCAATCATTGAATGGGTGCTGCCTCACTCAAACTGGAAAAGGCCAAGGTCCCCTGCTACATCCTGGGCCATCTCCAGTTGTCCTGATCTATATTTGGCCACCGGACCTAGATGGCTCTGGAGGTGACTTTGGCCCTCTCTCACTTAAGTCCAATTAACTTGCATGTCATGGCATCACCTCCATGATGTCATGGTCATCTTCGAGAACAAAAGACAAACGGCAACTCTGGCATAATGGAAAGACTTCAGCACTGATTATCAGAAGGATCAAGGTTTCAGTTATAGTCATGCCAATGCCAATTACTAATTGTGTGACTCTGGGTAAATCACTTCAACTCTTTGTGACTCAGTTTCAACTTCAATAGAATGTAAACTCCTTGAGGACAGATTGCTTTCATTTCTGCTTTTAATGCCTAGTACCTAACAGAATACTATTTAGGAGACACTTAATGTATATTGAATTGCACTGAACTTGTAAAATGGAGATAATTTTTGTGTTATGTGCCTCGCAGGGTGAAGGTCAGGCTCAAAGGAAGTCATCTAGATTATACTCTAAATCCCAGAATGGCAAAGACCTAGTGTTTTCTAAACTTTATATTCCCATCATTGTCCACTGTAGAACTCAGTGAATATTATCAGCTAAATAATTATTTGTCGTTTTATTTTGTGAGCATGTCTGTCTGTCTATCTACCTATTTATCGATCATTATCCATATTTATGTATATATGTGAATACATTTTGGACCAATCTATTAATAAATATTTATTAAGTGCCTATTATGTACCAGGCAATGTGTTAAGCGTGGCGGATGCAAAAAAGAGGCAAAAAACAATCCCAGCCCATAAGAAGCCCATGATCTAATGGGGGAGATAACAAGCAAACAGATATGTTTAAACAGGGTACATACAGGATAAATTAAAATAATTAAGGGAAGGCACTGGAATTAATAAGAATTGTAGAAGGCTTCCTATAAAAGATAAGATTTTAGTTGGGGCTTGAAGGAAGTCAGGGAAGCTAATAGGCAGAGGAAGGAGAGCATTCCTGAAATGAGAGACAGCCAGTGAAAACGCCCAGAGTTGAGAGATGAGGTATCTTGCTTGAGGGACAGGAAGGAGGATTGAAGAGTACCTGGAGGGAGTAAGGTGTAAGAAGACTGGAAAAGTAAGGAAGTGGTGGTGGTAGCCAAACAGAGGATTTTATATTAATCCTAGAGGAGATATGGAGCCATTAGAATTTATAGAGTAGGTGAGTGGGATGGACATTTGGACTTGGGCTTTAGGAAAATCATTTTGGTGGCTGAATGGAGGATGAATTGGAGTAGGGAGAGACTTGAGGCAGGCAGACTCACTAGCAAACTATTATAATATTTCAATCATGAGCTGATGGCAGAGTCAAAGGAGAGATTAGAGCTGAGATTTTATTAATCGATGTAGGGAAGTCCAGTTGACGAAATCTCTGCCAATGCCAAACTACAACTGTTCCATAATATATAAGCTTAGAAAGTAGCCTGGGACACTGAGAAGTTGTTACTTGCCTAAAGTCACAAGGGCGGAATCCTAATCCAGTTTTTCCTGAATTTAAGTTTAGGTCTTTATCCATTATGCCACACCACACAGACACAGATAGACACACACATACACACATACAGTTAAATAGATCAGAGGAATAGTAATTCTGTATTGTATCCACCACATTGAATGTTTTATAGGCACTTAATATGGGGGGAAATGTTGTTCCAAAGTAATTAAAACCATTATCTAAAAAGTGAAAAAACTACTAGAAATCCATAATTGAAGAGGTAAGGGGAGAGAACAATAATCTCTCTCTCTCTCTCTCTCTCTCTCTCTCTCTCTCTCACACACACACACACACACACACACACACACACACACACACACACAGAAATCATGTATTAATCCCATACTACACATCTGGTAAGACACAAGCTCCTTAAGGAGTTCCTATTCTAATAGGGGAAGATAGCACAAGTGGGCAAGTGGTGGCCTGACAAGAGTCTTTTGGTATGAGAAGAGATAGTAATGGTGAGTAGAACCACAGGACATTTGATTGGCCCAAGAGCAGCACAGAAGGTGGACATGGTATAAGGATTGCATGATAACATGCCATAGAGATGTGTGTGCACATACATGTGTATATATGTGTGCATACATGTATGCATGTGTACACACATGCATTTATGTCTGTATTGTGTGTCAAACAAAATTCACTTTATCTTCTCACACATATATTCATGTATTACATAAGCTGACTGAAAGATATAGAGAATGTAAGATGGTACTGTGATGGTATTAAAACATTTGATTGGTAAAGTGCTTCCTTACATTTTCTCCTCTAAAAGATGCCTATATATATGTCAAAATTGTTCAAGATCCCTTGAAAGATGCCAAAGCACAGATAACTTGGCTTGAGGATCCTTGATTAAAAATATATCAACCATAAAAGAGGTCGACCTATTCTTGCCAAATGTTTATCATCAGCTTGGACAATCCCCCACCAAATACAACTCAATGGAGTAGAGTACTAGATTGGGAGCTGGAAAGGACCACAGAGGCCATCTACTCTAACCTCATTTTACACAGGAAGAAACGGATTCTAGGGGCAGCTAGGTGGCACAGTGGATAGAGCACTGGCCCTGAAGTCAGGGAGACCTGAGTTCAAATCCTACCTCAGACCAAACACTTGACACGTACTAGCTGTATGACCCTGGGCAGGTCACTTAACCCCACTATCCTAAAAAAAAAAAAGAAAGAAAGAAAAAAAAAGAAACGGATTCTGGGAGGTAAAAAATTTGCTCAAAGTTACACAGGTCAGAAGTATCAGAGGCAGGCTTTGAACCCAGGTCCTCTAACTGCAGAACCAGGGCCCCTCCTGTTTGTGGTCGATGTTGTTTGGACTGCAGCAAGCTCAAGAGCATCTTGTATCTTCATATATGAAATCAATAACCATTCCAAGAAATTCGGCTTAACTACAGTTCAGTGGACAACTTATAGACCTGGCCCATTTTTACATATAACTTGGACAAACGTCACAAGAAGACAATGAACTTGGCTAAGAATTTAATAACAGCAAGAACAGGCTGAATAGCAGTTGGGAAATTGTGCTGTGCTTCTAAGAATTTTCATACCCTTTTACCCCCAATAAGCTTCTCTCTGAAACAAAAGTTGATTTTTTTAAATATTGCAAATTTTCTGGTGAAGTTACATTAGCTGAAAATCATGAAATATTATAGTGTTTGAAGAGTTAAGGTGGCAGATTTCCCCAAAGCCAATGGAGAGACTAATAGAGAGCTGCAACATATTGTCAAAAGGAATTGTGCAGAAGAACTAGTATATAAGATAAGATTGAAGAAATGTAGGGCTAGAAAAAGGACGTGGGCTGGGCAAGCATAAAGGTAATTGATGAGACTTTCCTGTTGTCATACAATGCCTATTACTCCATCTTGTACTCTGGAGCCTTGAGCTACTGTTTGGTGAGAGGTTACTCTTGAGCTCTAGGTGGGCCCAGATTCACTGCAGTTCTTCCTGGACATCTTTATGTGATGCTGCCAGTGGATGTACCCTTCGACTGTGTCCCTCACAGGACACAATAAATGAAAATGTGGTGGAAGAATGTGAATTGAGTCCTTTGAATTTTAATTGATCAAATAATATAGTATTACTGATTACATCAGCACAGTAGAATTTCAGAGGGAGAATGGGCATAACCCATTATCTTGTTTTAAAGGTAAGGAAACTGAAGCTCAGAAAGATGAAATAATTTGCCCAAGCTCCTATTTTTGCTTTCTGTTATACTCAGAACTATGATTTGGTTCTCTTGAATTACTTATTCTTTCAGAACTGGAAGAGTCCCTAGAATATACATACACACACACACACACACAAACACACACACATACACATACATATATATGTATATATATATATATATATATGTATATTCTAGGGACTGATTCATATAAATATAATATATATGTGTGTGTGTGTGTGTGTGTATGTGTATATATCTATATCTATATCTCTTGCAGTGACAGAGCGAGAAGGGAACTTACAAAACATCTAATCTTAGGATCATAGGAACTAAAAAATAAGGAGCTTTGAAATCAGCTAGTTGAAATCCCTCACTTTACAAATGAGTTAACAGAGAAGGCCAACTTGTCTAGAGTTAACCTAGGAGTAAGTGAAAGAGCTAGAACTCAAACCCAGGTACTCACACTCAAAATCCTTTTTGATAACCAAGACCTTTTACTTTTTTATTTAGGACAATGTGGATATTGTTTTTAGTGCCATACATTTTATCATATTGTTATTTTTTGTGATTTTGAATTTTTGAAAAAAATAGATGTCGACTTTTTTTATTTTTTGTTATCTTGTAGTTTTTCTATGCAGAATTTAATTGTATGACCAGTGTCATCGTGATGTTGAAAACTGCTTTTGAGAAACATGAATAAAATAAAGCAAAAATATTTGCCTCACAGGATTGTTGTAAGGATTAAATGAGATTTATATGTAATATAAATGAATATATGTATGTGTATGCATATTGTATTATCTATTATATAAAATATAAATGTGTGATGTTACAATTCAGTGCTCTGTCCACTTCCACTATAGCAAATATTGCAATACAATCCCTGTCCTATGGTACATTATTAATTTCCTACATGGTGCTGCATTTTTTAAACATCCATGTCTCCCTAGTCAACCATATTTTTCCTATACAGTTTTAAAGTCATATAAATTAAATGAGAACAACATGTTATATGGGAATAAGGGAATAGTTGTCTGGGATGGATTTTTAAAAAATGAAATGATTTCTATCTATGGATTTTTTCTCAGAAACCTTGAAAGTCGGGAAGACGTCTTTGTGTTTTTGAACATATTTTAATTGGTTTAACTAATAAAAGTGGACTTTCTCAAGGGGGAAGGAAGTTTCTTTTGTTTAAAAGATCTTTTCTCAGCTAACACAGTTATGCAAACATCTTTTGGTGGTGTTACAAGAGTTGAGTTCCAAACCTCTAAATTACTAAAATCCCTCATAGAAAGAAATCACATGTTAGAAATAGGGAAACCCTGGAACATTCATCTTCAGGGCTTTCGCTCCTGTATTTGAGATGGTTAAAACCTCAGTGAGATGCAGCCAAGGGAACGAGTTATATGATTCTGTTTGGATGCCAGGTCAGCAGTCTGGGTGAGGTTCCAATGGGGCTGGTCATGCCTGGCTCTGCCAAGCCCCGCTGGCTGCATTTATGAGAGTTCCTGAACTCAAATTGTGGCCTGAAAGCCTGATAATTCTCCACTGGCTTCCTGGCTAGTTGGACTGATGGCTTACCCTTGAGCTCTCCAGGAAAGTCATGTACAGCTGGGGAAAATAAAAAGTCCCAAGGCTGGGAATCCCCTGCTGCCTTTGTAAAGAAAGCCTGAGCTTAAAATTGGTAGCGAGTGAAAGAAAGCCTTAGTAGACTCTGAGACTGAGCCATTTGCTTTGCACCCTCCCTATCCCCCACTTCTCTCTTCTTGGACCAAGTTTCTATCATGAATATGTGAGAAAATCCATGTGCTTTGGGCTGGGTCCCCTAATCAGCTAGATTGATTTCTGAGTGTCTCATTCTTTCCAAGTTCTTTGATTTCTTTCTTCTTAAACACTAAGTGACTAACTGTCTCTGTGCTTTGGTCACGAAAGTAATTCTGAAATCAGTGAGACTGATTTCAGTGGAAGCTCTACTTCTAAAGCAGACTGGATCAGGGTTTTCTAAGTGACAGAAGTGTAGGGTATGATTAGTATCACATTGGATAATAATTTCTTACCCTCCCCCACAATTTTTTTTTGATTGGCAGGATTTAGTGGAAAGGCAAAAAAACAGAGAGTCAAGAGACCTAGATTGTGGTTTTCTCTCAGGACAGTCTCTAACCAGCTGGGTGGACTTAGTTCCTCTGGGACTTTTACTCTCCCCATATTGTCAACTGAGGGCAATTATTTCTAGTCTACCTGATGGAGCTATTGTGAATTTCAGAGAGAAAAGAGGTATGGAAATGCTTTAGATTCATTTATTTGTTCTAGTCTGAGATTTCACTGATGTTTTGATCTCCCCATGAGATGCTGCTCTTACCAATGCAGACTGCCAAATGTTCTGACATATATAAGCAGGGGCACTGCAAGACTAATTGAGCTACTTGCCCACAGTTGCAGTCAGTATGGGACAAAGGCAGGACCCCAGTTGTGCTGAATCTCAGGCTGTTCTCTGTCCACCCTCCATGTTGCCCCTGAACGTGCTTAACAAAATTTAATGTGATAACAAGAAGGTAAAGAATTCGTGATTGTTGGGTTTGACATTGCCTCCATCACTGACTTGCTCTCTAATTATTCACAGATACAACCATATGAAAGAAATTATTATTTTGCTATTATGTTAACAGCCAATTATTTAACTAAGATTCAGGTTTTTTTCTCCTTTATCTCTTTATTTAGGGCCCATCCCCTGTAGATTAATCAGGCAGTTTCTGAAAGACATGCTTCTCAATCTTGGGCCAGACCCCACTCAAGCAGGATGGGGGAGAATTTAAACAGAATCCAGTGTGGGCCAGTTCTTGCCCCAAGGAGAATAGCCCTGTCCTTGCACCCCCATAGGAATATTTAAGGTGACCCAGTTCATGAAGGAGAAAACCAACCAGAGTGATCTGGATGGAGATGGATTCCCCTGTCCAGACTGCCAAAGGTGGCTAAATCTCATGATCAAGCTATGTTCTCAGTAAGAGGAGCTAAAGACTTCTAGCCCACCTCGTCATTAAATGTTCACCAGTCAGGGCTGATGTCTCCTGTTAGGTGCATCCCTTTTTACAAAGGTATTTAAAGCATTCTGTGTCTCCAAGGTTTTGTTTTTGATTACTGAGAGAAACCACTGACTATTAATTTACTGATTATTAGCTAGCCTAATTAATCAATTATTAATTACCCAGAAACTGTGTCCACTTTTTCATTTGTCACACATAAATAGATTATAAGAGTTGTAAAGGACCTCAGAGATAAGCTAGCACAACTGCCTTACTTAACAAATAAGGAAACTGAGACTCAGAGAAGAGAGGGACATTTGCCCCAGGTCACACAGGCAGTAAGGAGAAAATCTGGAATGAAGAGCCCAGGTTACCACACTGCCTCTTCAAGGTTGATAAAGATTTTTTGTTTTGTGCCCCCCCCCGGATTATTTTACAGCCAAAATCGGGCTAGGGCTAGGGGTTGGCAATAGGGTATTGTGGAAAGAGTATGAGGATAGTTGGGCTCTACCCCCTCATTTTATAGGGGTGGAAAAATAGGACTAGAGAGAATAACAGTTTAAAGGGAATTTATAGGTCATCTTGTCCAAACTCTTCACTTGACAGATGAGACAAGTGGAATTCAGAGGAAAAGAGATTTAGCCATGGTCACATGATGAATGAGTTGCTGAATCAGAAGCGGGATTTGAACCCAGGTTTTTCTGCCTTCAAGTTTGGCACTAAAGAAGTAACATCTCTGTATCCCAATAAAAATAATGATAATCGGATGATAATATTTAGATAAATGGATATTAAATGAATTCTGGGATGTTACCTTATTTCTCTCAAATTAGTACAGACAGGAAAAGGTGATAAAAATGCAATGTTGGCCTGGATAAGGGATTGGGAAAAGGTAGAGAAAGGGGCAGCAGCTCTTTAAATCCGTTGCTAATGGTGATGTTCATTGGTTCAATTGGACAGCAATATGGAATTATGAAAAACTAGTTAGGAAAATATTTATGCCCATTGACCCAGTGATCCCCACTACTATTGGATTGCTACTCTAATGACACTGCAAACAGAAACAAAAATGACCAATCTGCATGAAAATATTCTTTGTAGTACCATGTACTAGAGGAAAATAAACAAACAAACCACAAAAACAAAAAAGCAAAAGGAGTTAGAAGCAAACTGTGTCTAATAATTGCAGAATAAGAATGGAATTGGAATTATGGCATATGAATATTTCCCCTCTCTAACACCAACTGCGTGACCATGGGCAAAACATTTAATATGTATGAATCTCAGGCAACTCATGAATACTACAAATTAAAGAAAAGTGGCTATCTGTATAGGTGGAAGGGGTTTTTACACTGCTGGAAATAATATGTCCTTGACATACTGTATGTGAAAGTAATGATTTCGCCACTAAAAAAATGAATATCTCAAAGAAATCAGAGAATTCAAGAACATAGATTTTGAAGGGATCACAGACTTCACATAAGAAAAATCACACGAACAGACGGTGAAAGAGGCACCCAAAAGAATAGCTTTGACTATAATTATAAAAGACAGTGAAACTCACATGACTCATTTCTTCAAGTCAGAAGATAATGCTTGCTTTTTTTTTAAATCCCTGGTAAATAATAAAAGTGATTGGCTAACTGTACAGTCACTTATAATCACATTTATGCATTATTTTGTTTCTTATTTGTTTTCTGCCTTTTTGATTTGTTTCTTTTATGTTCTCTTTTGTTACTATTTTAATATCTGAATGGTTACACTTGTTGATGGAAGTTAAAACAAAGTATACTATATATATATATATTTTTAAAGAAAGTTAATGCAAATTGTTTTCCATTGCAGAATCCTATCTCTTTGAGACCAATACTCCCCTGAGGAAAGTCATAGGACCGTGAATCATGGAGCACCAGTATCTCAGAAGAATTCAAATTATAAAACATTCAGAGTGCAATGGAAAAGCATATGGGAGAGTAGTGATAAGTAGATTGGGATATGATAGCAAAATGGCTTTGATGCAAGAAGTAGAGCAAAGGACATTATTGAAGATTGAGGGTGTGAGGCAGGAATTAAGTTATACTGAGTGACACACATGAATAACTGCAGCACTGCATTGGTTCCTTCCAGAGTATAACAGAAACAAGCCAACAAGTTAACAAGTATTAATTAAGAACCTACTATGTGCCAAGCACTGTCAAAAGTGCCGGGGATACAAGGAAAGTTAAAAAAAAGTGAGGGGAAGGAAGGCCCTGCCCTTGAGGAGCCACAGTCTAAAGGGGGAGATTAAAATGGAAATAATTATGGACGAACAAGACAGAATGAGGATAAATTGAAGGTCATCACAGAGAAAAGGTACTAACTTTAATAGGAATGGGGAAAGTCTTTTTGCAGATGGTGAAATTTTAGCTGGGACTTGAAGAAACCCAGGGAAGCCAGGAGGTCGTGACGAAGAGGAGAGGATCCCAGGAATGGGGAACAACTATTGAAAATGCCCAGTCAGGAAACGGTGTGTCTTGTTTGAGAAAGAACACAGAGGCCAATGTCACTGGATTGTAGTTTAGGTGGGGCAGTGCAACATGAAACAAGGTTGGAAATATTTTATCACTCACTGCTTTGTGTTGGGGTGGAACCCTTGCTTTCATTCCCAGACTGCCAGACCTCAAGGGCTCCTCAGTGCTGGAGGCTAAACAATTAAAATGGTTCTGGAAATGCTATGGATCCTTGAGGTAGGCATTTAACATCAAACCCTGTCAACAGATAATACTCACCATAGCTAACATTATATCATGCTTTAAGTTTGCAAAACACTTTACAAATAGCTCCTTTTATCCTCACAACAACCTGGATAAGTAGGTGCTATTATTATTCCATTTTACAGATGAGGAAACTGAGGCAGACCAAGGTTTTTAAACCCAATGTAATAAAACTAATAAATGTCTCAAGCAGAATTTAAACCCAGGTCTCTCACTCCAAGTCCAATGGTTCTATCCAGTGTGCCACCTGGCTGCCTGCCAAAAAAGGGGTAGATCCTATATTTTTTTCATATTAGTCATGTTGTAAAGAAGAATTAGAACCAATAGGAGGAACCACAAGAAAGAAAAAACAAAACAAAACAGAAGGGGGAAAAAAGGAGCAAATAGTATATTTCGATCTGCATTCAAACTCCATAGTTCTTTCTCTGGATGTGGATCGCATTTTCCATCTTGAGTCTTTTGGAGATGTCTTAGATCTTTGAATTGCTGAGAAGGGCTAAGTCCATCAAAGTTAGTCGTCACACAACATAGCTGTTGCTGTGTACAACGTTCTCCTGGTTCTGCTCACTTCACTCAGCATCAGTCCAAACAAGTCTTTCCAGATTTTTCTGAAGTCTGCCTGCTCATCATTTCTTTTTTTTTTTAAATTTTATTAATTTATTTTGATTTAGCAACAATCACTTCCATATGCTTTTCAGTTGAAATTTTTTCTCCCCTTCCTCCTCCCCACACTCCCTAAGACGGCGCACAATCTGATATAGGCTTTACATTTACATTCCTCGTAAACATATTTTCACATTAGTGAAGTTGTAAGTAAAAATTAAAACCAATAGGAGGAACTATCAGAAAGATGAAACAAAACTCAACAGAAGGTAAAAATAAGTGATAGCGATTCTATTTCCATAGTTCTTTCTTTGGATGTGGACAGCATTTTCCATCGCAAGGCCTCTGGAGATGTCTTAGATCCTTGTAATGCTGAGAAGGGTTCAGTTTAACAATATTAGTCATCGCATAATGTGGCTGTTATTGTGTACAAAGTCCTCTTGGTTCTGCTCACTTCACGCAGCATCAGACCATATAAGTCTTTCCAGGTTTTTCAGAAGTCAGCCTGTTCATCATTTCTTATAGCACAATAGTATTCCATTGCATTCATATACCACAACTTGCTCAGCCATTCCCCAATTGATAGGCATTTCCCTCAAATTCTAATTCTTTGCCATCACAAAAAGAGCTGCTATAAATATTTTTGTTCATGTGGGTCCTTTTCCCATTTGTATGATCTCTCTGGGATACAGCCCTAGAAGTGCTATTGCTGGATCAAAGGGTATGCACATTTTTATAGACCTTTGGGCATAGTTCCAAATTGCTTTTCAAAATGGTTGGATCATTTCACAACTCCACCAACAACGCATTAGTGTTCCAACTTTTCCACATGTTCTCCAACATTTATTATTTTCTTGTTTTGTCATATTAGCCAATGTGATAGGTGTGATGTGGTACCTCAGAGTTGTTTTGATTTGCATTTTTCTACTCAATAGTGATTTTAAAGCATTTTTGCATATGACTATGGATAGCTGTAATTTCTTCATCTGAAAACTGCCTGTTCATGTCCTTTTACCAATTATCAATTGGTAAAATTGACTTGTATTCTTATAAATTTGACTTAGTTCTCTATATACTTTAGAAATGAGGTCCTTATCAGAGACATTAATTGTAAAATCAGTTGTAAAAATCGTAAAAAATCTTTCTCAGTTTTCTGCATCCCTCCTAATCTTGGTTGCATTGGCTTTGTGCAAAACCTTTTCAATTTAATGTAATCAAAATTATTCATTTTGCCTTTCATGATGTTCTCTGTCTTGTTGGGTCATAAATTCTTCTGTTCTTCATAAATCTGACGGGTAAACTATTCCTTGCTCTCCCGGTTTGCTTATAGTATCAGCTTTTATATCTAAATCATTAGGATAAATCCCTTAAGTGAGAAAAGTGAACACTAATCATACATCTAGGAGAGAGATAGTATAGTTAAGCAGAGATAGAATTAGCCTGGAGTCAGAAGGCCTGGCCCTCCAGCTTTAGTTAGAATACTTCTTATCTGTGTGACCATGAGCAAATTACTTCAACTCTGTGGTCCTCATTATTCTTGTCTGTAAAATGAGGATGGCATTGACCTCCCAGGGTTGTGAAGAAAACACTTTGATATTCAACGACACATTGAGCAAATCTCTTTATTTTCGAAGTTTTCTGAAAAGACTTTGAGGAAGACCTTTATTGAGAAAGGAGGAAGTTGCATCTGACTGAAAATGCTTCTGGTAAAAGGCTGATGAGAGATGCTTCACGATGTTACATCACACAGAGGTCCTACTATGCCCCTCCCCAATGCTTTCCCTATTGCCTCTAAAATCAAGTACAAACACCTCTCTTTGCCACTAAAGGCCCTTCACAACCTACCATTTATTTGAGTCTTAGTTTCCCTAGCTGTGATACTGTAGAGTAGAAAGAACACTGCACTTGAAGAGATAACTGGTTTGATTCTCAACTCCTCTACTTACCAGTTCTATGACCAAGGACAGGTCGCCTCCTGTCTGTTATGAAGTTCTCTCTTTGTAAAATGGAGGTGATGGTACTGGTTTGAAGTAAGTACTTACTGTAGCACATATTATTATCTCCTGGTCTTTACTGATCTTTTCCCCCACCACTTAATCTCCTACACAAATTCCTTCCATCAAGAATGGAGTAATATTGGACAAAGGCAAAGTCTCATCATGAGAGAGTGATTGTAGAAATATGCTTTTATCACCCACCCACTTAACTAGTGGACATGATGCTGTTGGCACCCCAGTGTAATCATTCCATTCTTTTTCCCCTCCTTACTGAAAACCTTAAAGTAGGATTATAAGATAATAGGTTTTAGCATCAGAGACCTGTCACTGTTCAGTCCTTTCAGTTGAGTCTGACTCTTTGTGACCTCATTTGGGGATTTCTTGACAAAGATACTGAAGTAGTTTGTCCTTTCTGCAGCTCATTTTGCAGATGAGGAATTGAGGCAGACATAGTTAAGTGACTTGCCCAGGGTCACACAATAGTAAGTGTCGGAGGCCAGATCTGAACTTAGGAAGATGAGTCTTCCTGATTCCAAGCCCAGTGCTTTATCCACTGCACCTTAACAGTCATTTAATCCAATATCTTCACTTTACAGATGAGGAAACTTGGGTTCCGATTAACGAAGTGACTGCTTAATGTCCAATAATATTATGCTCCCTGTCCCCACTCAACAAACTTCATCAGCTTCTTATTATTTCCAGAATCAAATATAAAATCCTCTGTTTGGCATTCATCACCCGCCAAAAATATGACTCCTTCCTAGCTTTCCATTCTTCTTAATTTTGTTCACCTCTACAATTACAGTCTAGCTATACTTGCCTATTTGCCTTTCCTCTCACAGATACGCTCTCCTGATTCTGTGCCTTTTCATCTGGCTATTCCCCTTACTTAGAATGCTCCCCCTATTCACCTTTACCTCCTGGCCTCCCTGCTTTCTTTCAAGACAGCTCAATTCCCACCTTCTGCAGGAGACCTTTCTCATACTACTTCCCAACCCCCAAGCTTCTCCACAACTACTGGTGCCTCGCCTGTGAGATTACCTTCCATTCACCCTACATATTTCTCAAATGTACATAGTTATTTGCATGTTTGCCTCATCTGAATGTGAACTTCTCACAGGCAGAGATGGTTTTTGCTTTTCCTTTATGCCCCCAGCACTATATTCCTCATGCAAGACATTCCATCTCCCCACTAGAGGGACATTTTCATTGGCTGTTCCCTATGCCTGGAATCCTCTCCCTCCTTAACTATGCCTCCTTTCTTCCCTGGCTCCCTTCTAGTCCCAGATAAACTCCCACCTTCTCCTGAAAGCCTTTTTTTATCCTCCTTAATTCTAGTGCCTTCCCTCTGTTGATTATTTCCAATTTATCCTTCATATAGCTTATATCTGTACATAGTTATTCACATGTTGTCTCCAGTCCTCATTAGTGTGTGAGGTCTTTGAAAGCAAGGCCTGCCTTTTGCCTTCATAACCCCAGCACTTAGCACAGTGCCTGACAAATACTATCTTCTTAATAAATGCTTCTTGACTTTACTTAATGTCCCATCGTTCATAAGGGAGAGAACTTGCATTCTGTCTAATGTCCCCCAAACACAAGAAGAATGAGTGTTTCTTCTCCTACCATGGCGCACTGGAGCAGAAAACAAGCCTGTTACTGAAGGTACCCAGAGAACACCAGACTAGGGGAACAGTAGCTGCTCCGCTGGCATGGGCATCATCAGCTTACGCCAGGTTTTCTTTAATCATGCTGGCATGAGAGATAAGCACATCAGAGCATATGGCTTCGTTGGGTCTCTTTGGCCTAAGCCCAGGCCCAGGGAGCAGTTTCCAAGAAGAGTCAATATTATGTCTATATCAGTCTATGGTATCTCTACAGTAAAAGCCCCCTTGAGTGCTGGAGATGATCCCTTTGATATACTCAAGATAAAGAATTTGGGCCACAGCCATGGCAGAAGCAGGGACTCTCTACCTGGGGTGGGCCCCAGCCAATCTGACTGCCGATCATGGAAGCAGCAAGGCCAAGGCCAAAGGATGGGATCCCTTGGGTTACATTTGATACTATAGAGCTCTCTTCTTCTCCAGGGTTAGAATTCAATTTCTTTTAACATAACAAACATTCTTTAAATACTGACCATGCAATGCTATGCATAAGGAACACAATGATATATTGAACATAGGCCCTAGATGTTACTTAAAATCTGTGTGGTGTGTTAGAAATAGCACTGGACCTACAATAAGAGGAGTTGGGTTCAAATCCTAGTTAAGCAAATCACTTCCCCTTCCTGGACCTCAGTTTTCTCATCTGTCAAGTAAGAGGTTTGGAGCAGAAGAATTCTTTAGGTCTTTTCTAGCTCTAAATCCTAATTATATTTAAAAAAAATAGTACAAGGGAAGAAGACTTCTCTCTTCATATCAATTTGCTTTTTATTTATTCCAATCATTTGTAATTTAAATTTTGTTTGTTAACAATTAAATTTATTTTGTTTATTGGGCATTCATTGTAGAGTGACAGCATGTCATAGAGAAGTAAGATGCGGGTTCAAGTCCTACCTCTGAGAAATTCTAATCTGGTAATCATGAACAAGTCACTTAATCTTTCAGTACTTTAGGCAACACTCTGGAATGACTTTAAGTTACAGATGATCTACTGATTTGCACTGGTGAAGGGAGTTTCCATACAGCAAATTCTTACCACAAGTCTGTGTGTGTGTGTGTGCATATTTATAGTTATGTATTTATATATATATATATATTTATATGTGCATGTACATAGATATTGTGTGTATATACACAAATATATACATACACATATACACATATATATCTATGTGTACACACGTACATATGATATCTATATACACACATGCCCTGTCATGGGAACTCCCTGTATGGACACTCCCTGCACTAAAGGAAATAAGTAATATGCACATATGTATAAATATGTAATATATATCTTTTACACACATTTGCATAACACGTTTCATCTCCCTTAATAATAACAAAATCATCACAACACATTTAGATGGAGCTTCACAGTTTGCAAAGTATTTTCACATATATATTTCATTTGATGCTCATAACAACTCAAGGAGGTCATTGGTGCAAGTATTATTAGCTCTCTTTTATAGAGGAAGAAGCTGATCACAGAGTTGTTCAATGACTTACCTAAAGTCAAAGATTAGTAGAAGAGCCTGAGTCCAGGTCTTCAGACAACAGGTCCAATGTTTGCTCTTTTTCCTTTAGGATTGTGGGGTTTCAAGCTGAAAGGGCTCTTTGAGACCTTCAGTTTCACCAGTCCTCATTTTACAGATGAGGTAACTGAGATCTGGAATGGTTAAATGACTGAGTCTCAATCTAGTGATCTTTCTAGTGCACCATACTACCTACCCTCTATACCAGAATATAAGCTCCTTGAGGACAGGGATTCAGTCTCTTTTATCTTTGTATTCTTTCCTGACCCTAGAAAGGCCTTATACACAGAAGGCACAGAAATACTAGCCCAGCTGAGTTTGATCTGAATCAGTGCAACTAATCAATGTTCTACAATGCTTACATATGCCAATGCATAGATATATCATTTGTATAGGAATATATTTTAAATAGGTAAGCATACTCTCATACAAGAAATACATAACTACAGGCTTATGGCCGTATTCATATAGGACTGTAAGGCCAAATAAAGTAGAAATGGGAATTCTAAGGCCGCCATTAGAGGGAAATGAGAAGCTTTCTTGTGACAATAGACCACAGCTAAGCAACAGGGGAAAAAAAACTCACTGCTTAGTTTGACAAGCTTTGTTTAAAGGAGCCCTTAGAGAAAGCCCTTTAGGCTACTGTGAATGGGGATTGAACCACCCTTTAATCCTCTCTACACCCCATGTAGAGTAATTGAATCCTTGCTCAGGAGGGCCTGTTCATCTTGTATGGTGGCAGCCACTAACATCCTAAAAAAACCTATGGCTAGGTTCTGAAAGAAAGCTAACTTTGGAGTTTCTAGTTCATGGATTGTACAGAAATAAAGCCTTCAGTTTGTTCTTTCTTTGTTGAAAGGATATGAAGGGAAGCTCAAAATTTTAGAAACACCAGAATTTTGTCTGAAATGCTATATGTATGAGATACAGAGTGGATCAGTGGGAAAAGGACAAAAGTAGGAATCAAGAGACCTGGGTTCTATTTATGGCTCCTATAGCTTTTTCTGGTTCTCTTTATCTTGGGTAAATCACTTTCTCCTTCTGTGTCTCAGGTTCTTATCTATAAAATCAGGAGGTCTTATCCAGTTATAAAATCTTGTAATGAATTTCTCTCTAATATTTAATATAATAATATTAACTTGTACATAGCATATATGTGCCATGGACTATGTTTTATAAAATAAATATATGATACAAATAAATTTATATACATGAAGTAAATATATATTTAAAAAATAAACATAGAATAATACAGATTAAAAGTTTGCCATACACATACAAATGGATTGATTAATCAATCCACAAGCATTTATTAAGCACCTATCATGAGACAAGTAAAACAAACAGTCCTGCCCTTAAAAAGGTGATATTCTGTTGGGGAGATAACATTTACAGAAATAAGAGTACACAAAATGAGCAAAAATAATTTTAGGGAGGGAGGGCACTAGCAGCAATTGGGAGGATGAAGATAGTTGAATGAAGAAGGGTAAATTGACTGGAGTTTTGGAGAAAAGGAAATTCTGAGAGATCAAGGGAAGCAATGAATGCATTCTGGGTATGGGACACTGCCCATGCAGTGCTGTAGAGACAAGGAGGTAGAGTGTCTTGAGAGTATAAGCAAGGAGAACAGGTTGGCTGGTCCACAGAGTATGTAAAGGGCAGTGATAATAAGGTTGGAAAGGGAGGATGGGTACAGGTCTGGAAGGGCTTTAAAAAGCCAAATAGATATATTTTTACATATTCATGATACCTACTTCATAAGATTTTTGTGAGACTAAGATTTGATAGATTAGAACTCTGGTGAGATCACAGTGTGTTAGGACCTAGAGGAACCCAGATCTTCCACAAATGATCCATTAAATCTCTAAACGTTGATCAGAAGGAACAATAAGAAAGCAAACCAAAGAGGAAAAGTTTCTCCTTTCATTCCAGGACTGCACAAGATTGCAGGATTCTGCAGAAGCTCTAAGCAAAGGCAAATAAAGGTAAGCGCAAGACAAAGGGGGGAGCCAAGAGTAGAAGACAAGGTCAGGAGAGCCTAGTCCAGGGCTAGGGACATGGCAACAGGAAGCAAAGTACCTGGGTCTTACAGGATTATGCTACCAGCACAATCGATGCCATGTGATTGGGGCTCAAGTCAAGGGACAGAGCCAACTCCAGGTTCAGAATTGTTCGAAAGGGGACATAGAAGGACTCAAGACCCAAACTTAACCTGAAATACTGAGAGACTGAGTCAGCACCACATAATCCCTTCAGAAAATGGGGCTCAGTCTTTGTCACCACATCTAGGCCCAAATAAGGCCTTTCTATACCAGCCAAATACAAGAATGAGCAGAGTCTGACCAAGTCAAAAGCCCTAGCCAGAAACAGATACTAGAAATATGAATAAACATAAGAAAAAGACAAACACAATGAAGAAATATTATGAACTAAGAGAAGCCCAAGAGGTAAATCCAGGAGAAGAGAGTATAGCAAAAGTATATATAATATAGCAAGAGTATATATATATATATATATATATATATATGTACATAGGTATATGTATATTTATATTTATATGAAATATAAGTAGTGTCTTAGAAGAATGTCTTGGCCATATGAAATGAGTTAATAAAGTACCCTCTCTGGGACAATTTCTCCAACTCTCATTCAAATTGGCAGACAAAGTCTCAGAAGGTTATTACTCCTCCTCCTCGGGTTTCTATCATGTGGTAACACAGAGGACCTGAGGTTTTTGTATAAATTTATTTTGGTCTCATGTAAATATCTCCACATGTAAATCTGTTTGGATGTATAGGGTTGGGTTTACACATGACATTGTTTCCTATATGGTGACTTAGCCCCATTTGTAAAGTATACATGTGTGGACAAAGGGTGATGTCACTGGTGGTCCCTTCATCAACTCCTCATCAAGTTCTCCTTAATTGACTGTGAGAGCTGATGCCTTTATAGAACGCTAAAACTGCCTTTCCTTGATGTGTCTAGTTAATCTTTGGGATATCTCTCAGCACCTGATGCATATATTTCAATCAGCCACAAGCTAGGAACACTAACAGGAAGTCCAAATTAACAAGGTCATTCTCAGGTCAATGGAGGAAAAAGAGAGGATAAAGAACTCGTCCTTTCTCAAACCTCTAAGGGAAATTCACTGGATCACCACACAGCCCTTACATGATTAAGTCAAATATCTGTGATTTTGTGGGTGTGACAACTTTCTCCACCGATACAGATCAAAATCTTGTAATTTATGATCTTAGAGAGTTGCTTGAATCTCAGAGAGTTTAACTGAATTGCCTTTGGTTACCTGGTGAATATATGTCAGAAACAGGATTTGAACCTGGTCTTTCTGGCTCCAAGCCCAGCACAGTATGCAGTATGTCAGGCTGCCTCTCAGACATGGGACAGTGTATGTTAAATGTTTTATAAACTACCAAGTATTTTTAAAAAGAGTTATTATTGTCATCATTCATTGGGAGTGGTGAGTCATTTTGTAAGAGGTTTTATATATACACACACACACACACACATACACACATACACACATACACACATTTATCACCTGGCTATAATCGCATATATGCATTATTAAATATGCATATATAACTACATATCACACATGAATATGTAACTATATTTGTATGTATGAAAGACATTTATGTGGGGGGGTATAGCAGTGTGTATGGGGGTGGACTGGAAAGAGAGAGACAGAAAAAGATAGAGTTATTATGGGATCACAAATTACTATAATATATATTACGCACAATGTATATGTGTGTAATATATATATACACATGTATGTGTGTACATGTAATATATTGGTCCACACAAATATATGTATATGTATATAGTCTGATTGAGTGTGTTTCAGTGTGAGTGTCAGGGTGAGAATCTGTCACACTGTAACCCCCTTTTCCTATTCAACAGTACACTGCACACGATAATTAAAGCTTGGGGGCTTAGAGATTTTGGACTAACAGCTTAAAGTAATCCAACACTGAGGTCTCTTCCCCCTGTATCTCCCACCACTTGCTGTGGGAATTTTCTTTAGTTACACATGGCTTCACAGGTAAACAAGCTTGAAAAAAAAATCACAGGCGGGAATTGAATTAGCACCTTACCATTGTTTGTAATGAACCAGTTTTTTTAATTAGGTGATCATAAAATTATAACATTGAAAAAACATACAGTTATGGTTTAAAAAGGGAGGATTTAACCCTTATTCCCATGTCCCTTTTCAGAATATAGTGTATATAGAAAAGATTTTCTAGTAGGCTACTCAACATCACTCGATGAAATGAATAAGCTGTTTTCTTCCGTTATGTTCAGAAATCTACCAGTGACCAAACCTTCATTTCTTCAACCGAGACACTGAATTTATGTTTCAGTGATTAATTGCATTTAGCAGAAGTCATTGCTGCCAATCAGGAACAAAGAAAGTCATCCCCACTCCAGGGAAAGGCAAAATATCAAATATGGATTTGGAAATACAGTCCAAGTTGTCCATGGAAGGAAATTCTCTCTGGGGCTTCTGAATCTGTCTGAGTTTTCCCAGGTAAGCCCCAGGATCCTAGCCAGGACAGGGAGAAAATGTTTTCAAAATGAAGGAAATTTTTAAAGGAGACATGTGATAGCCCTGGGAAGAGGTTGCAGAAACCTTGGTGGACAATGAAAACAGCTATGTGAAGGACTCCATAGGTAAAGTGCCAGGCAGGCTTCAGACAAAACAAAGTAAAAACATATTTTTGAAGAAAAATGTCACTTTTGTCATGGATTATCTGGATTGTTGACCAATACAAGCATGGTGGCCTTGCTTGGAAATAAATCAAGCAGACACCTTTGCACTGGGATGTGACAACTCCCTTGTCTAAAAAATATTTTCCCTGTGTTGAAGTGGCACTTGTAGATTTGGAGTCAAAAGACGTGGGCTCATATCATGGCTCTGCCACTTAATATCTGTGTGAACTCGGGCAAGCCATTTATCATTAAATTGCAAATTTCAGGATTGAAAAAGCACTTTAGAGATCATCTGCTCCAACCCCCTCATGCTAAAGAAGAAGCTGCTTCCTACTCTCTGGGATTCTGTTTTCTGTGTTGTTTAATGAGTGAGTTGGGCTAAATGATCTCCATAGGTTCTTCCAGCTCTCACATTCCATGATTCTATCAGTCTGGAATTCCATGACTGCATGAACCTCTGTTCATTCCTTTGGATTAAGCAGCACCCTCGCTTTCCTCTTCCTCTGATAAAATGCAAATTTCTCTGGAGGCAATCTTCAGCCTCTTTAAGAGCAATGAGTTTTTAGAAGATCACATTCTCTCACAACAAGCAGGGAAAAGGGAAGCAGGAATAGAGGTAAGGGACCATTGAGAGGAACTTAGCCTACTTCATAGTTTTGTCCAGGGCTGGCCCTGTATAGATCTTTAAATCACTAACTTCCTCATTTTTTTTAAACTTTCTTTTATCTGAGGAAAACTTGGCCTAAAGTATCATGGCTTCTATTCCTAGACTTTCTGAAGTTTCACTTGAAATTCCCTCATTTCTATCCCCATACTTAATAATACTTACAAAGAAATGTTCTGACCAAATTGCCTTTTGTTGATAGAGAGAAAGACAGACAGACAGAAAGACAGATAGATAGATAGATAGATAGATAGATAGATAGATAGATAGATAGATAAATAGATAGATAGATATGAGTCTGGTTCTCTGTTTTTGGCTCAATGGAACATCAGTCCCCGAGATCCAAACCAGCCATTGAAAGAAAATCTTCCACTAGCTACTATTACTGAATGAAAGAAATCCATTTCTGTGACCCTTGAAAAGACCTTCAAGAGGCTAACTTTGTTTTTGTTTTTATTTTTTAATTTATATTTTAGTTTGTTTTCAGTTCCAAATTCTCTTCTTCCTTCTAGCCCCTCCCTCACCCATTAAGAAGGCAAGAAATATGATACCTATTAAATATATGAGGTCATGCAAAACATAGTTCTGCATTAGCCATGTTCCTGGATGGGTGGAGGGGGCAGGAAAGCAACAAAAATAAAGGAAGACAAAAGGCTATGCTTCTATCTGTACTCTAAGCCCATCAGTTCTCTATGTGAAGGTAGATAGCATTTTCCATGAGTAATGGGTTAACTTTGACAAGCTTATGCCACCTAGTTCTCCAGACCATAAGACATCTTCATTCATAGAAAATCAATACAATTGTAGTACTTGTGTCAGAGGCTGCCTTCTGACACTAAGGTCCCAGGTATACTTTGGAGGTCAACTCACTTCTCTGGCTCATTACCCCCAATCAAATGTATATATATTACATGCTACCCCAACCTGCCACTCCTATGGGTGTATTCATCAACTTACCTTACAAGCACAAGGTTCCCAAGACTCAAATCATGAGCAAATTTGTTTACTAGTTAAGGGAAAACAAAAATAATTTATGTCAGAGCTTAAAGAAAATGGCACTACTTGCCACTGAGCAGCTTTCTCCTAGAGGCTCCCATAGTCCCAGAGAGCACTCTAACAGAAGTAGGGGGTATTCCTCTCCACAATCCACACAAAATTTGTGACATGTGGTGATCTATTTCAACCTACATGCAAAGGATTCCCCACTATAACATACTCAAATGTCTGCCAGCTTGTGCTTCAAGCCTTTCAAGGAGAGGAGAACCACATCCTCTTAAGTCAGGCTATTCTGATTTTGGACAGCCCTAAATGATGGGAAGTTTTTGCTGAATTGGTCTAAATTTGTCTTTTTGGTACCTCCACCTACTGATTATGATTCTGCCACCATGATCAAAAAGAACACATTTAATCCACTCCACTTTGCATTTGCTGCCCTGCCTGGTTTCAACTCCACAGAACAAGACACCATTCCCTGGATAAGCTCATCACTTCCAAGCTCACCATCATGTTGTTAACACAGGCCTTGATTGACACCACCTCCCTTAATCTCCTCTCTCCTCTGATTGGAGGTCTAGAGAATGGAGTTCTAAACTCCTCCAAATGCCTTGCTTAATAGGGGGCAGAGAATGAACTCAGGTCACTCCACTTTGCATCTGATGCCCTGACTAGTTGCCTCTTTGCTCTGGTACTTCGTTTCCTGCCTCCTTTTGTGCACCGCCTCCCCATTTAGATTGTAAGCTCCTTGATGTCAGGGACTCTCTTTTTATTAATTGTATCCCCAGTGCCTGGTACATTGGCACTTAAATATTTATTGCAATGGATTAGATAGGATTAATCCATTCTCCATAGCTCTTCAGACACTTGAACACAGTTATCACATCTCTGGTTTATCATGTCATATGATTTATGATGTGATTTTATAAACATGTACTGTGAGTTATGAAGAACGTTGTTAGGTGCAGACTGAAGGAAGAGCATATAGGTTGACGATGAAAAAGACCACAGTACATAGCAATATTTACAATGAACTACTGGAGATATACCCATGTGTTGAACAACTTTGTAGATAGCTGAGAGAGAGTTTCCAGAGGAGGGTGACCACTTAGGACCTTGAATTCATTACGTATGAGAATTAAAATAGATCTTAGAAGTCATTCATTTAAAACTCACACATTTTAGAGGTGAAGAAACTGAGACTCAGGTTAGATAAT
This sequence comes from Phascolarctos cinereus, assembly GCF_003287225.1. NCBI lineage: Eukaryota > Metazoa > Chordata > Mammalia > Diprotodontia > Phascolarctidae > Phascolarctos > Phascolarctos cinereus. The sequence continues at coordinate 196,059,302 of NW_027555625.1, forward strand.
TTGCTCAGGATCACAGATGTAGCGAATATAAAAGGCGGGAACTGATTCTGCCTTCTTGTTTCTAAGTCAAGACTCTAGAACACTGCCTTACATGTTGTTGGTTGTTATTTCTGATCATGGCTTTTTTTTACTTTCCTGCTTCATTAGGCCTGTAGCTCAAGCTTCCTGCAATTTCCCTTAGTTCCCAACAGATGATGGCTATTCCTATGCCCAGAAAACATGCTAACTCCAGAATCCCTGTAGTAATACTTAAAATCCAATTCCAGATGCCCTATTTTGAAACCTTTTGTACTGGTAGTCTCTGGCCTTACGTCCAAGAAAACTTTGAGGAGTCAGGAAGAACAGTGCAACCTCACCCTTTGCACCTTATAAGACGGGTCAGGATGGCAACACAATTTTATGTCTTTTGTCATCTAGTGCTTGAGTTGTATGCTGTCTCTCTACAACAGCACATCTCCATAGTTTATAAGCTACCGAGTGTGCCCCAGTATCTCACCAATTTTTCCCTATTCCCGTTAGATAGCTAATTGTTGTTATTCAAATGTAGGGGTCCGTATCTCAAAAGGAGGAGCAGCTAAATACTCCCTCAGTTGATAGTTGTTTCTCCTTCATTTTCAAAGAGGACCAATGACTCCCTTAGTATTTCAGAAGGAGGGGGGCAGAGACAGACAGACAGACAGAAAGAGAAAGAGAGAGACAGAAAGAGAGAGAGAGAGAGAGAGAGAGAGAGAGAGAGAGAGAGAGAGAGAGAGCAAGATTTAGTTTCCGTAATTTGTTTGATGGTATAGTTCTGCACGGTTATTTGTGGGTCTAACACTAACGTTTATGAGTCTATCAGTTTATGAGGGAATATGACTAAAGTTTCTCCCAGGGCTCAAATTCCATTACTGTTTTGGCTCAAATATTCCCAATTCTTTTTAGCATTTTGTAGCATAAAAGAGTTGGATTGGAGTATACTCCACGGTGTATTCATGCCTATGAGCCATCCCAGGAAGCATGTGCTAAGCTCTCCTGTCCATTTCCAGGGATATATGTACTCAGTGCTGAAGGACTTGGCCCTTTGGGATGTCATAGAAATTTCTTGGTTCCAGAAAGGAAAGAGGGTATATCAAAAGAGAATTGGCCAATAAGCCAGCAAGAATTATACACATTGTAGAGACTTTAAATGGAGAAAGAATTTCTGCTGTTGCTCTTTTCTTCCTGTCTCTGGAATATGCAGGATAGAACTCTCTCTTCAGGACTTCTAGTGAATGAAGGGAGAAGGTCTCTTCTTTTTCCACCATCACCAATGATGGCTGCTCACACTGGGCAATTAGAACATGTGTTTATATAGGCTTAGTTAGGATCTTAAGGTGATAGCTGTCTCTTCTGTGTGTTGTTGTTTTTTCCTTTAAAAAGTTACCAAACATTACCCTGAGATGGACTTCTTCAGCCTGAGAGGCAACCTTGTGGGTTCAAGAGGTTAGAAGCTCCAAGGTCTTTAAATCAGTACTGGCTACACTATAATTGATCCCTGCAGTTTCTACAGCATTTCTCAGAGAAGAAGACTACCAATAGGAGGATAAACCAATTGGCTTGCCAGGAGACATGGAGCTTAAAAAGATGTTCAGACATTACTGAGCTGAAATGAAGATGAAATGCCTGTTCAATGGACCCACTAATTGTCTCATGTTTTAATGCTTTAAGCTTTGACTTCCTCGATCTCAAACTATACTACAAAGTAGTAATTGTCAAAACAATTAGTTACTGAGTAAGAAATTGAGTGTTGATCAGTAACAGAGATTAGGTACACAACTAAATAGCTTACTGTTTGACAAACTCAAACATCCCAACTATTGGGGCAAGAACTTAGTGTTTGACTTGAGAAATTTGAAAACAGTCTGGTGGAAGCTATTCATAGACCAACATCTCATATTTTATGCCAAAATGAGCTCCGAGTGGGTATAATATTTAGACATGAAGGGTGACATCATAAACAAGTTTAGAGGGGCGTGGAAGAAATTGCCTGTTAGATCTATGGATAGGGAAGAGTTTATTATGGCCAAATGGTAAAATGTACAACCTTAACTGCATGAAATACAAAAAAAAAGGTTTGTACAAACAAAACTAATACATCTAAAGTTAGAAAAGAAAATAAGAAATGGGGGGGGATGATAAAGGTCTCATTTCTAAGATATATCAAGAATTTATTAAAATTTATAAGAATAAGAGCCATTCCCCAATTGGTGAATGGTCAAAGAATATGAACATGGAGTTTCAGAGGAAGGATTTTCAGAGCCATATGCAAAAATGCTTCAAATCATTTATAATTAGAGAAAAATTATAACAACTCTGAAGTACTACCTCAAATGCATCAGATTGGCAAAGCTGACAAAAAAGAAAAATGATAAATGCCAGAGGTGCTGGGGGAAAAAAGGTACATTAATGTACTATTAGTAGAGCTGTGAACTGATTCAGCTATTCTGGAAAGCAATTTGGACCTATGCCCAAAAAGCTATTAAATTGTACATATTCTTTGACCCCATGATGCTGCTGCTAGGTCAATGCCCCAAAGAGATCAAAGAAAGGCAAAGAACCCATATGTACAAAAATATTTATAGCAGCTTTTCATGACAGTGAGGAATTAGAAACGAGGGGCATGCCCATCATTTGAGGAATAGGTGACCAAGTTATGGTATATTAATATGATGAATTAGTATTGGACTATAAGAAATGATGAGGGGGATTTTCAGGGAAACTTGGAAAGATTTGTATGATCTGATGCAAAGGGAAGAGAGCAGAACCAAGAGAACAATTTATATAATAACATTATTATTGTAAAGATAGATAACTCTGAAAGACCTAGGAATTTTGATCAGCTCAAGAACCAATCACAATACCTCAGGACTCATGATGAAGCATGCTACCCACTTCTAGTTAAAGAAGAGATGGACTCAGAGTGCAGATGAAAGCATATATTGTTTTTTAAACATAGCTAATGTGGGAAATTTTTGGCTTGGCTACACATGTTTGTAACCATTTTATTTTTCTTGTTTTCTCACACTGAATGTGAGGGATAGATGGAAGGGAAAAATTAGGAGCTAAATATAAAATAAGATTGAATTTTTTTAAAGTTTCAATCTCCTAGAAGAGAATAATAGGAATTTTAGGTAACTATGTCATCTTTTGTTTTGTTTCATGTGTGTTTATGAGCCTTTGGGGTTTTAAGCCTTTCTTTCGTGCAAAGGAAACAAATAGTTGTCCTATACCTGGTCCATACTGTACATTCAATAACTTTCTACTCCCTTTGAGGGAGGGAGATCCTCAGATATGAGCCAAACCTAAGCTTTAGATGATTTTCCTTTGGTCTCCAGAATTGGGGTCTAAGAGCCACTGCCAATGAAAAGAAGGAAAAAAAGGACCAAAGGCTCCCCCAGGGCCAAACTTGGGTCTGTAAGTATAAACCTGGAGCTGGGGGCATATATAAAAGAGGGCCCTCTATCCTCCTGGCTCAGGAGATCTATGTTATGCCTTCCCTATAGATTTTATTTTTCTGCCTAAAATCACCTACAATGTTTTCCTCTGACTGAAGGGTTTCCAAGTTCTCCATATCGCTTTGATATGAAAATAGTGTCTCCTCCTCATTTTCTCCACCTTCCATGCAATCACAGGGTCTAAGGCAAAAAGTGTTATATGAAAGCATAAAAATATTTTTCCTTTATTCCCAGGAAAAAATCCTGATACAAGTTAGCTTTTCATATGGCAATTTAAATTGCCCTTCGAGAAGAAGCTATAGATACAAAAAATGAGCCCCAGAGTTTTAAGTCAACAAGCATTGATTAAGCATCTATTATTGTTGTTATTCAGTCATATCTAACTCTTCATGACCTCATAGATGTACTGTCCATGGGGTTTTCTTGGCAAAGATACTGGAGTGTTTTGCCATATCCTTCTCCAGTGGATTAAGGCAAACAAAGGTTGAGCAACTTGCCTAGGGTCATACAGCTGGTGCCTGAGGCTGGATTTGGACTCAGGTCTTCCTGACTTCGGACCCAGTGCTCTATCCTCTGAGCCGCCTAGCTGCCTCCTATTATTAAGCACCTTATGTGCTAAGTGCCAAATTAACCATTTCTGCCTAGAAGCAATATAGAGTAGCTCAAAGAGGGAAAAATTTGAAATGAGGGGACCAAGGCTGAAAACCAGGCTCTGACACCTCTTGGTTATGTAACTATATGTTGGTTACCTCGTCGGTACCATGGGAAGAACAACCCTTTTACAATGTACCTCAACAGGACATGTGTAAGGGAAGTTAATTGTAAAAAACAAAACTTGTTAAGTGTGAATTATTATTTTATTTTATTTATTTAAAACCCCCCCAACACTTTAAAGAAGTTATCCTTATCATCTGGAAGTATCATGGAGGTAGAGGATAGGGACCCTGGATTCAGATCCTGCCACACTGCTTGTAGAGTCTTTGGCTAATTACTTAACCTCTCAGTGTCCAAGCCACTCCTAAGTAAGACCCACGGGTTGCAAAGCAGGGTGCCAACCTGCATGGGTCAAGGGAATTCCTTATTACAAATGAAATCCCAAGGCCAGTGAAACAACAAGAAAAACAATAACTAGCATAGGTGTGGAGCATAGGATTTTAGGTTCATAGGCATTAGGAATTGCCTAGTCTAATGCAGGCTGTATAGGAGGAAGCTGAGGCTTGGAAAGGCTTGCTCAAAGTCACACAGTTAATTAGAAGGCAAAATCAGACATGGAGCCCTGAGGCCCAGGCACTGATGGTTTGCACTGCCCTGCACTGTTTCTCCTCCAGGGTTTGGAGTCATGAGCTCATCACTAGGTTATTTTGCAGATGTTAGAGTAAAGGTGTCACAGGCTGGCTTCAGAAAAATCTGGAAAGAATGCTGAGTGAAGTGAGCAGAACCAAGAGAACTTTGTATACAATAACAGTCACGTTGTATGATCACTAATATTGATAGACTTAACCCTTCCTAGCAATACAAGGATCTAAGACATCTCCAAAGGCCTCATCATGGAAAATGCTATCCACATCCAAAGAAAGAACTATGGAGTTTGAATGCAGATTGAAGCATACTATTTGCTATTTTTTTTTCTTCTGTTGTGTTTTGTTTCCTCTTTCTGGTGGTTCCTCCTATTGGTTCTAATTCTTACCTATAACATCACTAATGTGAAAATATGTTTAATAGGAATATATATATATGTATATATATATACATATATATATATATATTATATATATCCTATATCAGATTGTGTGCTGTCTTGGGGATGGAAGTGGAGAGGGAAGGGGAGAAAAATTTAAAACTCAAAAGCTTATGGAAGTAATTGTTGATAAGTCAAAATAAATTAATTCAAAATAAAAAAATATTAAAAAAGAACAAGAATAGAGTGAATAATAATAACAATAATAAATGATAATGATAAGCATTTACATAGAAAAAAAGGAAGAAAGGCGTCAATATATGGAAAATGAAGAGCAACCACTTCTCTAAAGGAATTATTCAGTCATACATATTTATGAAGCTTTTACCTACAGTGGTCCTTAGCTCAGCTAGGGTGATACTCTGAAGATAAGAACCTTCGTCTGGAGAGTAGGCAGAAATAAGCATGTGTGCTGGTTCATAGAATTGCTTCCCGAGCCGCTGAGAAGGCGCAGCAGTGTTGAGAAAGGTCTGGTAATGTTGGAATGATGGGGACCATGGGAGTCCTTCGGTTCTTCCCTTTCTGCTCTAAAGGGATTCTGGGACCCTGGCTGTGGGGACAGGTGGTTTATGTCAGGTGCTGAGCTCTCCCTCCCCCAGACAGGCAGGAGATACAGGCGTGCAGAAAAGTGGCCTCAAAACATTTAACCTAGAAGGATTGCTGGCATCCCTTGGATACCCTCTATCATCCATTCGAAAATAATCCCCATTTTCACACATAACCTCCTAATCGCCTGCCTCTGGATGTCAGAATGCCTCTCTACTGAAGTCAAGTGCTTTCTGCCTGCAGAGCTCAGAAGCATCTCTGACAGCTCCTGTGAGATACTCCTTGGCAACTCCGGAAATGAAAAAGGTAGCTGTGTGCTTATGTACCCTAAACCTGCTGACGGCTGAGGGGAGCTGGAAAAGCTGGAGGCAGGTGGGTGGCACCATTTAGCTCCAGAGACACTTGGGTAGGTTGTTCTGCTCTTTCTCTAGGAGGAAAAGATGGTAAGAAAATGAACTCTTTTGACAGCTAGCATCTATTAACCTGGATAGCATGGAGTAGGAGAATGAACGCTGGACTCAGAATTGAAAGTCCCGGATCCAGGATCATTCATTTTACCTCTTTAGCTCTTGGTTTCCTTGTCACTAAGGTGAGGAGTTGGGATGAAATCATTAATAAGGACCTTTGCAGCTCTGCCACTTGCTGACTCTGCATCCATCCACAAGTCATAGTCCTTTGAACTGCAGACTCTCTCCCATCCCTGGAATGAACGGATTCTTCTCTGGCTGTTAGTATCCCTAAGTCCCTTGAAATCTCAGCTTTCTACAGGAAGTCTATTTGGATCTCTCTAGCTGTTACTGCCCTTCCTCTGGAAATTACTTGGCATATATTTTGTTTTTAAATCTCTATGATACTTTTTGTCCTCCACTCCCACACCATCCCCAATAGAATGTAATCTCCTTGAAGACAGAGACTTCACTTAACATAATACCTACTGCATAGCAGACACTTAATGAGTACTTATGCAATCTAATTAAGTTGCTATCATCTAGACCAAGGTGGAGCTAAGTGATAGGGTAGATAGAGTGCCAGGCCTGGAGTCAGGAAAACTCTTTGTGAGTTCAAAATCTGGCCTCTGACACTTATGGGTAAGTCACTTAACCCTGTTCTCCTCAACTGTAAAATGAGCTGGAGGAGGAAATGGAAAACCATTCTAGTATCTTTGCCAAGAAAACCCCAGATGGGGTCATGAAGAGTCAGACACACCTGAAACAACTGAACAACAAACAGAAAGCCCAGGTCTTTCATTTTGCAAAGGAAGAAACTGGGTCCTTGAGTGTTTGTAACTGAATCCATAAAATGGAGATAATAGTATCTGCACTACCCATTTGGGATCACCAGATTTGTATTGAGGAGATATCTTAGTAATTATCTCCATCATTATTGTTATTATTATGTTGTTGTTGTTATGTCCAGCTGAGGCCTAGTGAATTTAAATGACTTGCCAAGATCACACAGCTAATAACTGATAGAGCTGAGATTTGAGCCTGTCTTCTTTCTTTTTCTTTGATTTATATATTGTGTTTTTACACCAACCTTCTTTTCCTAACATGTCCCTCACCCTGACCCATAGAACCATGCCTCATAAGAACAAATAAAAAAGAAAGAGGAAGCAAAAAAGCGGTAGAGCACACTATGCAACACACTCAAATCCACCACGGTGTGCATGCACTGTTCCTCCTCCCTAGTCTCCTCCTGCTTCTGCAAAGAAGAGAGAGAGGTACATTCTCATAGCTTTTCTTGGGATTGAGCTTGGTCATTATGCAGCACTGAGTTTTGGTTTTCTATTGTTCTTTCTGTTTGCATTGTTATGGTCATGGTGGCTCTTTTTTTTCTGGTTTTACTTACTTCACTTTTTTTAGTTCATATATCTTTCCTTTTTTCCGCCATACAAAAATACCCAAGTTTCTAAAGCCAAATCTCTTACTCTTTCCCCCATACCACACCAATTATTTCCAGGGTTGTTGTGAGGAAAAAATGCTTTGTAAAGCACTTAGTGCTTTAGACATAAGAATTATCACTGTAATAAATTGAAGGTGCAGTGGATAAAGCACTGTGCTTAGAGTCAGGAAGACCTCAGACATTTATTAGCAGTGTAACCCTGGGGAAGTCACTTAATTAACCTCCATTTGCATCAATTTCCCCAAATGTAAAAAAAAAAAGATATAATAATAGCACCTCCCTCAGAAGGTTGTTGTGAGGATCAAATGAGATAATAATTGTAAAGCACAGTGCCTAGCACATAGTAGGTGCTTATTCTCTTCCCCCTACCCCTTTCACCTTTCAAGGTGAGTATAGTACAAAGTGGGTTAATTAACGCTGCTAGGATGCAAGGCAGGGGCTGATGGAAGCTCCTTGTGGTTAGTCAAGGAAGGCCTCCTAAAATCTGCAATCAGTCAAGGCTTGTGCTTGTAAGCAACCTAACAGGTAATTTAAAGAAACTCATGCATGGGTAAATATCCTATTAATCATAGTTTTTCCCTTGACCATCATCATCATAGGGAGTTAAATGATTTGCCCAGGGTCACACAGCTAGTAAGTGTTTGAAGCCAGATTTAAACTCAGGTCCTCCTGACTCCAGGGCTAAGGCTCTATCCATTATGCCAGGTAGCTGCCCCTTATCTCTTACTTTAAAGTCTTAAGCTCCTCTTCTATGTTCCTTTTTTAAGTTCAATCTCCTTCAAATGTGGGAATGTTTTTATTTTCTGCTATGTGCCAGGCACTGTGCTAGACATTGGAAATGTGCTTGTCCTCAAGGAGTTTCCACTTGACCAGGCAAACACAGCTTTGTGCACAAGTCTGGCAAGAAAAGTTATATGCAAATTCACTACCAGAGGGACAGAGTAACAATTAGGGAAGGGCTGCTTGGGAGAGATGAGGGGAGTCAGGAAAGGCCTGATGGAGGAAGCGGTAGCAGGATGGATAGTCTAGGAAGCAGTTTTTTTTCCCCCATGTCCATTTTCTCCTCTCTTCCCTTTGCCATTTTAGGGAGCACAAAACAGCTTTCTCCAAGTATTTAAAAGGCTGTCACATGGAAGAGGGAATAAACTTTCTCTGCCTATCCCCCTAAGGGCAGAACTAGTAGTAATAGGTAGAAATTTCAGAGGTAAATTTAGGCCAATGTAAGGAAAAACGCCCTTACAATTACTGCTACCTAAAAGTGGAGTGGGATGCATCTGTCATACCCTTCCCCTTCTTACCAGCAGATAGGTGAGCTGGTGGTTAGATCACTGGCCCTGGAGTAAAGAAGACCTAAGCACAAATCCAGCCTCAGATATTTACTAGCTGTGAGATTCTGGGCAAGTCATTTAACTTTAGTCAGCTTCAGTTTCTTCAGCTGTAAAATGGGGATAATAATAGCATCTGTCTCCCTGAGTTATTGAGAGGATCAAATGAGATAATATTTGTAAAATGTTTAGCATAGTACCTGGCACACAATAGGTACTCAATATATGTCTATTCCCTTTCCCTTTCACATTTTATCCAGCCATCATCTTTTAATGTGCTTTCTGGAATTCCAAAAGCTATTACGTGGAGCCCTTTATCAACTCCATCCTGGCCACTTACTTACCATCCTCTGTGCTATAGCAGGTATACCTTCCCCTTGTTCACTCTTCTCTTTACTATCTCCATGCCTTGCCAGACCAAAACTTGTCTATCTGTAGATATTCTGTATTACTGTATATATCTGTATTACTTCCCCATCCCCACTGCCCACCTCTTGAGAGCAGGGATTGTCTTACTTTATTATTTCTATCCTCAGAGCTCAGTACTGTGCTTAGAACAGAGTAAGAACTTAATAAACGTTTTTCATGTATTAATTCTTAACTCACACATGTTCTACCCTAGTTTAGGCCTGCTGCACCTAGCATCTAGACTACTGTAATAGATTTCTATTTTGTTTCTTTGATTGCAGACTCTCCCCTCTCCAACCCATCCTTTGCACACTTTCCAAATTAATATTCCTAAAACATAGAGTGGACCATATCGCCTCCCTACTAAAAAACTTGGCTGACTTCTTATTGTTGTTAAGATAAAGTACAAAATCCTCAGCCTAGCATTTAAAAGTCCTCCACACTTTGATTCCTTTCTACCTTTCTAGTGTCATTTCACATTATTCCTTTTCATGTAGACACTTTGTTCCAATCGAACTGACTTGTGGGCTATTCCTGCCCCACCCGCTTCCCCCAATGCCACTACTGTACACAATATTCCATTGGTCTCCTAAGTCTGGAATGTACTCCCTCGTCCTGGCTAACTCGCAGAATCCGGAACTTCTTCAAAGCACAGCTCAGGTTTTAACTCTTAAACAAGTTCTTTTTAGATTTCCCCAGTTATGAATTTCTCTCTGTCTTTCTCTGTCTCTGTCTGTCTCTCTCCGTCTCTGTCTTTCTGTCTCTATCTCTATCTCTCTGTCTCTTGCTCTCTCTTTTTCTCTATGTCTCTCTCTCTCTGTCTCTCTGTTTCTGTCTCTGTCTCTCTCTGTCATTTTTTACAGTAACCTCTGTCTCAACATCCATTTGTATGAGACTCTAACCATGTTAGTGGAGATGAAGGCCCTGTCTTACATGAAGGGTGAGGTGGAGTTGGCAAGAGGCGAGAGAGCTGTAGCCTTGGCTAGTCAGATTTGGGACTCTCTGAGTCCCCTTCAGGACCCCTGAGAGCTGGTTCCCATTTTGGGATTGGTCAAACTTCAAGTTTTCTTTGAGCATTGGGTTGGTTTCCAGCTTCAGAAGAGAAGATGGAAGAGGCCAACCCCACTTCAGGTTGCTGAAGGAAGAGACTGGGGAAGCATGAGAGGAACTGGCAGTTTCCATTAGGTCCCTATTCTGAGCTTGTTACTCTAGAGACTTCAGGGAGTTTTCCCTTGGGTGAGATCAAGGACACCCTGTCAGTTGAGCTGGGTTACATTGCTCCCAATAGGAGAGCTCCTTCACTCTGTGTTGTCTGGTACATGTTCTCCTATGGATATCTTTTCTGATTTCTGTTTTGCTATGATTTGGACAGATACGTTTCTTTGCTATTCACCATGTGTGTCCATTGTGGAACTGGTATTTGGTGGAAAGGAGTCAAGTCTTGGAAGTAGAGTGTGAGGTTCCCTTTCTCCCCAGTAATGACAAAGTGGTCAAAAGTTAGATCAAACCTGATCTTATCCCCTAGACAGAAGATATTTAAGTGAATAGATATAGTTTTAGCTCAGTCTTCCCTCTCTCTGAGGAGAGCAGAGTGGTGGAGGTCCAATTTCCTGCTTGCCCTCCTGGCAGGAATGAAAATCTCCCATGGAGAAAGATAAAGGGAGAAGAAGCTATAGATGTCTATTCTGCCTCCCTTCAAGCCATACATAACAAAAATCTCCCTTACCACACCTAGGCCCCTCTCAACAAATGTGGGACACATTCCTCTTCCTAACATTACATATTGTTGTTGTTGTTAAATTGTTTTTCAGTTGTATCTGACTCTTCCTGACCCTTTTGGGGGTTTTCTTAGTAAAGATACTGAATTGGCTTACTATTTCCTTCTCCATCTCATTTTTTTTTTCAGATGAACTGAAGCAAACAGGGTTAAGTGACTTACCTAGGATCATACAGCTAATAAGTGTCTGAGGCCAGATTTTTTTTTTGGGTGAGGCAATTGGGATTAAGTGACTTGCCCAGAGTCATACAGCTAATGAGTGTTATATGTGTCTGAGGCCATATTTGAAGTCAGGTCCTCCTGACTTCAGGGTTGGTGCTCTATCTACTTCACCACCTAGTTGCCACTCTGAGGCTCGATTTTGAATTCACAAGAATTCTTCCTGATTCCAGGCTGGGCACTTTATCTACTGTGTCACCTAGCTGCTCTACATTACATATACTTTATAGTTATTTATCTGTATACATATTATACTTCACTCTCATCTGCCAGGGTAATGTAAGTTCCTTAAGACCTGAGACTATTTCATTTCTGTCTGTGTATAGTACCTAGCACAGCTCTTTGCTAATAGTAGATGCTTAATAAAATTTGTTGAACTAAATTCAAGCAAAACCTTGATCGCCACTTGTCAGAGAGGATTCCTGTTCAGGTATGCATTAGAATTGGTGAGTTTTGTGGTCTTTTTCAACTCCAGAACTCTGTGGCAGCATATTTCTCAATTATTTTGCCTCTTCAGTGCCTACCTTAGTACTAAGTATGGAGAAGTGCATGATGGGTATAATCAGGTTGCAACAAATAACCAGTGAGAAACTCTGAAGAATATCAGGAGTAAAGTATGTCATCAAGCAGCTGAATACTGGGAAGAGAAGATGGGCAGATAATGTGTCAAGAGTGAGGAATGCTACGTGTACAGCCAGAGTATTCCACTGTTACCTTCACAATGTCAGGAGAATGCTTGGAAGGCTTCTAACCTGTTCAGTGGACACCTTGTCATAACTCTTGGAAGAATGTAGACAAGAGTCCCACAGGATTGGCAGGCATGGATAGGTTATATTCTGTATCAATGGAGGGAACTCCTGAAATAATTAAACTCCATTTAAGTATTTGAAAATTGTGATTTGCACTAACAATTCAAGGAATTATTATTTTGATTATCAGCAATTCAGGCAATGACACCATGCAGGACTTGTTGGATATGGGTTGAAATCCATTGGTTCATTCCTTGTCTCATGGAATCTTCAGTCACCAGGATTCTGGAATAGCAACCAACTAAGTGAGAGGCAGCATAACCTGGTAGAAATACCACTGGCTCTGCAGCCAGGAGAGGGCTAGTCCCTAAGCATTTATTAAATGCCTACCATGTGCCAGGTGCTGTGCTAAGCACTGCAGATGCAAAAAAAAAAAATAGTCCCTGTTCTCAAGAATGTCGTTGTCTAAGTTTCAAATCCTGCCTTAACAACTACTACCTGTTTTATAACGGGCAAGTCTCTTAGCCTAAAATCCATCCTCTATAAAATAGGGATAATGATAATGATAACAATAATAATACTTACAGAATTACTTCATAGAGCTGTTAGGAGAAACAAATAAACAGACAAGATATTATATACACAGTGCTTTGTAAAACTGAAAACACAATATAAATGTTAGCTATTATTCTTATAACCTTAGCTGTGGTTCCTGAAGTGCTATGGAGACAGGGGCTATTTAACCTATCAGCAGAGACTAATAGAGTGGCACCTCCCCATCCCCTCATTGACAAGCAATAAAATAATCAGCAGATGGGTCCCATCCAATGCTGTTGTTACCTCCACAGACTGAGTTGCTTTAGCCCTGTGTTGGGATGGGATTCTCTAGTTCACTGTAGCAGAGTTTTGCTTGTACTTAGAGCATGATTACCTGGCAAGACAATGAATGGGATTCACTTCTTGCAATTATGGGGAAACAGCATCTTTCCTCTGTGGGAGTAGGCTTTATATGCATTGCCTCTGCTTGAGCAAGAATTCCCCCTTCAACATCCCTGACATGCGCTCATGTGCCTTTTGCCCCAGTGATGGGGAACTTAACACTTCATGAGGCATCTCATTCTACTGTTGGACAGTTCTGAAAGTTAGGAATTTCTCCCTTGCACTGAGCTGAAATTTGATACTCTCTATATCCTTAACCCCTTTAACTTAGGTGACTAAGAAGCCTCAGGTAAGTCACTTCTCTCTGGCCTTTACTTCTCCCTCTTTAAATTAGAGTGAGAAGTACTGGTCGGCTCTGAGATCCCAAGCTAGGTCTGGAGTTAGGAAGACCTGAACTCAAATCTGGCTAGCTGTGTGACCCCGGATAAGTCAATTAACTGCTGATTGTCTCAGTTTCCTCAACTGTAAGATAGGTATAATATTTGCACCTACCTTCCAGGTTTTTTGAAAGGATTAAATGAGGTATTTGTAAGGTGCTTAGCACAGTGCCTGGCACATAGTAGGCACTTAATAAATGTTTGTTTCCTTCCTTCCTTTTTCCTTTTCTTCCTTCTTCCCTCCCTTCTTCCCTTCAGCCTTCCTTCGTCCTCTCTTCCTTCCTTCCTTCTTCCTCAGACATTCTGTGAATATACTGAATCCTTCTTTTTCTGAGCAAACTTGTAATGATTCACATTTTTTCTTGTCAATTTTACTGTTATCTGATGATTGTAATGCCATTTCACTGCAAACCAGTTTGCAACCCAAACCTTGATGACTCAGTGTGGTGGTTGTTCTGTTCTGAAAGCTGTATAAATACTGTGACCCTTATCTACAAAGCAATTTCTTCAGAAGCAGCACTCTTCTATGGCCTAGGGTACCCTTATTGGTTCACAGATAGTTGTATTTATTCTCTATGGAAGATAGATTTTTGTTGTTGACATAACATTATGGAAAGAGGGCTGAAGATTATGCTGTACAAGGATCAACTGAAAGGAACTAAGATTGTTGTGCCTAGAGAGGAGAAGACTATGGAATTAGAGGTAGGGAAGAGAGGAGATGAGATCCAGGACTTGGGAACAACTTATAATATATCCCTATGTGACAGAGGAATTGCAATTGTTTTACAAGCCCTCAGAGGAGAGAACCAGGAGCAACGGTGGAAATTATAGAGAGATCGATTTAGGCCAAATGTAGAGAAAATCTTCCTAACAATTACAGCTATCCGAAAATGGGAAGGGCTACCTCAGACAGTAAGGTATTCCTCTCCCTAGAGCTCTTCTCTTCAGGCAAAGTAGTTGATGATTTGTTAGGGACATAGTAGTGGGACTTTCCAGCAAATATAGGTTCCTTAGAATCATAGCCCTGGAGCAGCAAGAGCTCTTCTAGTACACCCTCTGACTTTTACAGTAAAGGATATTTAGAGGCAAAGAGAGGTTGTGACTTGCCCAAGGTCACCCAGCTAGTGAAGCAGGATTCAAATCCAGGTCTTCCTGACTCCTAGTCCAACACTTCATACATTACATAATACTGCTTTGAGATAACCATGTTGGACTAATTACTTTTGAGGTCACTTCCAGTTCAAATTATGTGAAGAAGGTTGCATAGCCCCAACTTTTCATTTTAGGATGCAATGCTTTGTCTCTTTGGCACATCGAGAGCTAATTTAGCTCTCACCACCTTCCCTTCTCCTCCCAAGTATCCTCTTATCTTGTGTAATCAGGATGCGGCAACAACTCCCAATATATCCCTTTTTATAGCTCTCTTACAGTAATGCTGCTATTTCAACTTCAGACCACTGGATAAAAGGACCACCACACACTGGCTCAGGAAGTCGTTTTAAGTAGGAGGTAAATATTCAGTTACTTAACAGCCCATACATGAACTTAATTACATCCTTCATCTCTCAAGATATGAATTTTAAAAAAGGCTTGCCTTTGATCTAGAATTAAGCAAACTCTACTTGAAATCAACCTACCATGGGATTTTATTAGTAACAATAATTAGTGGTTAACTTAGCCCTGGATGTGAAGTTGGAGGCTTTCAAATTCCTGTGTTGGGGTTGGGACATATTTCTAACGCATTTTGCTAAGAGGCAGTGATGGTCCCCTTGGATGGGAACGATGTGGTGACAATCAGCAGGGAGCATTTGTTTTGCAAACCACTGGGCAAATTTAGGTTGAAATAGACAAGCAGCTTTCCCTTATGCCATCCATGGGTAGGAGAATGAAGGTATTTTAGGTCTGTTTTTCCCAATAAAGGGGCCCATTCAGGAGAAGAGATTGTGCCCCTGAATATAAAAAGGTTTCAAGGCACATGCATGCAGTAAAAATGAAACACAATAGAGATGGGAAACCCTTTGCACTGTAAATATCATCCATATGTTCCTATGCAGAATGTAATATCTGTACAGCCACTTCTCAAATGTCCAAATTCCCTCTGTTTAGATACCATAGAACAGATGTTGCCCTGCTTCTTATTATATTAATTTATGAACTTTACATATGTTGAGTTATGAACTCAAGGCTATGGATGCATTTGGCTTGTACTCGAAATCCATTTCTACTGTTTCATATAAGCCTTGTACTTCCTTACTTTGGCTGTCTTCATCATTCTGGTTGTTTTTCCTATCAGCACATCAACATGATATAAGGCTCTTTGCATTCTGCTGGATTCCGAATTCACAAAAAGAAGTAATTCAATACTTTCAGTGGAAAGAATATACTGTTAGCACAGATGATCCTGTTAGTAAAGGGTTAATAAAGCAAGCCACAATCAAATTAAACCGTATCTTGATCTACATTGTCAGAAGCAGGAATATCCCCAAACTTGCTGTACTCTGATACAATGATCTCATCAATGTGGCTACTCCCTCCTATAATCCAGGTCACAACCCATGTGTAACCCTACATGCCTCTTGTCTGTGTCCCATCTTAAGTCCTCCACAAAAGATCCACTCAGTAGGCTGGGGGCTTTCCTTGTTCTCTTGTCTGTAGTAACACATAGCACTATCCATAGATAATTACCACTTACTCTCACCACAAGACCAACAAACTTTACGAAAAGCTGTCATAGCTTCATTGGATGTCAGAGCTTACAGAGACTTTATAACATAGACTGTAAGAGCTGAAAGGGCCCTTAGAACATAGAATGTCAGAGCTGGAAGAGATCTTAAAATATACAACACAGCATATTTGGGTTTGGAGGGACCTTTGAACATAAAATATCAGAGCGAGGAGGGGATCTTAGAACATGAATATTTATACTGGAATGGATTGCTTTAAAAGGCAGAATTTTAGATCATGGACATTCCAAACTGATAGGGGCCTTTGAATCCACCTAGTTAAACCTCTCATATTACAGATGAGGAGGCCTAGACCACAGATGTGAAGTGACCTGCCCAAGGTCATGTAGATTGCAGCTTTCACTTGAACATATCTATTGCAGTTTAGCTTTATAAAATGTGATTAAATGACTTCTCATCTTTCAGAGCCAACCTTTTGAAAAACTGCCAATTCAGTGGTTTGCCTTAGATGCTTCCTTATGTCTGCTTTTGGCATCCCCAAACATCTACTTAGGTCCCTTGTGCTGCATTTCAGCTATCGATCTGTCCTTCCTGGGAATCGATTCATGCCTTCAACCAGGGATTCTCTTCTAGGAGAACTGAAAGTAACAGACACATTCTCTAAGCCTTGCCCGATAGATCTCCAGATAAGTTGTTTAACTCCATTGCACCCCCACCCTCACCCCTACTGTTATTCCAAAGCTCTCTGTGAGGGCCAGGGATTCCCAGCAAGGAAAGAAATAGCATAGCCAAAGTTAAGAGTCTTCATGGCCAGCATTTCCCAGTGATTTCATGAATTTAGTAAAATCAAAATTAGCTTCTCCTCACAAAGAGGTGAGGGACACTCACTCCAGAGGTTTCCCACTATCTGCCTGGCATCAACATTTTCTTTTCTTGGGTCTCATTTCCTCAGTGCCCCGATCTTTGCTTTCTAATTTCTTTCTGATGAGCTAATCCATGCTAATGTGTCAGTGGGTCTTAATGGCTCACTATATTACCCCTCCCAGAGGACATATTTGCATTTTAACGAGGGCCTTCTGGAGACACAATGCCTTAACCTAGTAAAGTAAAAATTTCTGGAGGAGTGATAGGTGGAGTTGTAAAATGGTTGGGGAAATATGGGATTTTCAGAGCCCCTTAAGTAAAATCAGATTGTCTCTGCCAATCATTCCAAATGCAGCCTGCTTCTAGTTGGCTGAACTGAAACAGCCAATTGGTAGGAGCTATTCTATGAAGGAGTAAGTAGGCAGAAGAATGAAATAAACAGACCCCTGAATTTGGAGGAAGGGGAACAGGATTTGAATGCAGACTCACAACTGTAAGACCTTGAGGAGTTATTTCTCCTCTCTAGACCTCAATTTCCTCCTCTCAAAATGAGTGGGTTCGATGATGCCCCTCCCAGCTGAAACAGCTCTTCAGTCCTTGTAGATGGAACCTGTGTGAAGCATCAGCTTCATCTCCCTCTCCCCCAAACAGCAATCACTTTACTCTAAATATTTGTCAAACCATAATCAGGAATTCTGCCCCATGTTGAATTAATCATGGTTTATTTCCCTTGTGACAATGTTGGATTCTTCCTTTATAATTCTGGACTTTATTGGGAGTTTTTGTGCATAAACTTACCTGATAGAGCTGGTCTTTTTATTGGTTCACTTTCATGGAAAGTGCTGTGAATCACAGGAGAAAACTGGGAGAAATTAGTAGCACTATAATGGCATTATTGCAGCTGATGACAGAAATGTTAATAAAGGTTTTATGACAGCAGCAGTTGAAATCTGTTCTTCTGAAAATGAATTCAGCTGTGTTACCAGATTATACAGGTTTAGGTTATAAGGTAGAAGAGGATTGAGGAAGGTATCATGTCGGCCACTGGGGGGCTTATGTATCAGTCCATTAAAACATGCAAACACTGAAAAGAATGACAAAATCACACTCTGGAATTCAAATGAAGAACAGTGCAGTTTTCATGCCCAAGTCTTCCCTCCTTCCCACTCTTCCCCCAGCTTTCCACAAATGTCTTCCTGGAATTTACTTGGAATGCTTGAATATGTTTTACTTATTTAAATTCACTGTGGAAAGAGATGATTGTTTTAAAAACAAAATAATCAACTAGATAGTAAGAAGGAAAGGCGTTAAAAAAAAAAGAAACCTTAGATGAGGTGATAATTCCAGCAGCTAAATATGCAATTCAAGGCCTTCAACAACAGACTGCATTTGGGGGAGTGCCAAAGCTTTCCAATGTTCAGTACAAGGAAACTTGGAGCACTCAGTAAGGCAAAGTCAGCAGAGAGAAAGTAAAGCAAAGCAGCTTGATTAAAGGGGGAAATGCTCAAAATAAGAAGGAGCAGTTAGAGCTGATGGAAACAAGTCAGTGGAAAGGACCCAGTGGAAGAAAGCATCTAAACTGGTAAAACCCAGTGGACTTTTTATAGGCTTCTTATCTGGGTCAAGAGGGACTAGGCATTGGAAGAAGGGAGCCTGGAGCTTAAACTTTAAGTGAAGGTCAAGGTTCTCTATTGGTGGTGATGCATGGTCGGGTGGGTTAGAAGTGAGGTTGATATTTACACTCCAGGGATGGGGGATAGGAGTGGAGAGGAAGGGAGAAGGCTTTTAGCCATTACTGAAGACCTTACTTTGACTTAGTGCTAAGGGAATTTGAACCTTCCCAGGTTTCTTCATTTACAGGGGCAGGGAGGCTACTGAAGTCCTTAGAGGCAAGTACCAGATAATTTGAATTTGCACCTAACTCTGAATTTTCCACACACCCACCTTCAGCTACAAGAAGAGTCAATGTAGTTTTTAAAAAAAATCTGTGGACTTTCATTTAGAGTTTTTATTATTAAAATATTTTTATTTCTCTTTTCAATTTTTATTTTTATCATCCTTTTGTCATAATCCCTGTTTGAGTATTATAATCCTTGATTTTTAAAAATTATAATAGCTCCCATCAGAATGGAAACTCCTTGAGGGAAGGACAGTGTTTGCTTTTTGTTGTATCCACAGTGTTTACTGGGTCTGGAGCATAATAAATGCTTAATAAATATTTGTTACTTGTCTGAGACTCATTTCTATAGTGTTTTAGGATCCTAAAAGTACTTTCCTCCTATCAGCTTAGTAAAGTAGGTAGTATTAATGTTATTATCTTTAATTTATAAATTCAGAAACTGAGGATCTCAGAGACATAATTTGCTAAATCCACAGAGGGGCCTCTCGGATCATCTAACCCAACCCTCTCATTTCGTAGATAAAGAACCTGAGGCCCAAGGAGCTTTGGTGACTTGCCCAAGATCAAACAGGAGTGTCAGAAGTGGGAATTGAATCCTGGTCTTTTAACTCCAAAGCCAGTACTCTTTCCACTGCTATTTCCTTGTAATTTATAGAACAAAACTAGCTTAGTTTCATAGAAAAAACCCAAAAAACAAAAAACAAAAACATCATACCAGAAGGAGCAAGTTAAGAGTTCTATCCATGGCTCTGCTACCAAAAGCACTACCCATTTTCCATCTCAGGGTAATTAGTTTCCTCATCTGTCAAGGAGAGGAGTTTGAAAACATAATCTTGAAGGTCTCTTCCAGCTCTAATATTCATGGTTTCATGATTTCTGTACCAGAACAAAGCTAAATTATTTACTTATCAATCCTTTAGGGATCTGTGATTTCACTACTGTGTTCACGCTTTATAGCCAAGCAGATATCAACCTCTCCATGCTTCTATGGGACATCTTTATGAGTTTCTGAGTTGGGGGGAAAATCATCCTCTCTTAGACAACCTTTTGTGATGAACATTTCCAAACTCTGGTAAGCTGGATGACAGATGCAAAGAGCAGTATAGGTTGGTAGCCCCCATTGCTCTATAGTCCCATGGAAAGCATATAGTTGAAGCCTCAGATGTGCAGTAGGATGGGCATTCTACTCCAGGTTCAAGTTTTTATAGAGTTTTAGATAAAGAGCAGATGTGGCACTAATAGGAGATACCCCCTGTCATCAATGGGGTGAATTAATGGGGTATTGTGGACCGCTGAAATGAGGATATTCTTTTAATTGCTTAATAAGGAACGCAAAATGAGGGGCAAAGAGCTAGGAAGCTTCATTCTAAACTGTGCCATAGCAAGCAAGTGGGTGGGGGTGGGGGTGGGGAATGGGCAATGCCTGGTCTTAGGTGTGGTTAAGCTTTATTATACATGTTCACAGGTTGTCCTGAGGACTGGGACAGTCAAACCAGGTTTCACTAGTTCACCCAAATAATCATAACTTCCTTAATTCCCTACTTAGTATTGCTTTCTCCCTCTGTAGGTCATTTTGTATTTTCTAATTTGTATATTTGTTGTGTCTTCCCAATCACTCCATCAATCAATCAACAAGTGTATGTTAAGCTAGATGCTAAGAATACAAAGTCAAAAATGAAATGATTTCTGCCTCCAAGAAACTTAGATTCTGGAGTGTAAGCTACTTCAGTTGTCATTCTTTTGCTCTGGTCTTTGCATTCTACATGTTTACTTCAATACCTTACACATAGCAGGTATTTAATTTATGACAAGAGTCAAGCAATGTGGGAGAAAGAAGATACATGTAATTTGGAGTCAGATGACCTAAGTTTTAATCCTAACTGTCACTTACAAGAAATGCAAACGTATCGTGTGCTAACAAAAGAATGGTTGTTTCCTCATTTGCATGTAATGGGAAACCAGCCAAATGCTTATGTATCCCTGGGACTCCAGAGGACTGGTCTGGATTTTAGGTATAGAAAATAAGTTTGAAGAAATGCACCCTGGCCAATTTGCTGAAGATAGCAAACTTTTTAATCAGGTGGGGAGTAAATGGGCGTGAACATTGAATTTAAACAAGGGATCTAGCCTATAAGGACTCATCCCTAGGAGTATATGCAGGGGGCTCTTCTTGGTGCCAACTCATATGGATGCTCAGAGAACCTGCTTCTGGATGTGCATGATAACATGGAATAGAGGGGCCCTGTCTCTGATTCAGAGCAAGCGCAAGTGTTCTATGACTACTTCCTGTCTACTTATTGGTAAAGAAAAATAATATTTTTGGCAATGGGAACCCTCAAAGCCAATTCACTATGTAACAGAAGGGTTGTGATCTGTGTTGGTGGGAAGAGTAGTTACCCCAAAGAAATAACAAGTCTTTGACTTATCAAAGCATTGATAAATAAGTCAAGCATTGTTCTTTGCCACAAAAAGCAGCCACATGTCACTGAGTGTAAAGTTGAGGGTGCTGACTTTTAATATTTTTCTTGCAAAGCCAAAAGAGACTCAAAGAGAGGCTGATTGGGGTGTAATGGATATCATGGGGCTGCTCTTTCTCATCACTGTCTTTTTTGTCAGGCCATGTATTCCTTTCCCAATTCCTTTACTAATGAGTATCTTTGAAAAATGACTGGTATGGTAATGATCTACGGAACTTACCGTAGATAGCAATTAACTCCGGTTAACGGCCGGGTTACGCTGACACATTAAAAGGCCTCCAAACCTTGATTTATGAAGACACCTCTGCTAGCTCATTTGTATCTGATACATTTCCCTTGTTTCCGCTTAAGAGGTCTAGCCTAGGAGGGGAGTGATTTCCGGACCTGCCTGCCCAGAGTGACCTCAATCCTTAGGCCCCCTGAGAATGTCAAGAAGGTATTGCCTCATCATTGTCCTTATTCTGTCTTCATTTCAATTTCACATCCTTCATCAATGGATGAATCTTTGTAGTGCAAGGATGTGAGAGATGGGATGGTTATAAAGGAAAGAACTTCAGAAATAGAGTCCTAGAACTAGGGTTTGAAATCCTATTCTACTTCTTTGCTACTTATGTGACCTTGTGCAAGTCTCTCCAATTCTCCTTTTGGCTTTGCTTGAAGTTCTGTTTCAGCCACTTCAGAGAACTCCTTCACTATGTATATGTGCAGCATGATATGGTGAAAAGAACACTGATTCTGGAGTTAAAAGACTCAGGTTCAAATACTACAGCTGGTAGTACCTGTGGGACTTTGGGCAAATCATGTAGCCTCCATGGGCCCCCATTTCTTTATTTGGAAAATGAGGATGTAGAACTATATAGTTTCTGAGGTCCCTTCCAGTTCTAGATTTCTGATTTAGACCTGAGCCTCAGTTTGCTTAAGTGATGAGAAAGAGCAGCCCCATGATATCCATTACACCCCAATCAGCCTCTCTTTGAGTCTCTTTTGGCTTTGCAAGAAGCCTATACATTTGAGTTGTAATGTGGGGTTCTTAGTTGTTATGGTTCTGGGGAGCTTATTAAGTCAATAATTCAATCAATAAGAACCAGAATAAAGATTACATGTCAGTTAAAATGTCTATATTCTGTGCCTCAGACATTCCATTAATAAGCACATAGACCAAAATATTCATTGATAAATAGAAAGTTGCTATATACACCAAAATATTTATAGCACCCTTTGTTGTGGTAGCAAAGAACTAGAGACAACTAGAGACAAAGTTGATGCTCGATGATTAGAGAATAGCTAAAAAAATGTGGTACATAAATGTAAATATCCTGCAAGAAGGAACAAACATAATAAATATGGAGAAATATGGAGAGATTCACATGAACTAATGCAAAGTGAAGTAAAGAGCTAGGAAAACAATATATACAATGATATCATTGACAGGAGAACTGGAGAGATGTCACACAACTGAAGGAAGGCTAATATTGTCTCTATTTTTTGAAATAAAGTAGCAAGAGAATGGAGTTTCCAAATCATAGGCCAGTAAGGCTTACTTCCATCCCTGGCAAAATTACAGAATGTATTATTAAAGGGATATTTAGTGAACATCTAAAAATAGAAACTGATTACAAAGAGACAGCATGGCTTCATTAAGAATAGGTCATGCCAGACTAAATTCACTTATTTTTTTGGACAGAGTTATTAGACTGGCAAATCACGACGATGCTATTGACACAGTTTACTTATATTTTAACAAGGCATTTGCCAAAGTCTCTCATGCTATTTTGTGGGCATGATAGACAGATATTTGTCACATGATAGTTCAGTTAGGTTGGTTTGGAGATGGTTCAACATTTGACATATGCTGCAATGATGCTGATGAGAGGAAAATTACTTTTATATGGCTTTATATATACATTCTCTCATTTGATCTTCTCTGGTAAAAACAATATCATTTGTATTTGACAAATGAGGAGATTGTATCTCACAGAAATGAAGTTTTAGAGCAGAAAGAGAGATTATTTTGGAGCCAGATAACCTGTGTTCAAATCCAAGCTCTTCTTAATATATTAAGAATGTAATTTTACACAAGTACTTTCCCTTGTTCAGCCTCATTGTTTTCCCTCAATTTGAAAATGAGAAGATTTAATTCAGTGGCTTCTAAGGTTTCTTCCAGCTATGAAATTCCATGATCTATTCACTTAAGGTCATATAGTTATAACGTGATAGAGAGAGTCTAGTCTTAAACTTTGGTCATTTGACTCCAATTCACTGTAGGTGAAATAAACATTGCCAAAATTACATTAAAGATCGAATTATGCATTCTAATGAGACAAAACTATAATGATAGCTATCTTCAATATGTATTTACTTTTAATAATCAATCAATAAACATTTATTAAGTACCTACTATATGCTAAGTGCTGAGAATACAAAGGAGGCAAAAGACAGTACCTGCCTTCAAGGAGTTTACAATCTAATGAAAATATTTGTAATATTCATCAATTAATTGATCAAGAAGCATTAATTAAGCTCCAACTTTGTACCAGGCCTAATGCTCAGTGATGGGTATAGAAAAACAAAAATGAAATACTACCTGTCCTCAAGGATCTTTCATTTTATCAGTGAGACAATGATCATATTTAAGTATGCAAAATATATAGAGAAAATAAATATGAGTAGTTCAGGCTCTGCACTTGACTCTCCTAGCCCTCTCTGCTAAAGGCAAACTGACTTCTCCCCTCAAGGTTTAAGGGTTACTCTGAGGAGCCAAGAGTGTCTAAATACCATCTGTTGTGAGCCCCAGCCATTGTTCCTCAATATTGATTAATCAGTTGATATCTCCCTAATCCCAATTGACCAATTAATATCACTTAGCTTTTATAAAGACATTTACTGAGAAGTTATAATAATCCCCCCCCCTTTCTCTAAAAATATCAAAACAAAAAATAACTTAAGAGCACATTCCCCTGCAAGTAAATATAGAGTCCAGGGGGAAGTGATCTCAGGTTTAGAAAGTATATGTGGCAAATGACTAATTCAAAACCACTGGTTATTGAGAAAAAACTGTCCCTTCAATCAAGTCCTCAAGAACTTCTTCTTAGATAGAGTTTTCTGGTGGGCTACTTGTAGAGTCATGAAGTTGCTTTTTTTCTATTCATCTAGTGCAGAGGTGGGAAACCTGCAGCCTTGAGGCCATATGTGGCTGTCTAGGTCCTCAAATCCGGCCCTTTGAACTAATCCAAACTTCTTTGTTCTGTGAAGTTTGGATTCAGTCAAAGGGCTGCACTTGAGGACCTAGAGGGCCTCACGTGGCCTCAAGGCCACAGGTTACCCACCCCACAGATGCTGCATCAGAAAGCCCAGCCAATACGCTCACTGTCCATTTCTCCTTTGCTCTTTGACTTGTTCTCCCTCTACACCAGCTGCCTGGTCCCCTTTATGCTTAAACTAACTCAATGATTGATGATTCTTAGCCTGGAATTTCAATATCATCAGAAGCCAAGCTTCTAATTCTCCACTTCTAGCTCACTCTGCTTCTATCTTGCTTCCTGCTTTCCCCCTTCCCTTCTTATAGCACTTGTTTTCTGTTCTGGTCAGGAGCTCTGTGGGTCTTCCCCTCCCAGGCTAATTCTTTTAGAAAGGCAAACTAAGCCCTCTTTTGCATCAATTTTTACCTACCAGGGGTGGGGAACAAATCCTAAGGATGTTCTGTAAAATTTGGGTTCAGTCAAAAGGCTGCACTTAAGGATGTAGAAGGCTACATGTGCCTCAAGGCCACAGGTTCTCTACCCCTGAACCTAGCCTTTAATCACTGAATATGCGTTGTTTCAGACAAACTGAGACCTGGGAAAGATTTTAGCTTAAAAAGACTGCTATCTCCCACTGCATCTTGGGCCATTGCCTGTTGTCTTGACTTATGTCTTGCCACTGGACTTCCCATGACTCTGGAGGAGAGAGTGAAGCTGATGACTTTGCACAGCTCTGACTCACTCAAATCCAGTTCACTTGCAAGTCAAGACATCACGCTCCTGACATCACTAGTCCTCTTCCAGAATGAAGGATGAACAACAACAATCTTTGTTTTTCAGCTTCTTTTACGTTTGTCTTCCCTCTATTAGAATGTATACTTCTTAAGAATAGATACTGTCCTCATTTCTTTTCTTTTTTTCTTTTTAATACGCAGCACTGAGTACAATGCCTGGCACACGGTAAGCAAATTCTTTAATCTATTTATCTGAATAGTTAAATTTACAGGAGCTGATGAGCTGATCAAGAAAGACCCTATAAAAGGAGAAAAGAAGATACCTCAGGAAAGATCATTGAGGGACAGCCATGGGTAGTGGCCATGAAGTGTGAAGACCAGGTAAGATCCCACAAAGGAGTGCTCAAAAGGAAAAAGGAGGACCAAGAAAGAGTAGTCTCATGAATATTTAGAGAAGCAAGAGTATTCGGGATAAGAAAGTGACTGATGTTGTCAATGGCTGCAGAGAGGTCAAAAAGGATGAGAATTTAGAAAATGATTAGATTTGGCAATTAAGAGATCAAGGTTGGAAGCCAAATTGCAGAGGATTTAGAAGCAAGTGAGAAGTCAGGATATAGGGGCCTTCAGTATGGATGGCTTTTTCAAGGAATTTAGTCAAGGAGGGGAGGAGCCAAAGAAGAAGGTAGCTAGCAGGAATGGTCAGATCAAATAATGTTGTTGGTGTTTTTTTTTAAGATAGAAGATACCTGAGTGTATTTTTAGGTAACAAGAAGAGGCCAAAGACTGAAGAATGGAGGTGACCAAAGAGGCAATCTGCTGGAGAAAACTGGACAGGCTGGGAGCAAAGGTAAATTCTGACTAGCTTGCCTTGGCAAGAAAAACAACCATGTCTTCACGTGAAACAGGCCTGACGAAGATCATAGGAGGAGATATCTGAGTGATGTGAAATGATCAAGAAGGGAGAAGGTGGAGCTTTCAGCAAATGTCCTTAATTTTTTTTCAGCGAAGTATAAGGTGAGATCTTTAGCTGAGAAGTAGCAGATAGGGGTATTGCTGTGCTTAAGAAGTAGATAAGAATTTTTTAAATGATCATTGTTGTAGTGAGATAGTGAATTGATTAGGGAGTATAAAAGGATTGCCTTGCTGCAGTGAGGACCCAGCTGAGATTACATAACAAATTTGTAGTGCAGCCAGTCAACAAAGTTTTGTGATTTCCTCCAGCTCCATTCAGCAGCACATGAATAGGAGTGAAGGAGGCATATGTTGAGAGTAATTTAAGGTTGGAACATTTTAAGGTATAATTTGTGATATGAAGATGGAGTAAGTGATTTGAGAAGAAACAGTGTGTCTGTTTTCCCATAGCACCTCCAAAATTTCTCATTTTCTGTTATTGTAATCTTTACCAATCTAATGAGCATAATGTGGAATCTCAGATTTGTTCTAATTTGAATGTCTCTTTCTATTTAAAATATTGAGTTTTTTAAAAATGTTTTGTTAATAATTTTTATTTCTTCTTTTAAAACTTTCTTGTTCATATTCTTTTACCTTTTATGTATTAAAGAATGACATGATTTTTTAAAAATAAATTTATATAAGTTCTTTCTATATCTATATGTCAAAAACAGTAAATCTTTATCAGAAAAAAATTGCTGCAAAGATTTTTTGTTAACTCTTCTAATTTTAATTGTATTGATTTTGTTTATACAAAATCTTTTGAATTGCATGCAGCTAAAACTGTTCGTTTTGTTCTTTCCAAATCTCTCTAACCTTTGTTTGGTCAAGAACTCTCTTCTCAGCCATAGATGTTAAAGTTATTTATTTTCTACTTCTCTAATTTGTTCATTAGATGACTTTTTACATCCCGATTATTGACCATTTGGAGCTTATCATATGGTATAAGGTATTGGTCTAAACCTAATTTCTTCTGGACTATGTTTTAGTTTCTCCAGCAATTTTTGTTGAATAGTGACTAAAGTTCTTATCCCAGTAGTTGGGTTTATTGAACAGCATGCTGTCATGCTCAATTGTCTCTAGGTCCTGTGTATCTAATATATTCCACTGACTAGCTTTTTTTATTTTTACTTAGTACCACAAAATTTTGATAATGAGTGATTTGTGGTATACTTTGAGAACTATCACTGCTCAGCTTCCTTCTCATTTCATCTATATTATTTCCTTTGACCTTTTTGACCTTTTGTTGCTCCTGATGAATTTTATTAATATTTTGTGTACTTATGGTAACCCTTTCATATTTGATTGTTAAACACTATATCTGCAAATTAATTTAAATAGTGTTATCATCATTATTTTATTATGGTTCAAATGTCTCCAATAATTATGTTTTATTTCTGTTAAGAATTTTTGCAATTGTATTTATACAATTCCACTGTGTGTCTTAATAGGTAAATACACAAATATTTTATACAGTCTCTAGTTATAGTGATATATAAATTATTGAGACAAATAATAATTCTGATATGGCTTTATTTTGTGACAACAATTGTAATATGAACCAAAAAACATTATCTGAACCAGATGAAATTGTCATTAGTTAGTTTCTTTATCTTTAGCTAGGTCTATGGTAGTTGCATGTAGGCTCTTGTGCCACATGTACAAATTTTCCTCTCTTTTCTATGTTTTTAATTTGGTGATATAAAAAGGGGATATTACCCTACAAAGATATGATAAAGTTGTAGCACTTAAAGAGCAGACTTCAATGATTTAGATATTGAAAAGGTGGTTGCTGTGAAGATGTCAAGTGATGCAAGAATCATTCAAATTTGCCATGAAATGATCAGTCACATTGAAGCACAAAGGAATAGGCATTGGACAAAAATAAAGAACAAAGCCAAGAACTGAGAAGCTACTGCTGCAATACAACCTAATTATTCACTAGAAAATAAGCAAAGACCTACAAAGGAACATGGCAACTAGATAATTTTTTCTTGATTCTTTAATAGTAGACTTCTTAACATTGGAAGTGTAGACTTCTCTACATTGGAAGAACGGTGAGAAGACCAGTATAAAAAATGTTGTCACAGGTAAAACAATATAAATACTAGAGTTCTGAAGATCAGAAAAAAAAAACTATCTTTACTGATGTCTCCCTTTTTCATTCAAAGATATACTAAAACAATGTGCCAGAAGAAATGTAAGTGAACCTGTAAAATGTGAGCATCTCCATTGGATCTATCTCCCCAAAAGGTTTTAATTTCATTGGACTTAAACATTTTGATCCCATTTAGGGAATGATGAAACTTAATCAAGGTTAGACTTGGCAAAATAGATTATTTATCAAAGGTATACTTAATATCTGATGTGATAAAAGTTAGTTTTTATGATGAAGGAATAATGTGTCAAAATCTTGTGTACTCAATCTCAAAGTATGCAAAATAAATGATTGCAGCAAAGGATAATAAAGTATGTATTAAAAGATGTAAAAATGTTGTAAGTTTTATTGTATATGACAAGAAATTGGTTATTTTATTTTGTCCCATTTAATTTGCACAAAAATGTAGCTCTGAGAAGGTAGAGTTTTTGTTGTTGTTGTTGTTTGTTTGTTTTAATGATTTCTTGAAATAAAATCTCTTAGTGCTTTACTAGGTTATGGTACTCAGGAAGGCCATTGATTTTTAAATTATATCACCTCAGGTTGTTTTTAGGTCAGTTGTTAAGGATAGTAGATAACATACATATTCTTTAAAACTTTCAGTCTTCTAATTTTGTTTTAATTGATCTTGTCTAATGAAATCATGAAATCATTGGGTTTTCTTTGATTCGTTCTATTTTTAGGAGTTTTTTTTCCTGTGTATTCTGTTTATTATTTATTCTGTTTATTTTTTTCTGTTTATTTCTGCATGTCCCTTGCCTAGTCTGCAGTATGTCAAAACTACCACTGCAATTCTGATGGGATGATGGAGTCTACAATCCCTGGTTTCTGCCTTCATTCTCCAATTATTGTGTTGGTCTTAGCCCTACCTTTATCTTCTCCTTGTGTGATCACTACCTGATTCTGACAAATTGGGATGTTAGAAGCTCATTGGTCTCAGGCCTTCACAAGGCCCATCTGGACTTCTGAGCATCGTGCTCTGAATCTGTCTTGTGCTATAGCTACAAAAGGGAAACCAACTCCAGATTTCTTAGAAGTCTTCAAGGTTGTGCACAGCTTTCCTGTAGAGTGAACTATCAGAAGTGTCTCTGATCATCTGTTATTCCCATAGGCCCAGGGAAAGATTGTGCTGGCCTTAGGCCTCATTCTCTGGCACTCTTGCTGGCTACTCCTTCCCTGGCATATTCCCTGAGTGCCCACCAGCTGACCATGTTCCTTTGTAGTTCTGGACTAAATGGAAGAAAGCTTACTTGTATTTCTTTTTAGTCTCCTTGATCATTGTTCCACTGAGTGTCATTTTTAATATTAGCTGGAATGTTGTTCAGGACAACTAGGATTCTTCCTCATTGCCATCTTAACTAGAAGTCCACACTAATAAATTTTTCTGTTTTTAATATTAATAATAACAATAATGGTAACCAGGATTTATATAGTGTTTTAAGGTTTACAAATCACTTCACATAGGTGAAATCATTTTATTTTTATCTAGTACCATATAGCTGGTCAGCTATAACTGACGCAAAGATACCTAAGACATTATATGTATATATACACAAACATACCTAGGATATCTAAGCCATTATCCCTGCCCCAGAGGAGTACACAATCTAGTTTTGTTTTCTTTTTTTGTCATTGTTGTTGTCATTGTCATTATTGTCTTGTGGTTTTTTTTTGGGGGGGAGGGAGATATAGATAAGACATATATAGGTAAATAAAATGTAAATTAGAATTTTATGAGTATGAAAGGATGAAAAAGCACTGTAGAATTAGGTGAGGAAAAGTCACTTCCAACTGGATGACTGAGGAAAGCAACATAATAGTTATAATAACTCACATGTATTTCATGTTTTAAGCTTTACAAAACTTTCTCCTTACAATGATCCTGTGAAGTAGATATTGCATTATGAACAGCTTCATTTTTCAGATGAAGAGACTGAAGCTCAGTGAAATTAAATGATTTGCCCAAAGACCCACCACTAAGAAGTGTTTCTGCTAAGCCTCAAACACTGGTCTCTCCTTACTAAAAAAAATCCAATGTCATTTCCACTACCCCACATGACCTGTTAAGTAATCT
Organism: Phascolarctos cinereus; assembly: GCF_003287225.1. Taxonomy (NCBI): domain Eukaryota; kingdom Metazoa; phylum Chordata; class Mammalia; order Diprotodontia; family Phascolarctidae; genus Phascolarctos; species Phascolarctos cinereus. The sequence goes on from NW_027555625.1 coordinate 196,089,836, forward strand.
ACAAATGTGAAAAGTATTCTATAAATTCTATAAATCAAGTCTAAATTTGAGTAAAGTTCATCATTCCTTAAATGAGATCAAAAGTCTGAGCCCAGTGAGACTAAAAACTTTTTTGGGTGGTTGGATGTTTTACCATCTGATGAAGATGCCCACATTTTATAAGTTCACCTGCATTTCTTTTATAGATTTTATAATTTGAGCTGAGCATTACAGGATGAGCAGGATACCGAAAGTCAGAGCATAGGAGAGTATAAAGGAAAGTTGGGAAATTTTAAAGCAAAGTAGTACAAATTATGCCTACTTTGATTTAATATAATAAGTATTTTGATACATAATTTCATGTTTACCATTTAACAACAAATATTTAATATGTTAGAGAGGAAAACGTCAGCATTAGAACATTAACATTCCTGTGGGAGACACTGGAATCATTAGTTGATTGATAAGATCCCTTCTTGTTCTAGCATTCTGTGATTCAATGGTATTTCAGGCGTAAGGAATGAAAAGACTTAGAGACTGGTAGGGTGCTGCCTCTAATAAGAGAATCCATAGCCCAACAGATGATGGGGTTCACATTGTCAGAAATCAAACTGTTCTTCTGTTCATACCTCTGACATTTAATGAAGCCTGCCTTCCGGTGAGTTTCTTCATTTTCAGGGTCACACATCTAAGTCTTTCCTGAGAATGGCTATCTCCCTCCTACGGAGGATATGGTCCAAATGTTCAGGCTGACTGGGTTAATTACAGTGCTTAATTAAGAAAGAGAGATTTTTTCGCCCAAACATAGATCTGTGTCTATCCCCACTGGGGTCAGTTACAAGATACTTATTCTTACTAACCCAGGGGCCAAGTTTATTACTCATGTGAGCTCCAGTGTATTGTCATTCTATACTTTTCACTCTAGTTGGTTTAAAAGCTCTTAGAAAATTGGCATCACCAGCTAAGCTATAAAGGAAATAACGTTCTAGGTACCAGGATATAGAGGACAGCAAAGAGGAAGACAGAAATGAATTAGCCACCTTGAAATAGCCTTTCTCTCCTTGTCCTGGAAACTCCTGCCCAAAAGGGGCAGGAAGGCCTTGATTTTCTGGCTAGAAGCCAGAAGATATAGACCCGAGTCTTAATTCTGCCACACACCAGATACATTACTTTGGCTAAGTCACTAAACCTCTTTAAAGTTGCATTTCTTCATCTGTCAGACAAATGCAGCCACTGCTGTCCTTTGCAGGGATGAAGTGAAGATCAAATGAGGTAGGAGATTTGAACATGTTCCCTAAAGTCTAAACTGAAATGCAAATGCAAGATATTGCAGCTATTGCTGTGTCAGTGAAATAGCCCCTCCTGGAAAATGTTCTGGCTTCCTGTTTGCTGCAGTGAGTATTAAGGGAAATCCCCCTAAAACTCCCTTTTAAAAATAGGACTGTTCATACCTTGTTTGCTTTCAGAGGTGGTCAGACTTCCACATGCCCTCTACCAGGAGGATTGTCCTGGGCAAGACCATCAGAAAATCATGGAATCACAGAATCTCAAAGCTGAAAGGAATCTCTGAAGCCATCTGGTCTAGTCCATGCCTGAAGAGAAATCCTCACTACAACATGAAACAATTACTCAGTAAGCATTTATTAAAGGCCTACTATATTCCAAGCATATGGGGGGAAAAATGAAACAGTATCTGCCCTCAAGAAGCCTGTGTCTTCTCCAGAAAAATATATATTTATATAAATAGAGATGGGGATTGGACCTATGATTTCATTAGTATAATTATAGAATTTTTTAAAAACCTATTTTATTTCTAATTGTTAATTATGGAATAAAAAAGCATTTCCACATCATAGTATAATTTAAAAAAAAGATGATTGCACATGAAACTTCAGATCTGTTATGTACAACTTGCTATTCCTTTTAAATCTATAATAAAGTTATCATGTATTTTTTTCCTTTTTTTCTTCCCTCCCCATAAGTCCCACTGTAGAGATGACTACCATTAGACACAAATAAGTATATATACGTGTGCATACACACACACACACACATATACATACAGACATCAGTAAAAATATTCTAGTACAATTCTAGAATGAGAAAAAAAAGTCTATCTAGTGGTACAGGTTGACATCTCTGTTACCACTTAAAGTCTTAGAGAGTTGCCCTGGGCACTGAAAAGTAAGTGACTTGCCAAGGTCACAAAACCATTACATTTCAGAGCCAGGACTCGAATTCAAGTTCTCTTGGTTTCAAGGCCATCTCATTTCTTAATGCACTTTGCCACATTGCCTACTATCTTGTGTACATAGTTAGTGCTTTCTAATTATTTGTTGAATTGAACTGAATACAACAGAGTACAAAAGTACCTGGAATGGTACTCAGACATCTGCCAGGTTAAACAGATAAATAACTCCTTCTAAAAAATGAAAAACCACTTGCTCTTGCTGTTGGTGATGGTGGTACCCAATATGAGCTCCTCTGTTTAGCTTTTAAAGCCCTTCACAACCAGAGCCCAACTAACCTTCACAACTTTACTACAGATTATATTTCTTCCCACAAATTGCCTTTTCGCCTTTGTAGTTGAATCGTTTTCAGTATTGTCCCACTTTTTGTGACCCCTTTTGGGGTTTTCTTGGTAAAGCTAGTGGTCTGCCATTTTCTTCTCCAGCTCATTTTACAGATGAGGAAACTGAGGCAAACTAGATTAAGTGATTTGCCAAGGGTCACACAACTAGTAAGTGTCTGAGGCAGGATTTTAATTCAGGTCCTCTTGTGTCCAGGGCTGGTGCTCTATCCACTGTGCCACCTAGCTGCCCATGAAGAGTCTCTAGTGTTTGCAAGGTTGCATTTAAAAGACACTTAGGATGCCAGGTAATACATAAGGGGTAGAAGGAAAGGTTTTCTAAGAGGTGGAGTGAGGAGGAAATGTACTCCCAGCCTGAGTTCACAGGAGCAAACTGTCTTAGAGATGAGAGCTGAGATATTATGCATGAGGACCAGCATAAAGGCCTTCCCCCACCACCCCCGCCCCAGATTGTAGAGCATAGGAAGAGGAATAATGTCTAGTAGAATTAGAAAGGTAATTTGGGCTTAGGTTTTGAAGAGCTTTAATCGCCAAACATATTTTATCCTAAGAGCCATAAGGACGATCTCCTGAGTAGGGGAGTGGCATGGCCAGACCTGAGCTTGCTGAAAATCCTTTCAGTAGGTGAATGGAGATGGACTGGAGAAGGAGACACTAAGCAGGGATGCCAAATAGAGGGCTGTTGAAATAGTCTAGGCAGGGGATGATGAGGACCTGAATTAACATGGAACATGTGTGAGGAAGAGGGAGAGGAGAGAAGAGATGTAGAGGTAGAAATGACAAGATTTTGCAACTGATTAGATATGTGAGCAGGCTAAGGCTGCATCACAACCTCTTTGGGAGGGATCCACTTCTTAAAGATCCCTGGCCATAGGCATCTGATGACCTCTTGAGATAGCCCATTTCACTTGCACAGCTCTGGGAGAAAGTTTTCCTTTATATTGAGCCCAAATGTGAATCTCTGCAAATACTTTTCATTACTTCTAGTCATATCTTCTGGGACAAAACAGAATAATTCTAATCATCCTTCCATAGTGCTGCTTCAAATATCTGAAGGCAGCAACCATACCCTTCTAACCCGTATATCTTCTTTTCTCCAAGCTAAAATATGCATTTTCTTCCAGTGATATTTGCATGTCACATTTCTGAGTTCTCTTGCCTTTTCTAGTCTAGCCTTCCTAAACAGTGGAACTCAGAAATGAATCCAGTACTACAGATGTAGTGTTATTAGAGAAGAGTGCAGTGTACCTTGTATTCAAGGGTGTGCTGGAATTAGCTGATAGGGGTTCCACAGAGACAATTATTCCATTTTCAGTGTGAACATTTACACCTTGGGAATCAAAGAATGTTACATATCAGGGCTTGATGTATTGATTTGTTGATTGTCTAGACTTACAAAAGTGAAGAAAAGGTTAATATTGCACATCAAACTTAACATTTTAAGTGCTTACTTATGGGCCACGGTGCCATAGTACCTGACACATTGTAGGCACTTAGTAAATATTTATTGATTGAAAAATGTATCCTGCTTTTTTGGAAAGCCAGTTGTTAAACATTTACCAGCACATCCCTGCTTGTATTTCATTCTAATCTCTTAACTTCTATTAATGCAGCCCAAGATTGGACTAGCCCTTTGGGGCTGCTATGTCACACTGTTGAGTCATTTCATCTGCTGTCCACTAAAACCTTTAGCATTTCCTCTCATGAACTGCTGCCTATCCATGGCTCCATCTGGTACAGTCCTTTCCTATTAAAATTCACTTAATTAGTTTTGCCCCATCATTCCAGCCTATTGAGCCCTCCTTGGGTTGCAGCTCTAACATTCAACATAGAAGTCTTTTCTAGCTTTGTGTCATCTTTAGAATTGATGAGCATGCAACCTTTGGCTTCATTCAAATCATTGACAACCTTTTTTAATACAACATATGAAAGAGGAAAATATTGTTGTATAGTATTTGGCAAGAAACTTTCCCTTCTTTTTTGTCCCATGACCTCCCACCCCAGCCCAGGATTTTATTGATCATTCTACCCTTCTGATGTATTCTGTAAACTGGTTGTAAATATATTCAATTGTCTTGTCATCTAGTCACATTTCCACTTCTTCTCTCTGTTGAGAGACTTTGTCAAATGCCTTGTGGAAATCAAGGTGTTTTTCTCTGTGGAATTTGTCTGATCTATCAGTCTAATAACCCTATGAAATCAGGAAATGAGGTTTGTCTGGAATAGTCTGTTCTTGATGAAGTCATGCTGTATCTGGTAGAGCACTACTTCCCTTTCCAAATGCTCACAAACAACCTTTATAATAGGTTCTAGACTTTTGCCAAGAGCAAAAGTCAATCTGATGATTAAGAGTGGAGGGAGAGGGAAACAGAGATGATACAGCTCTAGACAGGTATTTTGTCAACAGTAAGAAGTGACATCTGACAGCTTGATTTCAATGGAAGATCAAAAAATGCCAGGGACAGATACCCAAACCTAAACAATACATAGCTGTCTGGGGTCATTGAGTGGAGTAGCAGACAGCCATACATACCACCATAACCTCTGAGGGCTTCACTGCAACACATTGTAATATAAGAACTGATGCTCATAATGATGACTAAGTCATTAAGTAAAAGTTAAACTATGTTCTATATCTTTTCTTTAAGAAGGCAGGAAAGTATACACTTTTTTTTGAAAATTCTGCTCAAATTGGTTAAATTAAACAAAATACATACAGAATTAAGTCTCACTTATTTTGAAGATTCATTCATGCAGTGTAGCTCAATCCCTGATCATGTTCAAATTGATGACAGACTGCTGCTATATATTTTTTAAATGAGTTAATTTTCCATGAAATATAATGCTATCTTCCCCCCATACTAGCACTGATTCTTACTCTTTTTAATAAAAAATAACTTACATTTAAACAGAGCATTTGCTTTACAAAATACATCACTTTTCTAAGTACAAATTTTATCATGTCCATTTATCAAATGAGGAAATTGAGGGTTAGAGAAGTTCAGAAATTTGGTCAAGATCACATGGCTTGTAATAGTAACTAATTTCTAATAACATTTTAAGAATTACAAAGCCTTTTTTTCACAATAGCCCCTGTTAGATTGACAGTGAAAAATTTTAGAACCTCAGATTTTAAGTGAGAAAACTGAAGCTCAGAGAGATAAGATGAAATGCCCACCATCACAGCTGTTGTCTCAGAGTAAGGCCTCAAACTGAGATCCTTGAGTGTTAAAAGGAGTGCTCACACCATTCCCTTGGGGCTGGAAAGTGCTCTTAGTTTACAACTACAGTCACAAACACACACACACACACACAGAGTAGATACTAAATAAGTGTTTGCTGAGTGAATAAATGGCCAACTTGGTCTAGAGTCTCAGCAATTTCAGAAAAATCTTGAGTTATGGTTCCTAAGAACAGAGCTCATCTTAAGTAAAGCCCCAGATAAAGGAAAAGTTTGTCTGAGATAAGGCTGTAATTTGATAGTAAAAATGATCCTATTGGGATGAGGCATTAATCCTGATTCTTTTTTATTTTTATTTTTTAAAAAGATGGCCACTGCCTTGCTGGGCACCTGAGCATTCATTCATTCGACTATCACCATAGAGAGGTTTCCGAGTCTGGCCCCTTGCACCACCTAGTGGTTTTGGACAGAATAGCTGGATGGAGCAAAGAGAAAAGTATAAAGAGAGAGGGGGAGGGGAAGAGAGGGAAGAAAGACAGATAAGAAGACAGATATACAGACAACATCCCTTAGGAATCGTGTGGGTGCAGGTGCAGATATGGGTCTGATCAGTTCCCCTGCCTGTCTCTCATTACTATGTCATCCCGTATTCTGGGCCAGACCTAGATCTGGCAGTTAGGCAACCTCATGAATCCTGAACAGCTGAGGGGTGGGGTTAACTTAGTTCCCTCAAGGATCAGATTTGGAGCAGAGTGTATGTGGTATGTGTACTCATGGGTCTGCATGTTTAATGTGCTCTTGAGTCATCAAAAAGGTAGGAGATATAGGTTCAGACCTCCTGAAACAGTGTTATGTAGATAAAACTGAATTGGCAATTAAATCCTTCAAGGTCAACATTCCCTTGATCCATATGCTTATTTGATTGCCTGGTATGTTGTGTATGTATGTATTAGAGATGATCTATTGGGATGAGGGGTGGAGGCCTTTTTGTAAAATATTTCAGTCTCCCCATTTTTATTCTACATAAAGATATTTTTGCCGCATTGGAAGTTTCCAGCATTACTAAGCTTTAAGAGAGAATTGATTCAGTATGTTTTTAGTATATGTAGAGAGATATATATATCTCTCTCTCTACATATATAGGTTTGCATATACACGTGTATATGCCAGATGTATAATTCATTACACTTCACACATGGGTATATGATATGTATATGCATTTATGTATATATGGGGTGAGAAATTTTTGCTAAGCAAAATACAGAACACTTACACACAGCCACATACCCTACACGCACATATATCTCTCCCAAAAGCAACCTTTCTTCCTCACTCCATCCTGAAAAATCTTTTGAGACATGACCAAAGGCTCACAATGTCTCTGAGAATCAATCTTAGGGCATGTTATGTCCTAATTCAGAAGAAGCACTACCATTTCCCAAATTGGTATTTTCCATTCTGTCCCCCTCAGACTCCCCCAAAGAGAGGCGATGCCTTTGTTATGGGTTTAGAGGTCAGGAATCCTGAAGAAGACAGAATCAGAGCTAGGAGAAACGTTCCACTTAAATATTCAAGGTCACCCACCAATCACAAAAGCAAACTGCAGTCCCCAGCTGGACTGACAGAGGGTCTCCGGCATCCTCTGGACATTCTGACATTCTCCTCCCTCTCACCCCTCTACCCCGCTCCGTGAGGGCTGTGTGTGTGTGTGTTGTGTTTTTTGGTGTGTGGTGATGGGAAGATAACGAAAGCAAACAAGAGTAGGAATTGAGACTACGTGGTCCATTTTTTTTTTTAAAGTCCTAGACATCAAGGACCATGGCAAAAATCTGCATTCTAATGTTAGAAAGTGACTATACCATGCTTCCCCTTCCTCGAACATTGAATTACCATTTGTAAACCAGCCTTCTGCGCCTCCCGTTGCCCCTCCCTAATGTTTCCTCCTGACTCAGCTGAAGGAGAATGGTGAATAATGTATCTCTGAGGAAGAGCTGGGTCTGCAAGACTCAGCTAATCATATAGAAATGGTGTTTCCGATTTTCTGTTTGCCACCATTTCATTGATATCCTGAGAATGCCGCAAAATGGTGGCTAATACTGGAGGGGGGGTGGCGGGGGGGGGAGCGCGCACAGAGAGCCTCTGAATTCTAGTTGTGTTCTCACTGCTCAGTCTTGCCTGTGTTAGACTAGGACCCTAACCTAGTTGCTCAGAGGATTTTGATTTCCATCCCCAAGCTGATGTGAACTCAGGTACAAGTCACTGCATTAGAAAGCAGTGTTTTCTCAATATTGTTATTTTTAAGGAAACATACTGAGTGAAGCTTAACTTCCCTATCTCTCAGGGAAGGCAGTTCTGAGCAGCTTTTCTTAATGAATCAAGTAACATTCCTTTCAGATGTATGACTGTGTTTAAGGGAAGCACTGTGTTGAGGTCAGTTGTTGAGAAGTTTTCATTTATTTTTTTTTGGTTCCCCACATCCAACCCCACTGAAAAATACCCCCAAACATGTGGAAATGTTCCATTTTTTTCAGAGATAAAAGCGAGTGTTCAAATCTTTCACAGTCCTGATCTGAAAAGAGATAAAAGTAGCAACTGGGGCGGGGGGGGGGGGGCGGGGGGGGGGGGGGAATGCTACAGAAACGCTGCATTGTGCACCCTAATTTAATCATTGTGTGCACTAGAATTTCCTCGCATAAATTATAGCCTCAATGATTGCATCACTTTCACAAAAGGTGGCCTCTAATCGATTCAACACTAAAAGAGATCACTGCTTTTTCAAAGCAGGGAGAGGATGCCCCGCAGTCTTAAGAATCAGGGAATTGCACCTGGTGTTCACATGGCAGGAGCCCATCAAGCTCTGAGAGTTTCTTCCGCTACATTTTTTTCATCTTGACATTTGCTATCTGCCTGATTTTTTTCGCTTCTTCTTCTTTCCACAATAAAGAACTGCTACAAAGGGGCACCACCCTCCTGGAAGATTTGGGCTTGTGAAGCTCGGGCAAAACAGGGAAAACGGGGGAGGAAAACCTTGATTAGAATGGCCCATGTCTTACCACATGCTGCTTTCCTTACCCCTTCCTCCTCCTCTCCCTAGGACAAATGCAATTTTTAAAATTCTCTTTCTTGAAATGAAGGTGTGCCTCTCTGGATCTGATAATAACCAGCACCTGCTTAACTGAGGGGATTCGGATTTGCAAGTTATCCTTGCCCAGGCCAGGAGCCCTGAAAAAGGCTTTTTGTGACACTGGGGGTTCAACAAAATCAGGACTATTTAAACAAGGCAGTCATTAGCCCATACTGTCTTGCATTGTGGTGGTCAGGGTCAACATTGGACTTTTTTTTCTTTTTTAAATAAAGAGTGTTATAGGGACAGAAGCATGCAATTCCCACCCTTGGAGCTTTATAGGAAGAGAAGGAGGAAGGAAGGAAGGAAGGAAGGAAGGAAGGAAGGAAGGAAGGAAGGAAGGAAGGAAGGAAGGAAGGAAGGAAGAAAGGAAGGAAGGAAGGAAGGAAGGAAGGAAGGAAAGGAAGGAGGAAGGAGGAGAAAGAAAGAAAAGTACACACTTTGTATCATTATGACAACCTCTAATATCCACATCACAAATCTAATTCTACTGCAGTGTTGGGATTTGTATGGAGGAAAGATCCAAAGAATGCATTAGCACAGGCAAGTTTTGATGTTAACAATTGATACTGCCTTTCAGCAGGTGAATTAAAACAGATCAAACATAGATCAGTATGTCCCCATTTTTAATTTTAGCAATACAGAGAGGAAAGGTCTCTGAAGGGGAAACTTATTTATGCTTAGCAAAAAAAGTGTTTGTAGTTAAGCTGTTCTATATCCATATATATGTTATCAAAGGAAGAATGTCTCTAGCTAAACTGTCTGCATGAGGATTCAGTGGGTGTTAGGATTGTGAGAGATGGTTGCATGTTAGGATGGTTGAAGAAAAATATTAGATAATCATGTTTTAAATTGAAATTTTAAGGTCTCCTTCTCCTGCTGGGTCTTGTCTACAGCTACAAATAGCCATTGCTTGGGATGAGGGGTGCCAAATTAAAAACAGGAAATTTTTTAAAATAAAAAGTAGATATTTAAATTAAAAAAAAACCTCAGTGGGGTACATTATTCTTTGATCTCACTTTGACTAAAACTACCATGCCAAATTAAGTGGAGCTCTGAAGTAATTGTCCCAATAATTTCGGGGTGGGGTAGGGGTTGTATGATTTTAAATTAGAAAGAATTTGGTTATTGTGGTTATATAGAAATAGCCCTATAACTTAAACATCTCTCAGGCCTGCAAACAATTTCACCAACCTATAACTTGTCCCACCCACACTTAGCATTTAGTCTTAGACCCACCCACAATTTAGCATTTCTAATCCTGCTTCCCATAGCCTTGCTGCCTAGCAGATCCTTTCAGACCAAAAGAATACAATCCTTCCAAATGATCCCATGGCATATCTTGCTAAGCTTTCCGCAGAACTCTGGTACCGTTATCTGCATTCTCTTCAAACACAAAGGAACCAAGGTACACCTATGTATTCTGTGTTGCATGCATACAGCTCTCACACACATCCATCAGTATGTGAAGCCACAACAGAGCCTCTTCTCTGGCAGAAACAAAGGTTGCAAAATGCTTGAAATAGACTTACTTCATCCCTCATTCGGGGCTATTTGTAAGACTAGATCGATGTAATAGGTAAAAAAAAAAAAAAAAACCAAAAGAGCCCTGGGTTTAGAATCAGAGGACCTGGGTCTGAATACCATCTCTGCTACTTGCTCCCTGGGTCATCTTGCGTTGGTCACCTAAACTTTTCTGGGCTTCAGTCTCTATCTATAAAATGAGAGGACTGGACCAGATAACCTCTAAGCGCCTTCTAGTTCTAAGTATATGATCTTGTGAAAAGCCTAGCTAAATTGAGAGAGGTTTATCAACAGGTGAGTTGCAAGGTAAATGATTTTTGAGCCAAAGAATCTCTCGAAGGCTATCTTCTAAGTCTTAGAGAGGATGCATTCTGTATCTATAGGAGGACACTAAGGAAATCCTGAACCCCTGAAGTATTCAAGAAAATTGTTTCAGAGCAGTGGAATCAATTCAAACCTTCCTCATGCACTCATCGCCTTCTCCTCCACTCTTCCCACCATATCCTAAGAATTTAATAACAAGCAGATAGCAGCAGGTGAGGGTATTGACAACATTAAGAATGGAACCTACTGGCAAAGGTCAAGGACAAAGAAAAGTATGCTGTCTGGTCACTTAGGATAACATATGTGGTAACTATTGATTCTATCTGAATCCTGTTGCCTTACCTCCAGAAACACAGGACTAGCCCAAAGAAAGGTCTTAAAGTATATGTTCAATACTATAAATTCAAAACTGGAAGAGAAAGTGAACCATTGAATATGAGCATGTTCTAGAAGAACCATGCCAGGTTGGGCAAATGGGGGAAAAAGCAAAACAAACAAAACACTAGATTAAATAGAGAACCTGAATGCCATCCCAACTCTGCTTCTTACTAGATGTGTGCCTTCAGGAAAATCAATTCACTTCTCCACGGCTCAGTTTCTTCATCTGAAAAATGAGGGAGCTAGAGCAGGCAATCTCACTCAGATCCCTTCTTGATCTTGTTTCTATGACAACATCTACTTCAATTCCATTTTATAGGTGAGGATGCTAAACTCATAAAGGAGAAATAATCTGCCAGAGATTACTCAGTTATTTAATTAGGCTCACTTGAGCCAGGCCTAGAAACCAAGTTTCTTAAATTCCAGTCCAATACACTTCTAGACAGCTTGCTACCTACTATCTACTCAAAATCCTCGGTTTGTGCTTTTCCTCTCTCCTCTCTCTCCCTATGGAAGGACAGCTCAGAAAATTTATCTTCTTCCCTCCTCTCTTATTACAAACTACTCTAAGGCTTAGATCAGTCAATTGACCAATCTGTCAATCATCAAATATTTATTAAATACTGTACTATGTTCCAGAAATTCTCCTAAGCCCTGAAGATACAAGGAAAAAAAAACCTGTCCCTACCCTGAAGGACATTACATTCCAAAGGTGAGGACAGCAATATATGCACAGATCTGCGCATACAAGATAAATTTCAGATAGATGGAAGGTAATCTCAGAGAGGAAAGCATTAACAACTGGGAGGGCTGGGGAAAGCTTCATGGAGAAGGTGAGACTTATACTGAGACTTAAAAGAAGCCACTGATTCTGAGTCAGAGATCAGGAGGGATAATATTTCTGTCAGGGAGAAGAAGCAATGCAAAGATGGGAGGTGGATTTTTGCGTTTAAGGAACATCATATAGGTCAGTGTAGCCAGACTAAAGAGTATACAATGGGGATTAATGATATTTAAAAAATAAATAAATAAAAACACCAATAACAAACATATTGGAAAGACAGAAAGAGGTTAGGTTGTATAGAACTTTAAATGCCAAAAAGAGTTAATATTGATCCTTCAGGAGATAGGAAGCCACTGGAGTTTATTGGATTGAGTGGAGGAAATGAGGGAGATGGAGCAACCTGTGCTTTGGGCAGATCACTTTGGCAGGTATGAGAAGGCTGGATTGGAGTGGGGAGAGACTTGAGGCAGGGAGACCAATCAGAAACTATTACAATAGTTGAGGCAAACTACCAGGTCTGTATTCCAAAGAGATAAAAAACAAAAAGAAAAAGGACCCATAGGTACAAAAATATTTATAGCAGCTCTTTTTGTAGTGGCAAAGAACTGGGAACTGAGGGGATGCCCATCAATGTGGGAATGGCTGAAGAAGTTGTGGCATGTAATTGTAATGGAATACTACTGTGCTGTAAGAAATGATGAGTAGGATGTTCTCAGATAAACCTGAAAAGACTTACATGAGCTGTTATAAAATGAACTGAGCAAAACCAGGAGAACATTATACACAATAATAGCAAAATTGTATGATGATCAGCTGTGACTGACTTAACTCTTCTCAGCAATACAATGATACAAAACAATTCCAAAGAGCTTAAGATGAAAAATGCTATCTACTTCCAGAGAAAGAACTGATGGAGAAAGAATTGATAAAAGAACTGAATGCAAATCAAAGTGTACTTTCTTAAAACTTTCTTTTTTTTCTTGGGTGTTTTTTTTATTTTTGGTTTTGTTTTTTTTTTCACAACATGATTAATGCAGAGATGTGTTTTACCTGTCTGCGCAGATATAATCTATATCAGATTGTTTGCCTTTTCAATGAGGGGAGAAGGGAGGGAGGGAGAGAGAGAATTTTTAACTAAAAATTTTAGAAAATTAATGTTAAAAATTGTCTTCACATGTAATTGGGAAATGTAAAATATTAAATAAATATGTTTAAATAATAGCTAAAATAATAAAAAAATTAAAACAAAAAAAGGGTCCAGATGAGAGGTGATAAAAGTCCAGTGGTAGTGGCTGTGTTAGTAGGCAGAAGGAATCTTGTTCAAGACGTGTAGGAAAAAAGAAATGATTAGATTTGGCAACTGATTGTGTATGTGGGGTGAGCATAGAGAGAAGTCTGAGGATGACACCTTGGTTACAAGCCTGGGTTATTTATATTTTACTATTAATTTAGACCAGTTTGTTATTTATCTCTCCTAGTTGGATTTACATTTTAAGGCTTCTCTCTAATTGAGGAATGAAAAGGTTTTATCCTCTGTCAATAAAATACCAGCAGCAGCATCCTCAAGTTCATGTATGTGCAGGGTTAGGGGAACCTTCCCCTAAGTGTCTGGGATATTATACTATGAAGGAAGCTACCTACTCCACTTATCTATAATGAAGGCTTCAATGGGGGGGGTTACCCAGTGTCTTTGGATCTGGATTCTTTTGTTCTTCCATTATTTAGGCTGGCTGTTTTGTGGTCTACTCAACAAAGGATATTCAAGGCCTTCCACAATCTGATTTCAACCTACCTGCGGCAGCCTTATCTCAAATTGCTCTACCCTTTGGCCAAAATTCACTATGCACTGGACAATCATTTCCTATGCCCTATTCTTCCTTACCTCATCTCTGCTTGTTAAAATTCTTTACAATATACAAAAGCCATTTCAAATACCAAGTCTTCCATGTTCTCTTACTTGATCATCCATCAGAAATGAATTTAATTTTTCAGAATTTTTACAGTATTTTGTACATCTTTTTCTCTTACACACATCTACCACATTTAGTATACAACAACAAATTGTTATTTATGCAGTACAGTACATATTCCCTCCCTTAAGTCCCTCTCCCCTCTCCCCATACACATTAGACTGGAACCTGTCTTTTTTTAATCAATGAATTTCCTCCTCCTGGAGCCAGGAAGACCTTGAGTTAAGTCCTACCTCTAATACATGCTGGAATGGTGAAGATGGGCAAGTCAATTAACCTCTCAATCTTCTAGGCAACGCATTAAACTATAAATGAAAGAGACGAGAAGGTGCCAACCTGTACTGGTAGAACCCTCATTTTCCATACCAGCAGGTTCTCTATGTCAGTGAAATCACGGGTCCAACCCCTATTCTAATCCTCTTACTATTTTTGTTCCTAATAGGAGCCTAGAGAAGGCTTGTTAAATTTAAATGAAATCATGGAGTCATAGCATTAGAATGGATTTTAAGGGTCATCTAACCCAGGGCTTCTTAAACTTTTTCCTCTTGCGACTCCTTTTTCCCATGTTGGCAGTTTCATTAGCGCATGGCATGAGGGCCTGTATAGTGCAAAGCTGCATGCTTTGTGTTCAGAACCAAGGCTGCAGTGAAGTTGCCTGACGCAACATGGGCAAGTGCTGCCATAAACACCTCAGATTCATTGCGCTTTTGATTTTGAACTAAGTTTTGGTCGTGGTGTGTTCAGAAACCTTTTACTGTTGCCAAATTTTTTGTGGCCCCATATGGGGTCATGATCCACAGTTTAAAGAAGCACTGATCTAACCCAACTCACTCAATTTAAGAATGGGGAAACTGAGACCCAGAAAGGCAGAATCACTTGTTCAAGGATGATGCCTGGTTAGTAACAATAGTTTTGTATTTTTTTAATAGACTATAGTACTTTAAAACTGCCACAATACAATGAAAAGCATCTTCAAATTAATGTAGTTATTTGTAATGTAAGTTTAGTTGTGAAATATACTCTCTTTTCAGCAGAAGGGCTTAATAATAGAATTGTAGTCACGTTCATGAAGCTTCCTGGCCTTGTTTGAAATAAGGAATCATTTTTCCTTTTGGGTTCACAGCACTAATTTTCTAATCCATGGTATACACTTTATGATTTGAGAATCTATTTTTCTTCAAACTGTCCCTTTCTTGGACTCCTGACCTAATGCTATAATCCCTGAAATGGTTCAATGTATTTCTGGCATCTGAAAATGCTAGGGAAAAAAATTATCAGTCCATGTTTTCAAAAAAAAGTTATCAGCTGAGGATAACAGTTCAAGGCCTATTTCAGATATTCAAAATCCTAAGAGTCTGAAATCTCCAAAATATCTGAATAATAACACACAGAGAGAATCGACATCTCAAAATGAAATTGTATTCAACTTCATTCTCCTTGGGTGGAGGAAAACAGTGATAAATTTCAGCTCGAGTCTCTCTCTCTCTCTGTCTCCCCCTCCTCCCTCTCTGAATAATTAAAAACACATAATGGAAGTACTTTCCCAACTCTATAGAAGCAGCAAGCTTTGGGTTGACAATAGAATAATCGAATAATCAGAGAACAAGGAAGTTCGGGGGGGGGGGTCTCAGGAAAAGCATGTGTGCAATAAAAGAAGATGCGGAGGATGCTGAAAGAAGACAGAGAGAGGGTTTTCACCTACCCGGGTTGAGTACATAGAGTGATTGGAGAGTGGGGGTTGGGGACCAAGGGGACTTGTGGGGAGGGCTGAAGCCAGGGAGTTAATGCAGGCAGAGATGACCAAGCATGAAAGAGCAGGTGTCTAATGGCTAAGCACATCAGGGGGCAGTTGTCTAGTAGGGATAGAATCACTTCACACTGTTACTTTTATAGCTTTGCTGGGGCACACAGTCATTTTTCAACAGAAGCAGCCCAGACTAGGAGGATTTTGACTCTGACTCTCTTTGTGATCCTGGGCCAATCACTGAACTGCTTGGTACCTCAGTTTCTCTTCTCATAAAATAGGGAGCATGATCCCTACCCAGTGGAAATAGGCTCCTTTCTGTAGATTAACTCAAGGTTATTAACCACCAGAAGCAAAGGAGAAAGTTACCAATAGCTTTAATTCTACCCTGCCCCCTCACTTTTGGAAGGTAGCAGCCGTATGTGAGTAAGGCAACCCATTACACACAGCTTCTCTTTTCTGAAAATATGGCAACATCTGTGAAGAGAGGTGAAAGGAAAACTCTAGTGATTTACCAACATTTTTTTGTAGATTGTATTTTCACCAGGAGATATGTTCCCCTGGCTCAGAAATATGTTCATACCCATGGTAGGCCTGTCCAAAGAAAACTGCCTTTAAGCTGTAGAGTAGAATAAACTGTTTGAGGATATACAATTGGATTCATTAAGGAAAGAAAGAAAGAAAGAAAGAAAGAAAGAAAGAAAGAAAGAAAGAAAGAAAGAAAGAAAGAGAAAGAAAGAAGAAAGAAAGAAAAAAGAAAGAAAGAAAGAAAGAAAGAAAGAAAGAAAGAAAGAAAGAAAGAAAGAAAGAAAGAAAGAAGAAAGAAAGAGAGAGAGAGAGAGAAAGAAAAAGAAGCAATAGTTGAACACACAGAAAATTATGGTACAACCCACTCTCCTGACAGAGACTGCAATTCTTTTTATAGAGGAATAAATTTGGTTCGACTACTTTAAGCCACAACTCTGGATTCGGCTATTAGACTCTTGTTTCAGGGGGAAGGGGAAAAAATCTCCTTTTTCTATGCTTATGGTCAGATGCTAGGAGGGAGCCCAATCTTCTTGGAATGGATACCACTCACGACCTTTTAATTTGATGAAGGAAATTGCTTGGATCCCATGCTTTTTAATACAGTTTTAATAGAATCCTTCAGAGACAGTGAGACGGTCCACGGCTGCTTCTCTTGAAAAATAACTGTATGCCACAGCTAAACTATAAAAGTAACAGTGTGAAGTCACTCTACTGCTTGCTGTTTGGGATGGCAGATGGGAAGCAGGTGCATTTCTGCAGGATGAGCTGAAGAAGAGGGGCTTAATGAGCTAACTGCTTCCAAAAGAGCCTGAATTGCCACTGTGTGGGCCTCCAATACCCCTTTCTGCAGACTCTTTTAACTCTTTTCATGATGGGTCATTGTCCTTCAGGACAGCCTAAAGTGATGCTACTGATGCTATTATTCCCTGAGTGGACAAACAGGTCAGCACAGATCGCCATGGGACTGGTGAGCCCTTGCCTGGCAATTCTATTGAAGTTGTTCTTTGGGATCCAGACCACAGCTGCCTCCTTCCTACAAGGCCTGTCTCTAATTGTAGTGGGGCCTCAGCCTTATGGTCTGCTTCAGTCCCCACAACCTACTGGTAGCTGTTCCTTGGCTACCAACATTCAGAGGATTTTCTATTGTTTCAAATTATACTCCACTTTTGTGTGCTTCCCAAAAGGAGTTCATTCTGTCTGTCCAGTGTCTTTATTGCTATCTTTTGTATGAAATGTTGCTGGACTTTCCTGACCACTTCGGGAGGGGAATTTAATGAGGGGGAAGCACAGACTGCTGGAAGCCATTGTTGTAGAGTGGAAAGAATACTAGCTCTGGGTTCAAGTGCCTGCTCTGCTGACAACTAGCTACATCTCTGTGGGAAAGTCACTTAACTTTTCTAAATCTCAATTTACTTATACATAAAGTGTGTGTGGGGGGTAATCATCCTTGCATTAAGCTATGGGGGATTATGGGTATGGAGCACCGCATATAACATCAGAATTTTTTCCATAGGTTGATTGATTTTGTTGAGCTTTTTTTTTTCCATCATATTTTCCCTTCTTTTAAGGGATAACTCTCTAGAAAGGGGTAGAGGAATGATATAGTGGACAATGTGGTAGTATAGTAGATGGAACATTGGTCTTGGGTAAGACCTGAGTTCAAGGTCTTACTAGAGTTGTGTGACCTTGGACAAGTTACTTAACTTCTGTTTGCCTCAGTTTCCTCAACTGAAAAATAGGGACAATAACAGCACTTACCTCATAGCATTGTTGTGAAGATTAAATGAGACAATAAATGCCTATTTCCTTTCCCCCTATAAAAATATATTAATAAAATTTATTTTTTAAAAATTGCCTGCACTACTCTGATATTCCAAAACCCTCTGGAGACTCTGCAGCTCTGAGCCTCTTAAGATCCACTTGAAGCAAATTGCCTCTCATCTGGATGCTGTGTGAGCCCCTTCTTCTGGCCTAACGTGCCACCCCCTCTTCTGTGGAAACTTCCATACTTCATGCTGATAATCTATATTTATTTTGGCCAAGCCTTTTGTATGAACATATCTCTGCCTGTGACTTAAGAGTGTGGTTGGTTTCCAATCCCTTATGTCACAAATAAAAAGAAATTATAATTTATAAGCATGAAGTATGGAAGCATTGTTTTTTTAAAATAAATTTTATTGATATAGTTGGTTTTTATATGGGGAAAGGGAATAGGTGTTTATATAGTGCCTACTACATTCCAGGCACTATGCTAAGTGCTTTACAAATATTATCTCATTTGATCCTCTCAACAATACTGTGAGATAGGTGCTGTTACTGTCCTTATTTTACATTTGACGAAACTGAGGCAAGCAGAGGTCAAGTGATGCTTCTGCTGCTGCTGCTGCTGCTGCTGCTGATGATGATGATATGTGATTATCTAGCTGATTATTTTCTGGAAACCTTTCCAGGTCCCAACCATCACCATTGTTAAGGGGCTGGAGAGATAGAGTAAAGGAATTGTTTTCTCACTTTGTAAAGCACTAAATAAATTTGAGTGGGAGTGTTGAAAGGATGCACCTTCAGATGGAGCTGGACACACCCACATCAAACTTGAAACTTCCCAGTTTGCTAAGGAATGACCTTGGTATACATGTGACAGAGAATATTGTAGCACACTATTACTGCCTTTATTCCTTGGAAATTTCTGTATTATAAAGGTTTGATTCCAAACTCCAACTCTATTAATGATTACACTAATACAAGTCCAGCTGAGTCCTAGTTCAGAGACAACAGCCCTGAGGATGTGGCTCAAGGCATACCTCATAAGGGAACAAGCAGGTCACTCCCAGATATAAGGGCTGGTTTCTAAACGGGCAAGGTCCTACCAACCTTGCTTTCCCATTGTACATATAATGAGAGTGATAATTTTAGAAAGAGCCTTGATGCACCTGAAGTGAACAGATGAGCAGGAATAATGACTGACAATGGCTAGGATCCATCTATTTTTTATGGGAAATTGTCATTGATCTGTTAGATTTCCACTAAGAAGTGGAGGCCCATCTGAACTCAGTGCTTGTAGTAGTCCTTCTTCACTTGACAGCTATATCACCTTTGTGGGTGGTCCGAAATTCTATAACAACTAATTGTTACATGGTTCTATAAGAGCCTGTTGGTTTGATCCTTTTTAGATCTCATATACATATTCTATTGGGGCAGCTAGGTGGCACAGGGGCTAGAGTGCTGGGCCTGAAGTCAGGAAGGCTTATTTTCATGAGTTCAAATCTGGCCTCAGACCCTACTGTGTGACCCTGGCAAGTAACTCAACCCAGTTTGTCTCAGTTCCTTATCTGTAAAATAAGCTAGAGAAATGGCAAATCACTCCAGTATCTTTGCCAAGAAAACCCCAAGTGGGGTCATGAAGAGTCACACACTCCTGAAAAACAACTGAACAGGCCATATTCTGCAGTGGACTATAGAATGGGGTTAATCTAGGATATGCAGCAACAAAGTCCTGAAATATTGGTCTGCAATTATATTGACCGTTTACTGATTTAATGCAACAGAATTTGTATTAGTACCCATGGTACTAATAGTCGTCCAGTAGTAAGGTTGAGAGAAGGTTTGGTTGGGAGTGTAAGCTGGTTTAAATCCTGGCTCTGGCACTCTTCACTTATCAGTATGACCTTGGGCAAAACACTTCACCTTTATAAGTCTCAGTTTCCTCAGGTATAAAATGAAGGTGATCAGCTAGATAATGTCTAAGGCCTCTTCCAACATTAACATCTGAAATTTCTATGAAATGTAAAGTGGAATGAATTCATTGTCCTGGTCAAATTTGGATTGCTTAGGATTGGTATGGAATGAATCAGTCAATCAGCTAACGAGCATTGTGCCAAGAACTGTGCTAAGCACCGAGGAGACAAAGAAAGGGAAAAGCAACATAAAAACAACACAAAACACAATCCCTGTTCTTGAGGATTTCTATCAGAGGAGACAACATGAAAATAATTATATACATACAAGATATATACAGTGTAACTAGAAGGTAATTTCAGAGGGAAGGATCATGGGGGGAGGGAACAGGAGTAGAGAAAAGCTTCTTTCAGAAAGGGAGATTTAAACTCAAGCTTAAAGGAAGCCAGAGAAAGTAAGAGTTAGAGGCAGTGAAGGAGAGCATTCCAGGCACCATGGAAAGGAAATGTGGTGCCTCAGAGGCAAGGGATGGAGTGTCATGCCAATTTAACTGGATTGTAGAGTGCAAGGAGGGGAGGAATGTTTAAGAAGGCTGGAAAGGTAAGATGGGCCCAGGTTGTGAATGGCTTTAAATGCCAAACAGAGAACTTCATATTTGATCCTGGAGGTAATAGGAATCACTGGAGTTTATTGAGCAAGAGGTAACATGAGTAGACCTGTGTGTTAGGGAAGTCATTTAAATACTTGAGTAAAGAACTGATTGGGATTGGAGCAGGTAAAGTCTGGAGACTAGGAGACTAATTGGAAGGCTATTGCAATAATCTAGGTGAGAGGAAATGAAGGCCTAGACAGGGCTTAGCACAATGCTTCACACACAGTAGATATCCAATAAATATTGATTGATTGATTGATTGATAGGACTAGGGTTCCGACTATGTAGATGGAAAGTAGGCAGCATATGTGAGAGATGTTGTAAAGGTAGAAATGGGAAGATTTGGCAATGAATTAGATATGTGGGGTGAAGGAGAATGAGGAGTCCAGGATGACATAGAGGTTGGGAGCCTACATGTCTGTAAGGATAATGCTATTCTTGACAGTAACAGGAAAATTGCAAAGAGAGGAATGTTTTAGGGGGAAGATAATGAGTTTTGTTTTGGACGTGTTGAGTTTGATATACCTAGGAGACATTGGCTGATTTGATTTTTAAAAAGAGAGAGAAAAAAACCAAATCACTGGTATTAAAAATGAAAAGGGTGAACTTCATCATATATTTAAAAGGAATAGCAAGTTGTACATAACAGATTTGCCATTTCATGTACAATCATCTTTTTTTTTCCTCAATTCTACTATGTTATCGAAATGCTTGTTTTATTTCTTAAGTTCTTTTCAACATACACAGTTTGAAATGGATATATTTTTTAAAAGGCATACCAATGAGACAGCCAAATTAAGATATATAAAAGGCACTTGTTGAAATTAGATTAGAGCTTAGGGGAGAAACCAGGGCCAGGTATATAGATATAGGAATTATCTACATAAAGATGAAGGCATGGAAGCTGATGAGATTACTACATGATGTGAGTGTATAGGAGGTGTCAGATTGGTATGTAGAGCAGGACAATCAGGGCTGGCCCTACCTACCTTGACTGAATAGCTTGACCCCGCCCCCACCCTTTCAAGCCCCTGGAGACTGTCTTCCTCCCTTAAACAGCTTAGAAACCTGTCCTGGGATGTATTACCACACCCCTGCATCTAGGCCTCCCTGCCAACTACCACCAGAAATTGTTCCAGATGCAGAAATTACTGGTCACAGCTCGAGATAGTGTAAGAATTTTTATGCCTATTTTGCAGACAAAGAAACTGAACCTCAGGGAATTTGGAACCTGTTCATAGTCATATAGCTTAGTAAATGGCAGAGCCGGGAGTCCTCTCTCATCTACACCATGCTACATGTACAGTGGGAAAAGCCCAGATTCTAGAATCTGTGGAAATGGCCTCACTTTCTTGCCTTTGATGCTTACTACCTGTGTGACCTTGGGTAAGTCACTTCAATCCTTTGGACCCCAGTTTCCTCATTTATAAAATTGGATTAGACGTAATCTAAGAGCTCTTTAAGCTCTAAGTCCTATGATTCTATGATAGCTTATATATATCTACTTATTACCAATATCTGGCACGACGCATTTTACATTTTACCAGTAGTGGCCTCGGTGAAAGACAATGTAGTTGAATTAAAATAAAGATATTTCTTTTTTATTAAGGAATTTTTTTTTCAAATTCTTCTTAACTGGTCTTCCCCAGTGGGGTTTAATACATTAGTTTAAGTTGTTAATTGCTGCTGTTGTTAAATGTCTTACTTAGAAAGAGAAACATGTTAACTGTATGTACTTGTACCTGCAGGTAATCCTACTAAGGTGCAATTTAGAAAAAACCAAACAAAGGAAATTAAATCATAGCCATTTTAGCCTATGGATGTCAGCTCTTCTCAATATACACAGTTTGGGAATCCCATGGAGCAACTACATTCCAAAGCTTCATAATTAGAGACTTCATCCTACTACTTAATGTGAAGGTTGTACAGGTGAAACTTTAGTCACTGGCACTAAGTCTCAGCCTCAGACTCCACAGGCAGTCAGAGTACATGCCTTGGTTTTCCAATTTTGTACATTCTGAAGCTTGGTGACTAGATTGGCTAGGGGTGGGGAGCTGTTGTACTCCACTTCCCAACCACCCACCAGTTAGCAAGGTTAGCATGGTAAGTAGGTACATAAGTAACTAGTGTAAGGCAGTAATAACTGGGAATTAGGAATTAATGGTGAAAAGGCAAACAGAGAAACAACTTACAATGTACAATGTACAATGGTAGCCACAAGGTACAGGAAAAAGGGGGCTAGGGCTTGCCTATGTTTAGATATTGAAATTGATTTATGGTAGGGGAGGGAGTTGTAGTGCTAAAACCAGGGACAAAAAGGAAATGGAGGTCATAGTACAAATCTGAGGTATAAAGCAATTATTTTTGGTGAATTTTTGCAATATCAAGAAGAAGGGTGTTTCATTATTCAACTGAAACTACAGTCTCCAAAATTACTGATGACCTCTTAATCACCAAACCTAATGGTCTTTTCCATCTTTATCTTTCTTGACCTCTTTGCAGCACTTGATGCTATCGATCACATTCTCCTACTGGATAATTTCTCTCCTCTTGGTTTTTGCGACACTACTTTTATCTTGATTCTCTTCCTCTCGTTTTCACTGACCTTAAGTTACCTTTGCTGTATCTTCATCTTTGTTGTATCACCTAACTAGGTATTCCCCCCAGGCTATATCTGGGTCTTTGTCTTTTTTTTTTCCCTCTCTATACTAACTTGTTGATTTCCTGAGCTCCCAAAGGTTCATACCAAGATGATTACTAGGTTTATATAGCTGATACGAGTTTCTCTTCTGAGTTTCAATCATATATCTTCAGTTCCCTATAGGACATTTTGAACTGGATTCTTTATAGACATATCACTCAATGTGTCCAAAATCTAACTTTGTGTCCTCCAAACAACCTGTCTTTGGAACTTCCCTAATATCACTGTGGTAATAAGATGGTGGTAATCTTCCCAATCACTCAGATTTGCAACTTCAGTGTCATCTTCAGCCATTCATTCAACCTCACAGCACATTCAATTGGCTGCAAAATCTTGTCATTTTTACCTTCCTAACATTTCTCATATATGTTCCCTTTGCTCCACTCACCCAGCTACCATCCTACAGAAGGCCCTAATTATCTTTAGCCCAAATTATTACAATAGCCTTATAACTGATCTCCCTGCTACAAGACTTTCCTTACTCCAATCCATACTACACTCAGTTACTTAAATAGTTTTTCTAATGTGAAGACCATATTCAGAGGGCCAGAGAGTCCTGCTGTGATATGAGTACTGAGGCTGATTCAGTCTTTCAGGATAATGAGATTTCTCAATGATCAGTTTCCTGGGCCATGAAGGCATGATGGAGAAGTCCAATACCAATGCAGTTGAAATGGGTACTTATTTACTAAACTTATTTATTCCCCACCCCCCTCCCCACCAGTAAACTCCAATTGTTCCCTGTTATTTCCAGGATCAAATGTAAAGTCTTCTGTTTGGCCTACTCATTAAACTCCCAGGGGGTTCCCTGTCACTTTTAGGATCAAATATAAAATCCTGTGTTTGGCATTCAAAACCCTTCATAACCTATCTCCTGCCACCTTTCTTACATCTTACACTGTACCTTCCCCTTGCAACAATGGGGAGAAGTCTGTGCTGGGCCCCTTCCGTAGACAGAGGTTTTAGAGATCATAGCTTGGTCCTCCAGTCAAATGATCTATTTAGAGGGTCAGAGGGCGCTGCTGAGATGTGTGTGCTAAGCCTGATTCAATCTTTCAGGATAATTAAATTTCTCAATGATGAGTTTCCTGGGCCATAAAGGCATGATGTGGAAGTACAATAGTGTGCAGTTCAAATGGGTACTTATTTACTAAATGTACTTATTTATTTACATCGTGTTTCTCCCATTAGTGTGTAATTTCTTGGATGGAAAGGATTATTTCAGTGTTTTTTGCCTTCTATAGTGTTCCTAGAACTTATCATATTATCTGGTACATAGTAAGTGCTTAATAACCACTTGGTGCTTCATTAATTGATTGGATTATGCATACTTAAGTATATATTATTGACCACTTTCAGGCATGGGAGAATCAACTATTGACTTCAAATACACAACACTGGGTAACTGAGATGTTGGTACTCAAAGGAAAGGTGGAAGGCAAACTTAGTTGGGAAGATAATTGGGCTTAGTTGGGAAGACAAAGAGAAGGACTGAGAAAGAGTAATTGAATTTAGCGTTTAAGAAATTCTTGATATTCTCAGTGTGTTAACAGTGTATCTTGTTATGGCCTTCCCAACCACCCACCAGTTAGCAGGTTAGCATGGTAAGTAGGTACATAAGTAACTAGTGTAAGGCAGTAATAACTGGGAATTAGGAATTAATGGTGAAAAGGCAAACAGAGAAACAACTTACAAAAACTGCCTCCTAAAGGTCACTTCCCTGGACTATCTGTTAAATTAGGAGAAGCCACCCAGGCCCTAATAAAATGGCTCTCTGTCCCAATAATGTCCCTTTGGTTTTTAAACTGCAGATAAGCTCTAGACATGTGCAATAAAACCAGAGAAACATGCTAATACAGGATCCCTACACTGTCACTGACAACTTTGAGATAATATTGATATGTTAATAAGTGAACCCTAAAGTGGCCTAGATAAGTTAGACCATCCCCAACCAACAGAACTCAAACCTTGTCCCTTATGTATTTCTCTACCTGCCATGGGTCCATGCTGCCCAAGTCTCTCACCT
Organism: Phascolarctos cinereus; assembly: GCF_003287225.1. Classification (NCBI taxonomy): domain Eukaryota; kingdom Metazoa; phylum Chordata; class Mammalia; order Diprotodontia; family Phascolarctidae; genus Phascolarctos; species Phascolarctos cinereus. Next base: position 196,115,016 of record NW_027555625.1, read on the forward strand.
CTAATCCACAATTATATAAGTGACTCTATGTACCCCTCTTCTTCTTCCTTTCCCCATCTCTTCCCCATGCTGTCTGCCTCCCTCTCCTATCTCATTCCCCAAGCTAACCCCAGGCCATCTGCCTCTGAAATCTCTGTGCCTTATTAAAGTGATTGATGCTTGCTGCCAGCATTAACTTTTCTGATGAATATCCAAAGAAATGGGCTTGTTCACCCTGACCCAACCAAGGATCCCTTTTTGACCCTCTTCCCTTAAACCATAAACCAAGGACACCTTGGCTGGGACTATTAGCTCGCAGCCACAACTACCATGAATGAGCTTGGCACTGTGAATCCATTGGTAGAGCAGGACTGACAAGGAACTCCATGTCCCTCCTTGAGTCAGTCCTCCTCTCACATTTTGGTTGTCAAAGAACACTTAGAGCAATTTCAGTAGAATGATAGAGTAAGAAGACATTGCAAGAGACTGAGAAGTGACTAAGAGGCGAGAAAATGGAGGTTGTAAGTGTAGACTACTCTTTTTAGGAGTTTGGCTAGAAAAGGGGGTATAAGATGATTGCTTAAACAGATGGTAGGGTTAAATGAAGTTGTTTTTTTTTAAATGGAGGCTAGCCCAACATGTTTCTAGTCAACAGGAAAGGAACTAGTAAATAGGGAGAAACTGAAGATGAAAGAGCAGGGATGATGGATGGTGAAAGTGTCCAGAGAAGACTGGAGGTGATCGGATAAAGGACACAAATAGCATTGGCCTGGGCAAAGAGAAGGGTCACTTAATCTTCTGAGATGGAGCAAAGGAGGACATAATAGGCTAAGTTAAAATGTGTTTTAAAGTTTGGGGTAGGGAACATGAGAAAGCCCACAATGAGTGGCCTTGATTTTCTCAGAAAAATAAGGTGCAAAGTCATCTTCTAAGATAAGATATTCTAAGATAAGATGATGTTGAGATCTTTCACACATGGAATAATTGGAATACACATTATTTGGGAATGAGATCAGGAGTTAATCAGTGAAGTATAAAAGGATTGTGTAGTAACATGGGCCCACTTGAGATTAGATGACATAAATTTCTTGTAGACTAAGTAGCTTGGTTTTTACTTCCTTCAGCAGCATTCAACATCTTAGAAGTAAGAGGAGACAAGGCAGGTTGTGGGATGACTTACATTTTAGAATTGGACATATATGGTAGAAAGACAGGAAAACAAGAGATTGAAGATTAGAGAACAGTGCAGAGTTGAGCTGGCTAACTATAGAGTCAAGACTTTGAAAGAAGAAAAGTAAATCTGTAGTTAGCATGACAGATTTGGAGAACAAGGAGTGGTGGGAGGACTAGAGGTTGTGGTAAAGATAAAGAATATGCTTCAGAATTGTGAAATAAAAGGAGAGATGGAAAGTGAGGAGACTGTTATACAAGCAGAGAATTTCAGAGTTCCGGATTTGGGAAGAAGAACGAATCTGGGTGATGACAAGATCTAAAGTGGCTGAGGTAAGGGAAGTTGCTGAAGTTGATGAACTAAGGGTCCAGAGAATTCAAAGGGACCTGAAGTCCAGAGTGTCAAGGTAGGGATTGGTGGTAGAAAAGAAGATTGTGATAGTAGAGGACAACTACAAGGATTTGGATTTGATAATATAAGCAAACCTCAAAATGGAAAAAGTTGCTGAGTAATGGTGAGAGGGGGAGGGTCTGGAAGTGGCAGTGGGGAGTAAAGAACATGCTGACTCCTCCTTCTATCATAATGTATCAGGTGAGTATCAGAGATGGAACAACTAGTATTGGTAAAGGTGACCATAGATGAAATAATTTGTAAGTAAACTGTTGCCATGGCCATCAGAAGGTAAAAATAGTATATAGACACATGATTTAAGATGGTGGGGAATTTATTAATGATAGAGCAGGAATTGCAGAAGGCCCTGTGTGCAAGGACAAGAATATAGGGAGGTATAGCAGAAGAAAGGAATTTGTGATTTGGTAGATAGTGATTTTGAATCAGAAGAAGCAAATTAGTGCAGTGCCTGGCACGTGATAGGTGCTTGATAAACGTTCATTAACTATCTGACTTGATAGGTGAATAGGGCAATAGGAGATGGTATAAAACTAGCTATAAAACAGGAGAAAGAACAGTATATTTGGATACTCAGCTAATCAGGGTAGGTAACAGGAGGGCTAAAGGTCAAGTACTAGGTACTGTGCAAAGCACTGGGGATGCAACTATGAGTATGTCAAACTCCCCACAAGGAACTTCCATTCTGATGGGGGAAGATAGCTCATGAAAGGAAACTGGATAAAACTGAGAGTGGGGGGATTGAATAGATGGTGGGCAAGGAGTACTGACTGAAAGTCTAGGCAAGAGTTAGGTAGAGCATAGCTTGGGCCTTCCTAAAATGGTAGTCCTTGGGAGCACCAATCAGTATAGTAGGGACTTAGGGAAGAAGTTTTTTTTTTTGTGGGGGTATGGTGGTGGTGGAAAGGTGATAGTTTAGAAGAAGGACAAATGGTCTAGAAAGAGACATTGGAAGTGATTGAGGAAAGCAAGGAGAACCTTATGAGCTCCAGGTTTGTGATCCTATGTAAAAATCTTTTAACAAAGGAGGATTCTATGAGAGAGTTTCCAGAAGTACCTGCAGTATGAAAACAAAAGATACCAATAAATTTTTAAAATTAAATAAATTATTATTTCTTCTCCCTGACATCACCAGAAAATTCTCCTATTGTCTGAGGTGCAAAGGGACTAGAAATCTGTCCCTCAGAATAAAGAAGATTTGAATTAGGACATAGCTAAGGCTGGGAGTCCACCTACTCCAGGTAGAGAGCTAGCAATTTCCTAGGCTAGACTGATTCCTATTTTTGACTCCTCTTTTTGGTGTTAATTTAAGATCCTTGACCCCAGATAGCTATCTGACTTGGATTTGGAAAATTCTGAGAAATCTGTTATATACGTGATTGTGAATTTGGATCCACAAAACTCTGTCTCAGACATTGATTAACTGTGTAACTCTCAGTAAGTCACTTCATTTCTGTCTACCTCAGTTCCCTCAGCTGTAAAATGGGGTTAATAATAGCAGCTAACTTAGAGTTGTTATGAGGATCAAATGAGATGACATTTGTAAGACGCTTAGCCTAATGACTGGCACATTAAGTGCTTGATAAGTAGATGTTACCTCACTCTCCCCTCAGCAGGTGTGGATGGGGCACAATATTTCCTCAGAGATGGTAGCCCCTACCTACCTGGGCCTTTTGTATTGACAGAAGAATGAAAGCACTGATTTTGTAGGTGGCTAGGTGATAATGGGCAGAGAAAATGGCATCTGGGAGAATCAGAAGTCATGGAGGATACTAATACCAAAATCCCAGAGACAATATAGCCAAGGTTCCCACACTCCTGGGTCACATAATGTTGGACAAGAAAGAGGTTCCCAGAATAATGGCATCTATATCAGAAGTTCCTCATCTCTTCTCATGTGCAATGGCCCCTATTTGCCTGGGTTTTTGATAGTGACAGATGGCTAAAGGCACTGTTTCTGAATGAGTTAATGGTACCAGATGGGAGTATCATGTGACAGTTGCTAAGCCCTATTAATTCTGCATCCCAAATATTTCTTGATCACCTCAGTATTTGCTACCACTCTAGTTTAGAGCCTCATTATCTCTATTGGACACAGTGATGTCTTGCTTCTTAACTGGTCTTTCAAGATTTTCCTGTTCCCCATGCCTGGTATGATCTCCTTCTTTACCTTATCTTCTCCAGAGCCATCAATGAACAGAGTGCTGAGCCTGGAATCAGGAAGACCTGAGTTCAAATTTGACCTTCAACACTTACTAGCTGTGTGATCCAGGGCAAGACACTTAGTGGTTGTTTGTTTCAGTTTCCTCTTCTCTAAAATTGGAAATAATAATAACACTTACCTTGCAGGATTTTTCTGAGGATCAAAAGAGATTTGGAAAGCACTCGGCATGATGACTAGCACATAGCAAGTGAATTTTAGTTATTTGTTGTTGTCGTTAATTATTATTATTATCACCTAGCTGTATAGTGAGGTTTGGAGTTGGATAGAATACAATGCCAAAGTCTAGAGATTTGTTGTTGGTACATACACATAATAAATGTAAAATTGCTAGCCTTACCTGGTCTCATTTGCATATTAGTCAAGGAGGATCTTTGGAAACAGGTTCACTTTGGTAATCCAGTATCTTTACAAATCTGGAGAAATAATAATGAAAGTAAGATGGTAAGAAAGGACAAGAGAAAGAAGAGAGAAGAAAGAAAGGGAAGGAAGGAAAGAAAGAAGGAAAGACAAATAAGGTGCTCAAATATCTACAGAGAAACTTTTCATGTTCATATTGGGATATTTGATGTGATTAAGTACCCAATATAAAGTGGCTGTTTCCTCCTAAGCAGTATGCCTTCAAATTTGGTAGCTACCGCTAAATGAGCAAGTGGTCTTGGTTTTCTGGACAGAAAGGCAAGCCTTACCTTCAGCTAAGTGAGAGAGGGAAAAAACAAAAAGAAAACAAAACAAAACAACTACTGCATGTTCCAGTCACTAATGTTTTTTCCTTCAGAATTTTAACTCTTTTTTAAAAAATAGCATAAGTAATAACTGATCATAAACCAGAAAAATTCACAAACTGGATTTAATTTGGTAACACAAGAAGTGCAATTTTGGGGGCACAAAATACATTTTCTTACTCTATATTTTAATTGTTTTGAATTGCTATTTAATTTACTTATTAATTTAATTACTTATTAATTTTTTTCTCTTTACTCTAAGAAATCCTTTTAAATTCATCTCCAGTTATGATCGAATTTTTCAAAAGGCGTGTGCCTGGGCCCTTGGCTCATCCATGGCTTCCCACAAAGCTGGTATCGTTTGTCGTGCTGTCATTATAACTGAAAGTTTTCTGGCCCAGACTCCTCAGGTTCCTAGCCAGTGCCTGGATCTTTCTAACTTGTCTTTCTCCTGAGAGAGAACTGCCTGATCATCTTAGGTACCTTCTCAAAGTACCTTCTTTCATAGCTACTATCCCCTTCATTTTCCCTCTTTCCTCTCAGAAAAAAATGGAAAATTGTACTTGTGACATGTCCTTGCTCTTCCTTTGCACAAATCCCCCAACTGCCTTTTTTTCCAATCAGGAGACTGTTCCCTGGGCAACCAATTCACTCTCTCCAGTCTCCCAACTGATCTGCTCAGCTTTGATGTTATTTTGCATAGAATAGCTAAAGATTATCCTTTAACTCGCCTAGCAAATCCCAGCAGCTGTTTTTTTTCTTCCCTTTCAAGACTGAGACTTTTCAAATCATCCCTCCCCACCCCCATACACATTTTAAACCCATTGACCAAACAAAACAATTTTTAATCAAAGTGGTTGCCTCAATTAGACTAACTTGCCACCAGCTATTATGTGCATTTGTTAATGGCTTTGGATGAATTTTTCTTAATGATGAAGCATTATTGATGGCTGTGGTTGCAGGGTGATTTCATAGACAGAAGCCAGCAGAACTACTGCACTAGAAGCCAGATTAGACAGCAGGTCCTCAAGCAGAAAGGCCTCTCCTCAGTTCTCCCATTCTCATTATGATCCCTGAGGCCCCCTTCCACCAAAGACTCCAAATATAGTGGGAACAGCTTGGGTGGGAGCTAGAATGTCTTGCTGCTATGATAATACATCCTTTCTTTAAGGAGGCTGTAGCAGGATATAGTTAAATGAGCAATGGACTTAGTGTTTAGAGATGTATACTAGGGGGTATATCTGGGGTAATAAAGGTACAAGCCCAAGGAAGGTATTTCGTTTCTGTGCCTCGGTTTTAGGGCAGTTAGATGGTGGTACAGTGGAAAAGCACCTGATCTGGAGTTAGGAAGACTCATCTTTATGAGTTCAAATCTGGCCTCAGACACTTAATAGCTACATGACCCTGGGCAAGTCACTTAAACCTCTTTGCTTCAGTTTCCTCATCTGTAAAATGAGCTGGAGAAGAGAAGAAAATTGCAAAGCACTCCAACATCTTTGCCAAGAAAACCCCAAATGGGGTCACGAAGAGTTGACGCAACTGAACAAAGCCTCAGTTTTCTCATCTTTAAAATAAAGATAGAAATATTCTCATGACCTACTTCAGACATAACATTATGAGGAAAGCTGCTTCTAAATCTTTGAATGCCATAGACGTGATTTCTTAGAGAATGCCCTTGTTGCCCTTTTCTGACAAGGAACCCATAGAATAATGAGAGGTAGATCTGGCAGGGATAATAGAAATTTAAATCATTTCATCCCTCATTTCACAGATGAGAAAACCAAGGAATAAGGGGAAGAGAGCTGAATTTGAAAGAATCAATCTAATCTCTGCCACTTACTTTGCTACTGTGAGCATGTCCCTTAACCCTTCTGAATCTCTCTTTGCTCATGTGTAAAATGAGCGTTTGGGCAGTGAGGTGGGACAGTGGATAGAGTACCGTACCTAAAGTCAGAAAAGTTCATCTTCCTGAGTTCAAATCTGGTTACAAATACTAGCTGTGTGACCCTGGGCAAGTCACTTACCCCTCTTTGCTTCAGTTTCCTCATCTATAAGATGAGCTAGAGAAGGAAATGGCAAACTACTCCAGTATCTTTGCCAAGAAAACTAGGTCAGGAAGAGTTGGACATGACTGAAATGACTGAACAACAAAATGAAGATTTCAATTAAATGATTTTGAAAATGTCTTCCAGTTCCAGAGAAGAGAGGATATTCAGCTGATTGTTATAAAGTTAGCATAGTCAGGTTTTGAACCTGGGTGATGTAACTATACATCCAATGCTTTATTGGACATGACCTAACATGTTACTTTACCTCTCTAAGCCTCAGTTTCCTCATCTGTAAAATGGCAGTAATAATACTTACACGTGCATAGATTTCATTCAGGATTCCTTGGAAGATATAATAACAATAAGAAATAACCCCCTCCAATGACACTATGATAATGAAAACTAGGTGAGAAATAAAACCAATGCATATATGTTTGCCAAAAGTAGTTTCCACTTTGGAAATGGGCTGGATCCAAGTATCAATGGAGAAGATCTAACATAAGTTGAGGAGTGCATCCCTGTGGATAGTGAGTTCCTACATTCTATTAATCAGTCAACAAGCATTTATTCAGTACTTACCTTGTGCCAGGTACTGTGCTAAGCCCTGCGGATACAAACGGAACTAAAAAGCAAGACAATCCCTGCCCTCAAGGAGTTGAAATTCAAATATAGAAGACAACACATAAAAGAAAGCTGAAAAGAAGAGAAGATACACTTGGGACCATGATGGAGAAGTACCAAAGAGGGCAGACTGATGGGAAATGAAGACATGACTGGCTTGAGCACATACTTAATGGAGTTTCTTGGAGAAACTCCAGTCAAAGGAGGGGACCCCAAGGGCATAGGGTACTTTCAAGGGGTGAATTCCAAAGCTGAAATGATCTTCCAGAATAAAAAGCTTTCTGGAACATGATGACAAAATCCAGAGGAGTATATCTTCTAGAGATGTTTCATTTCATGAATGATATTGTGATGATTGCATCAAACCCCAGGATATTACTGATTCTTCTGGAAGAGATCAATAATCAGCCAAAGAAATTCTGTCTGTTCATCCACACAGGAAAGACCAGAATGAAGAAAGTCTATTGTCCAGATTTCAACAAGTATTTGGATGGATCTTATAGTGTTTGTTTAGCAGTACTGTTTGTATATCTGGGACAGATCATACAGATGTAGAGTGAGCTGGGTCCAGAGTTTAAAAGGTGAAGGAGGGGCGGAGCCAAGATGGCGGAGTGAAAGCAGTGACTTGCTTGAGCTCCCCCCCCAAACCCCCCAAATACTCATAAAAAAAGGCTCTACACAAATTCTAAAGCAGCAGAACCCACAAAAAGACAGAGTGAAACAAATTTCCAGCCCAAAACAATGTGGATGATTGATCAGAAAGGTATATAGCGCCAGGCTGTAAGAGGAGAGCAGTGTGACATGAGCACGCAGGCGGCAGCGAACCTGGAACAGGCATCAGAGGACTGAATTGTGGGCAGCTGTGGCAGTTTCCAGACTCCTAAATCCACAAATGTCAAAGACAACTTAGAAGGCCAGTGGGAAAAGTCTGTTTCTGTCGGTGCTGAGAGAGGAGCATAGGGGTATGGCTCCAGTTCCCCGAGAGCACAGCCCAGGGGGGGACAGCTGCCTCCTGAGCTTCCAGCTCATAGACTGAGGGGGAATTCCGTGGCTGATCAGAGGAATTGCAGGGATCTCTGCCAGTGCTGAGGCAGGAATCTCTTGCTTTGACCGTGCTTGGATCTGGGTGACAGTTCTTGGTGGTCCTGGGACAAGGGAAGGAGTGCTGGCATGGTGGAGCTTGTAGTGGCTGTAGAGAGGAAACCCTCCTCATAATTACAGGACAGAAAGGAGTACTTGTGGTCACAGGCCAGGAAAGGAGTAAACACCCTGCCCCTTATCATACCACCTTGGAAGAACTGAAAATTTACAGGTACCTACAAGTGTCTCTGAAAACAGCTGTACAAACCCCTGAAGCTTGGGACAGTACATTCTCCACATTGGAAGCAGACTCTTACCTTAACAAAGAGTTTAAAACTCAAGTAATTGGCCGGATCATGAGCAAGCAGTGCAAAAAGAGTCAGACTATATTATCTTACTTTGGTGAAAAAGAAGATCAAAATATACAACCAGAAGAAGACAACAAAGTCAAAGCTCCTATATCCAAAGCCTCCAAGAAAAATATGAATCAGTCCCAGGCCTTGGAAGAGCTCAAAAGGGATTTTGAGAAGCAAGTAAGGGAAGTAGAGGAAAAACTGGGAAGAGAAATGAGAGTGATGCAAGAAAATCATGAAAAACAAGTCAAAACAGCTTGCTAAAGGAGATCCCAAAAAATACTGAAGAAAACACCTTAAAAATAGCCTAACCCAAATGGCAAAAGAGGTCCAAAAAGCCAATGAGGAGAAAATGCCCTAAAAAGAAAAATTGGCCAAATGGAAAAGGAAGTTCAAAAGATTACTGAAGAAAATACTTCCTTAAAAATTAGAATAGAGCAATTGGAATCTAGCGACTTTATGAGAAATCAAGACACTGTAAAACAAATCCAAAAGAATGAAAAATTAGAAAACAATGTGAAATATCTCATTGGAAAAACAACTGACCTGGAAAATAGATCCAGGAGAGAGAATTTAAAAATTATTGGACTATCTGAAAGCCATGATCAAAAAAAGAGCCTAGACATCATCTTTCAAGAAATTATCAAGGAAAACTGCCCTGATATTTTAGAACCAGAGGGCAAAATAGAAATTGAAAGAATCCAAAGATCTCCTCCTGAAAGAGATCCCCAAAGGAAAACTCCTAGAAATATTATAGCCAAATTCTGGAGTTCCCAGGTCAAGGAGAAAATATTACAAGCTGCCAGAAAGAAACAATTCAAGTACTGTGAAAGCACAATCAGGATAACACAAGATTTAGCAGCTTCTGTGTTAAAGGACCTCAGGGCCTGGAATATAATATTCCGGAGGGCAAAGGAAATAGGATTACAACCAAGAATCAGCTACCCAGCAAGGCTGAGTATAACCCTTCAGAGAAAAAAATGGTTATTCAGTGAAATAGAGGACTTTCAAGCATTCCTGATGAAAAGACCAGAGCTGAATAGAAAATTTGACTTTGAAATACAAGACTGAAGTGAAACATGAAGAGGTAAACAGGAAAGAGAAATCATAAGAGACTTATTAAGGTTGCACTGTTTACATTCTGCATGGAAAGATGATATTTATAACTCATGAGACTTTTGTCAGTATTAGAGTAGTTGGAGGAAAAAAATTATATGAATATATATATATATATATATATATATATATATATATATATATATATATATATATATATATATATATATGTATATATATATATATATATAAAGATAGATAAACAGAGGACACAGGGTGAGTTGAAGATTAAGGGGTCATATCTGGAGAATAAAATTAAGGGATGAGAGAGGATTATAATCGGAGAAGAAGAAAGGGAGAGGTAGAATGGGGTAACTTATCTCACAAAAGAAACAGCAAAGAAAAGTCTCTTACAGTGGAGGGGAAACGGGGAAGGTGAGAGGGAATGAGTGAATCTTATTCTCATAGGAGTTGGCTTATGGAGGGAATAACATACACATTCAATTGGGTATGGAAATCTGTCTTGCCCTACAGGAAAATAGGGGGAGAAGGGGACAAGAGAACAGGGGGATGATAGAGAGGTGGGCAGATTGGGAAAGTGGATAATCAGAAGCAAATACTTCTGAGGAGGGACAGGGTCAAAAGAAAGAATACAATAAATGGAAGGGCAGGATAAGATTAAGGGAAATAGAGTTAGTTTTTCACAACATGTCCACTATGGAAGTGTTTTGCATAACTGCACATGTATAACCTAAATTAAGTTGCTTGCCTTTTCAATGAGAGTGGGTGGGGAGGGAGGAAGGGAGAAAATTTGAAACCTAAAGTTTTAAAAATATATGTTTAAAAAAATGTTTTCACATGCTACTGGGAGATAAGAAATCCAGGAAATGGGGTACAGAATTCTATCCTGCCCTACAGGAAAATAGAAGGGGAAGGGGATAAGAGAAGAGGGAGAGAGATAGAAGAGAGGACAGACTAGGGGAAGGGATATTCAGAATGCATGCCATCTTGGGGTTGGGGGAGGGGTGAGATGGGGTGAAAATTTAAAACTCAAAATCTTGTGGAAGTAAATATTGAAAACTAAAAATAAATAAAATTATATTTAAAAATATTTTAATTAAAAAAGACAATGAGAGAAATTTTTTTAAAAAAGAAAAAAATGTGAAGGAAAATGAGTGCAATCGATTTCATGAAATTTCAGGCTCATTTACTGAACCCAAGCTTCCCATGAAAACAGAGACCCATATTTTCAATACTAACATCTTACTGGTGTTACTGTATGGCAGCTAGAACTGGAGTACCATTATATCTGTATAACTAAAAATGTGTATCACACAGGGCAATGGAGAGGGGCATGGTGGGAGCAAATAGGCTGCAACATATAATCAACATGGGCCTGTGAAGGAGAAAAGGAGTAAAGGATGTCATCATGGAATTCTGTGACAAAAAAAAAGATAGGTTTATTTAGCTACAGTAGGGAAAGGATATTCAGAGAATATACAGCATTGATTCAGCTGGATATAGTTTCCCTGAGCAGGTGGCAAAGTGGGCAGAATGTTGGACTTGGAATCATGAAGTCTTGAGTTCAAATACAGCCTGACACTTACTAGCTGTGTCACTGGGCAAGTCACTGAACCTTTGTTTGCCTCAGTTTCTGCAACTGTAAAATAGAGATAATAATAGCATCTAACTTCCAGGGTTGTTGTAAATATCAAATGAGATAAATTTGTAAAATATTTTGCAAACGTTAAAGCTCTACATAAATGTTAGCTATTATTGTGTTGACCATGTTGGTTTGCCAGTCAGAAGCCTAAAGGAGGAGCCCCTGGCTCTTGGCACCTTGGTTATTTTGTACCTAGGTCACTAGGAAGTCAGGTCAAAAGGATAGGCCTTTAGTCTTCTGAGTCAATTAAGTGTTGAGGATGGGTTTATACCTTTTAAGAAAAAAAATAGCCTAGACTACCTGAGTTATGATCTTAGTATAATGCTCTTATTGCATATAAACAAAGATGGAGAAATGAATATGTATAAAATACCAGGTGTTCATTATACATGTATGTATGTATGCATTGTGTACATGTATATAGCATGAGTGGATGGTGTATGGGTACATATAGAACAGGTACAATAGTCTTTGATAGTTCTAATCCAACCATATGGAAATTTTGGTAAGCCAGCTTGTTGCCATGAGTGACTCAGGGATTGATTCTATGTGATGGTAAAGTATTCTAATTGTCTCTGTAGTTAGTAAAACAAAAACAAACAAACAAACAAAAACACAAAACCAAAAGCAAAAACACAACAAACAAAAAACAATTGGTTCTTGAGCCAGGAGTTGCAAAAGGAATTGAACGTGCATACAAAAGGTGAGAACTGCCCATTTCTCCTTTCTTTCCTTGAAAGCTGTGAGTGAAGAGAGTTACTTTGAGTTTCTGAATGGAGAAGGGGCAGCTGGTGGCATTCTTTCACTTGACTATCATTTATCTGCCATTCGATCCTAGGTAGAGCATTCTAAGGTGAGACTGCCTAGGTGACCTTAAGAGTCCCATGTCTCACAATCAATTCCCAAGTTCTTTTTTTTTTTTTGCTTTTAGGCAATTGGGGTTAAATGACTTGCCCAGGGTCACACAGCTAGGAAGTGTCAAGTGTCTGATCTGAGACTGGATTTGAACTCAGGTCCTCCTGACTTCAGGGCCGGTGCTTTATTCATTGTGCCACCTAGCTGCCCCACAATTCCCAAGTTCTTCAGAGAGCACCCGAGAGTATCCTTCTTCTGATCTCCATGAGCTCTCTGTGTGAGTTCTCTGTAAGAGAAATAACCTTCTAGGTAAATGTTGGCATTTGAAAAATGTGTCAGACCCATTGCACTTGTGCTTTCTGCAGTAGAGTTTGAATGTTTGGCAGTTCAGGTCAAGAAAGGACCTCAGTGTTCAGTACCTTATCTTGCCAATGGATCTTTAGAATCTTCCTAAGACAATTCAAATGGAAGTGATTCCATTTCCTGGAATGATATTGGCAGACTATCCAGCTTTCACAGGCATATAACAATGAGGTCAGCACAAGGGCTCTGTAGACCTTCAGTTTGGTAAGCAGCCTAATACCTTTTCTCTCCTACACTTTCCTTCAGTCTCCCAAATACTGAGCTAGCTCTGGCACTGCTTGCATCAACCTCATCATCTCTGTGTACATCCCTGGAAAGTATACTGCCAAGGTAAGTGAACTTATCTACCTCATTCAGTATTTCTCTATTTTCTGTAACTGATGGTTCCATGTATGGATGGTGTAGTGCAGGCTGGTGGAGACCCTGTTTTCTTGGTGATAATTGTTAGGCCAAAATTAGCACAAGCAACAGAGAATCTATCCATACTTTGTTGCATCTCAGCTTCTGAGGCTGCATTGCGTGCACAATCATCTTTGAACAAAACGATCACGCTCCAACTCTCCCTCCACTTTAGTCTTGTCTTGTAGGCTTTTAAAGTTAAATAATTTACCATTAGTGCGGTAGCTGACCTTAATGCCATGTTTGTCTTCCTCACTGAAGGTGTCTGAAAACATTACTGAAAACATCATACTAAAAACATGGGAGCAAGCACATGGCCTTACTTCACTCCACTGACAACTGGCAAAACATGAGAGCATCTTCTACTATCCAGAACCCAGGCAAGCATGTTGTCATGAAATTGACATACAAGAGGGATGAACTTGTCCAGGCAACCAATTTTTTTTTCTTTAGCCAAAGACAAGGTTTATTAGAACATCTGTCATATTGGGCAGACTCTTAAGGAGTCTGAACATTAGTAAACTATTGGCTAGATTTTAAGAATCAGAATGGAGACAAGATGGACCTTATCTACAGAAAGACTGTGAGAGGGATCTAGGAGTGGCCAAGTAGCTTACGGTGACTGGAGGAGGGGTCTAAGGAGGATTTGGATGGGAGTGGCCAGTAGCCTGGGGTAAACAGAACTCCTGGGTCCTGGACCACTTGGCCGAGGAAGAATGGAGCCTAGCTAGGATTAAGGGTGGGAAGTGCCCTGGGGCCATAGGGAGGTAAAACAATGGAGAGCTAGGCTAGATTAAGGGTAACAGAATTAGGAGATTGGGTGTAGCCACAGTGAAAGGCCAGTTGATGGATTGTAGCCTGAAGGGAATGCCAGAGATCTGGCCATGTGGGGAAAGTGCAGGGTTTTTCCTTTATGGGGTCCAGATCCCATCCTTGTCATTCCACTTCAAACAAAAGAGACCCAAATTCTTTTGATGTAAGGGGCAAAGGTCTCAGCTTCTGATACTGCTTCCTGCTTACAAGGGGCATAGAATTGCCCCTGCCTCAATGGGGTCCCAAAAAAGAGGTCAACTGTACAATGGGGAGACGTTGGCTGTCTCCCAAACCCGCTGTTTGCTACCTACTGTAGGTGAATGGGTTGTAGTCTGGAAGACACAAATCTGACAGAAAGACTGCAGGGCCCAAATGACAGGAATAAAATTCTTTAGCTCTGTTTGGATTTAGATAATTCAGTTTTCTAAGCATGCTATATGTAATCCACCTCATAGCCAGACTCAGGAATAGCCAGGGGTAACATTCCTTTTTAAAGGAACATAATGGGGAAACTGAGCCAGGAGGATCCATCCTAGACTGAGGATAAAATTGTCCTCTCAGCTTTTCCCAATGCTGACTTCCCACCAGTATCACATTCTCTCTGAGTAGCTTGTGGCATGTCTCAGATGGTGGATTATTGACTTATCGATGGATTATGACCCATTAGACAACTCAAAATAAAATTCTATGAGTTTTTACCTCACACAGCAAGTTTCACTAATCACAGTTTAGGAAAAACTTTCAGGCTTTACATCTCACACTTAAATTTGTCCTGGTATAAAAAGCCAATCATTAGAGATTTTTGACATAATTTGACCAAATTTTGACATAATTTTCTATGAGTCCTCCTGGCTGACAGTATCAAAGGCCTTGGGGAGATGGATGAACATTGTATACAGACCTTGGTATTGCTTCTGGAATTGTGGGTCAGCAAACACCATATCAACCACTCTTCAACTCTTTTTTTTTTAAGGCAGGTGGGGTTAAGTGACTTGCCCAGGGTCACACAGCTAGTAAGTGTCAAGTGTTTCACTTCAACCCTTTCTAAAGCCACACTGGCTCTTGGGTAGATGACTATCTTCCAGGTAGCATATTAAGGAGGACTCTGGCAAGAGTCTTTCTGGCAAGTACTAAGAAAGAGATCCGTCCCCATGCCCCTGTGATTGTCACAGGACAACTTGTTTCCTTTTCCTTTATTTTTATTTATTTTATTTTTTCAAAGTAATCAGAGTTAAGTAACTTGCCCAGGGTCGCACAGCTAGTAAGTGTCTAGTTTCTCTGGCTGGCTTTGAACTCAGGTCCTCCTGACTTCAGGGTTGGTATTCTATCCATTATGCCACTTAGCTGCCCCTTCTTTTTCTTTATAAAGATGGACAATAGTAGTATCCTTGAACTCTTGAGGGATAGCCTCCTCTTGCCATATAACCTGGAAGATTTCAGTCAGCTTTTGTATGAGCAGTGAACTCCCATGCCTCATAAATCTGAGCTGAAATAGAATCAGCACCAGGTGCTTTGCCACTCAAGAGGAACCTAGTGGCATTCAAAACCTCTTCTTCAGTTGGAAGTTCGGTTAGAGAGAGATTGGCTTCAGCCTGAGGTAGATGGTCAGTGGTTTCAGCATTGCTTGATGATGGTCTATTGACAACATTATGGAATTGTTCAACCTTTCTCTAGGATCACATTCTCATCACTAATCAATGTGGCTCCATCAGCAATGAGTAGATGAGATGCACCAAAGGTCTTTGACCCATAAATAGCCTTCAGGGCATCATAAAAATGCTTTTGGTCCTTGCTATCAGTGTAAAACTGAATTTCATCTGCCTTCTTACTGAGCCAAGAATCCTGAATCTCTCTAAGCTTCACTCACACTATTTTTGATGGAGTTAAACACTGCCTTCTTAGAAACATATGGACTATCCTGCTGGTAAACCCTGTACAGAATTTCCCCGCCATTTTTATCAAGCCACTCCTGATGTTTGTGAGTATTCTGGCCCAGATGAATAAGTGTGGTGCTGTACACCAAAGCTCTGAAAGCTGCCCACTCTTTTTCTGTTCCACTATTACTAGCTCTCTCTCCAAGTCAGTAACAAACTGTTCACACATAGAGAAGTGCTCTAATCTGTTGACTTTGAGTCTTTTCATAGGTGTCATGCCGCAAGACCATCACTTGTGCCTTTCAATTAACTTCCAGAAAACAGGTTCTTCATCAGCCAGCAGTACACCATCCATATGTGGAACTATCAGTTACAGAAAATGGAGAAATTTTGAGTACTATGGATAAGTTCACTTACCTTGGCAGTACGCTTTCCAGGGATGTACACACAGTTGATGAGGTTGATGCCTGCAGTGCCAGAGCTAGCTCAGTATTTGGGAGACTGAAGGAAAGTGTGGGAGAGAAGAGGTATTAGGCTGCCTACCAAACTGAAGGTCTACGGACACACTGTGCTGACCTCATTGTTGTGTGCTTGTGTTTGTTGGACAGTATACCAACACCATGTCAGGAAACTGAATCACTTCCATTTGAATTATCTTAGGAAGATTTTAAAGATCTATTGCCAAGATAAGGTACCAAACACTGAGGTCCTTTCTTGAGCTGAACTGCCAAGCCTTCAAACACCTCAGAGGGCTGGCCATATTGTTCGAATACCAAACATGTGTTTGCCTAAAAGACTATTTTATGGAGAACTGACATGAGTCAAGCACTTATATGGAGGTCAGAAGAAGCAATACAAGGATATTTTCAAAGTCTCTCTGAAGAAATTTGGAATCAGTTGTGAGATGTGGGAGACACTGGTGCAAGACCATTCAGTATGGAATGCCTGCATCAAAGAAGATGCTGTACTCTATGAGCAAAGCAGAACTGTAGTAGTGCAAAACAAACATGAGATATACAAATTTAAAGACAACTCTATTCCAAATGTTCATACAAATGTATCCAACCTGTGGCAGAGCCTTTGAAGCTGGTATTGATCCCATTAGCCACAGTTGGATACACTGTACATTGACCCCAATATAATGATGTCATTTCAGTCTTCTTAGGATACAAAGGACAATAGTTAACTTACATACATGCAGTATGAATATACATACATATATGCACAAATTATCTCATTTGGTCTTCCTAACAATTTCTCAAGGTAAGTTGCATAAAAATTATTCAAAGCTACATAACGTGAAATGTATTTTATATATAATATGTGCATATATGCATAGTACATGCATATACATGTATACCTACATACTGCATGCATGTAAAGAGCTATCCCTTGATGACTTCCTTGTCTGTGGTATAGATAGCCCTGAGAATTTTAAGAGGAGTTAACTGAGATAAGTATAACTCATCTGCTACTGAGAATGCAAAGAATGAATAGAGAAAATCTGCTCTGTTCTTTATTATGAACAGAGAAACCATTTGGAAACAGAATGAGAGAAACTGCCCAGTAGACTGATTGATTCAGCTGAGCCATTATGCCCAGTGAAGTGTTCATTGAAGATGGCATGATCAAGCTCAGCTTAGCGATGGAAGTATATGTTCAATGCAGAAACTCTGCTCATTGAGGGACTCTTAGGGACAGTTTTTGAAATTGAAGGAAGATACCGGAGTCTACAGTTTCATAGTTATGAGTTGGCCTGGTCATATATTTTCCTTATTTGTGTGTTTTACTACCCTGACTCGTTAAGTATGTACCTACTCTCTTCATAGAAATTATTTACGTTGATGGGAGAATGTAAATGAGGTTTATAGGTAGAATGTTATATAAATATTATGTATTTTCTTGGCATTTTCAGTAAATGTTTTGGTTAAGATTAAGTGAGTATTAGTGGCTGGTTTGTTAATGGGAAATACTCCATTGGGGCTCATGAGTTTTGTTTATGGGAATAGTCATTCACCAGTGAGGTTCTATAGATAGATATATTAGATATGTATATATGATCACAGGCACACATACATGAATATAGTATGTTCATAATGCTTACATATCTGTGTATATATGTAAATATACAATATATACATGCATATATTTCTATACATTATCTCATTTGATACATACAACAATGCAAAATTCTCCATGTGGAAACTCCATCTCCTGATGTAGGGCATCAATTTATCTGTAATCTAGGGCCTCAAAAAGTTGTGTGAGGTGAATTAATTTGCACTGTGTCACAAAAATCAGTATGTGTTGGAGGAAACTTATTATGTCCATGAGAACAGTGCAAGTTTACAAATAAAGTAATGCTAGGATTTTTTTAATCAGGACCATGATGTCATCAATATCATGAAGTCCAATTATTAGAAAAGTTGTGACTAGAATTCATCTCCTGACTCTCCTGAGCAGGTCATTTCTGTTTTGATCTTGGCTTTTCTGATGTGTAAAATTATGGCTATAGATGTTCTTCGGGATCCTTTCAGATTAGAGCAAACAGGATTCTTAGAATCTCTCTAAACTAGCCTCAGACTTACACTCTGCACACATAATCTGATTTTTAAAAAAATCATCTACATTCATGTGGCAGCAGAAGCTGAGTTTCATTGAGAGCAAATATTTTCCTAGAATATGTGGGTTTTATCACAACTGTGTTATTTACTTGCTTTGTGACCTTGAACAAGTTTCTCCCCTTCCTTGGGTTTGAGGTATGGCCTAGGGAAGGGAGGCAACATGGTACAATGGACAAGGTGCTGAATTTGGAGTCAGAATACTTGAATTCAGATCCCAGTTCTGTTACTTACTCGGTGACTTTGAGCAAAGCATTTAACTTCTCTGGACTTCTTTTCCTCATATGTAAAATAGGAAGGTTAGACTAGATCATCTCTAAAGTGCCTTTTAGCTCTAAATTTGTAATCCTATGATCTCTAAATTCCCTTCCATCTCTAAAGCCAATGATCCCATGACTGTGGGATTACCAAGGAGTTGGAGCAAAGCACCAGATTCAGAGAAGTGTATGTGTGTGTGTGTGTGTGTGTGTGTGTGTGTGTGTGTGTGTGTTATATCTACATATTTATATTTTTATTTTCATTATCTTTTATTGACTAAAATTTCACTTTATCTATCATCCTTCCATTTATCTATCTATCTACCTATCATCTATTTATTTTTATTTTCACTATTCTTTAACTGAAATATAGCATTTCCTTCATTCTGTTCCTGTCCCTGTTCTTGGCTCTTCCAAAGCATGCTGTCTCATCCTGGAACTTGCCTCAGCAAGCCTCCTCTCCCAGGAACACCCCACCATCACTGCAGCCTTCTCAACATTGAACATTTCTCTATAATATCTGCCCCCTTCTCCCATTGTTAAGTTCCTCCAGGAGCCTCCATTTTGTGGAGAGGCCCAGGCCAGCCTCCAACCTTCCCTTCTAGACTTCAAAACCATTCCCCAGGCTTGGTACCTTAATCTTTTCCTCAACTTTTCCAGCTCCCTTTTGTATGTTGTCTTTCTTCATTGGAGTGTAAGCTCTTTGAGGGTAGGGGCTGTCTTTCTTTCTGCTTGTATTAGTATCTCCAGCATATAGTAAATGATTAATAAATACTTATTTCTTCCTTCCTTCCTTCCTTCCTTCCTTCCTTCCTTCCTTCCTTCCTTCCTTCCTTCCTTCCTTCCTTCCTTCCTTCTTTCCTTCCTTATCTGCTCCCTTTCACCATCTTGAGTTGTGTAGTAGAAAAAGCAGATCACTAGGTTTGTGGTCAAGAACCATGGAATCTTCAAGTTAGAAGGAAACTGGGTATCAAGTCCAATGAGTACCTAAAAAGGAAACTTCTTTGACATACTGCTGACGAAGGCTTATCCAACTTCTACTTAAACGCTTCTAGTGAGGGGGATCCATTACCTCCAGAGGCACATCATTGCCCTTTTGCACAGCTCTAATTATAAGCCACTTTCCCCCTACACTGAGCCTAAAACTTTCTGAAGTTTCAATCTATTGCTATAGTTTTGCCCCCTAGAACAGGATTTCTCAATCTGGGGCCCAATAACTTAAAAAATATTTTGATAACTGCATCTCAATATAAATGGTTTCCCTTTGTAATTATCAATATTTATACATTTAAAAACACTATTCAGAGAAGAGGTCCATATGCTTCAGACTGCCAAAGGGCTTGCTCTCTCTCTCTCTCTCTCTCTCTTTCTCTGTCTCTTTGTCTCTCTGTCTCTGTCTCTGTCTCTGTCTCTGTCTCTCTCTCTCTTTCACACACACACACCACACACACACACACACAAAATTAAGAACCCTTGATCCAGGGCCATTTTCCATATTTTGAACCTCTTTGGTATCTCTCCTGAAAGATATATGGAGAATCTTCTCTATGACTTTTCATTTTCCATTTAAAGTCCTGTTTGTCAGATTTGTAAAATTCAATATATATATATATGTGTGTATATATATATATTATATATATATTCCCCTCCCCAAACTCTAATTAGATCCATTTCATCTCTGGTCAAGCAAAAGCCCACGGAGATCAGGAGGGAAAGGGAAGAGAATAAGCATTTATATAGTGCCTACTGTACAAACATCTCATTTTATCCTGTCAATGACCCTGGGAAGCAGGTGCTATTATTATCCTTGTTTTTATAACTGAGAAAACTGAGGCAAACAGAGGTTCAATGACATGTCCAGGGTTACAGAGATAAGAAGTATCTGAGACTGGATTTCAGCAAAGGTATTCCTGACTCCAGGCCCAGGAATCTATCCATTGTGACACCTAGCTGCCATTAGCTTCCATCAAACTGACATCTAATGTTAAGTCCAGAAATGCAAAGTCTGTTTTCAGATACCATCTTTTTTATTCCTAAATCTGCTTTTGTATTCCAAAATCCTACCTTTGATCATTAGCAGATGCAAATACCACCTTTGTCCTATGACTTCACATCTCTATTCCCTAGAATAATGCATTCTAGTTTCCTTGTCCACATGTAAATCAACAGAGGTGAATCGTGGACATCAGGCCGATATACCCTAAGAGATTCTCTGTCTCATTCTGGATATACACCACACAAAGATGCAAATTTCTCTTTTCTATAGTTGGTCAACAAATAGGAAGCAGCTTAGTACAGAGTCAGAGGAAGTTATTCCAATACACACTACCTATATGACATAGAACAAGTTGCTTAAACTCCATGAGCCCCTGTTTCCTCATATATTAACTGAGAAGGTTGCATTACATGGCCTCACAGGTCCCTTCCAGTTCTAGATTTACAATATGATGTGATACAGCTGCTTTGGTGCCTTTCATCAGAAAGTTACCAACTACCACCACTTGGGATCTTCTTCTTCTGACTATTACTAGAAAACCTCTTTCTTGATATAGTCTGTGGATCTGCATTATGGGTCCTTAGAATCCAATAACCTTCCCCTCACTGAAAGGATCTAGCTCCCATTCTATAGAAAGAGGCACATACCTATCACATAGCTTCAAATGGTTAGGGATCCTTCTTCTTTTCATTCTTTGTTCAACATTCTTACACCCTATATCTTCTTAACACAGGGATTCTCTTTTGCCTTTGAATATGCTCTGTTTTTTTTTTTTTGAAGCACTCTCCTTTTAAGGAGCACTTCATTTTCACTGATAAACTGGTAAGCAGAGAGGTATTGCTTCAGCCCTTTCCCCTTCTCCTATGGTAGGGAGGCCAACTTGCTCTTTTGGTAAACATATGTCAGAGTCCTAGAGTGCTTGCAGAGGGGAAACAGCTGTGAAGCAAATTCAGCAGGGCACAAGGAGCTGTCCACTGCCACCAACTATTCTCTGGCTGCATTTATGAGCACCATAATGTTCTCTTGATGCAGGTGATCAAGGAGGTACAGCCAGGAGAAAATATTCTAACCACCCCCAACATTTGTGGGGAAACAAGTAGCATCAGCAGAGAATTAAGTAAATGAGAGTGAGGTGGAGCTGAGAGTCCACATAAATGGGGGAAGGACTGAGAATTTCAGAATTTTGAATGGATTGAAGGCTAAGGGCATAAACAGGCTTCCTTTACTCCTTACTGCCTATGTCCAGCCTGGTTTAGTGAATTGGAAAGAGTGTGCAGATTCTGGGTCCTGACGCCCTCCTTTGTGGTCATAGTTTGCAAGAGCAATAAGTAAAAGGTCTACTTTGTTGTAGCTGCTGATATATGTGTGTTGTGATATGGACGTTCACATACACATTTATAAATGCATATGTGTATATAACATGTAGATATCCATATGTATACATGCATGGATATTTGTGTATGCACACATATATACATGTGTGTATGTATGTATGTACAATGTATATATCAGAGTCAAAAGGCCTGGGGTGGGATCCTGACTTTGTTCTTTATTACCTGACTTTAATGACTTGCTTCCTCTAGGTCTTGGTTTTCTCATCTGTAAAATAATTGAACTTTATTAATTGCTAATGGGTAAGATGAGTCACTATAATAAAACTAACAAGCTAAATTAATCTATTTATTCAATGCCATATTAACCAAACTACCACAGCATTACTTTACAGAACTGAAAAACTAATAATAAAATTCACATCAAGTCATAAAACGTCAAGAATCTCTAAGGAAATGATGAAAAGAAGTGGGTCTAACACAGCCAGATCTTAAACTCTACTACAAAGCCATAATTCTCGAAAACAG
The DNA here is from genome assembly GCF_003287225.1 of Phascolarctos cinereus. Classification (NCBI taxonomy): domain Eukaryota; kingdom Metazoa; phylum Chordata; class Mammalia; order Diprotodontia; family Phascolarctidae; genus Phascolarctos; species Phascolarctos cinereus. The sequence goes on from NW_027555625.1 coordinate 196,137,378, forward strand.
TTTGGTACTTATTGGTTAAAAAATGGAGCTCCATCAGTGGAACAGATTAGCTACAAAACCTACAGAAGCAAATATATCTAGTACCCTAGTAGTCAATAAATAAAAAGAAGCCAACTACCGGGATAAGGACTCCCTATTTGACAAAACCTGCTGAGAAAATTGGATGGCAGTATGGTAGAAATTAGATTTAGATCTACACCTCATATACACCAAGATAAGCATCAAAAGTATGTATAACCTAGTTTGTATTATAAACACAACAGAAAAACATGGAAAAATACCTAGCATATCTATAGATAGTAGAAACATTCATGACTTAAACAGAGATAGAGAGAGGATCATAAAAATGAAAATAGATCATTTTGATTTTGTGTAATTAAAAGCTTTTGCACAAATCCCCCCAAAAGATTGTTTTTTGGTGGATTTTTTTGTTTTTGGTCAATTAGTCATGTTTGACTCTTTGTCACCCCAACTGAGGTTTTCTTGGCAAAGATACTGGAGTGGTTTGCCATTTCCTTCTTCAGGTCATTTTACAATTGAGGAAACTGAGGCAAACAGAATTAAGTGACTTGCCTAGGGTCATACAGTTAGTAAGTGTCTGAGGTTGGATTTGAATTCAGGTCTTCCTGACTCCGTGGCCAGCATTCTGATAAAGGTATCATTTTCTACATAAGGAATTGATTCACATTTGTAAGAATAAGAGCCATTCCCCAATGGATAAATACTCTTAAGATTGTGAGCAGGCATTTCTTCAAGGGAAGAGACCCAGACTATCCATAGCCATATGAAAAAATGTTCCAAATCACTACTAAGTAGAGAAATGCAAATTAAATCAATTCTGTGATTCTACCTTATACAGATCAGTAAGATGATAAGCATTTACTATGTACCTATTGTGTGTTACTGTTGTAAACTCTGGGATTACAAAGAAAGGCAAAAAGCTCTTCCTGCCCTGAAGAAGCAACTATGACAAAAGAGGAGAATGATAAATGTGAGAGGGACTATAAGAAAATGGCACATTGATGGACTTCCAAATGGGTACAACTGCTCTTGAAAGCAAATTGGAATCATAAACAAAAAATTACAGAAAGTGCATGATCTTTGACCCACCTATTCTACTGTGAGGCCTATATCCAAAAAAAAAAAGGCCAAAGAAAGAAAAGTAGTCCTATATGCACAAAAATATTTATAGCTGTTCCTTATGTGTTAGAGAAAATGGGAAAATAAAGGGATGCCTGTCAATTAGGGAATGATAAATAAATTATAGTTTATGAATGTGATGGTATACTACTGTATTGTAAGAAATGAGGAAATAAATCATCTCAAAGGAACTATCTATAGGGGTTAAACAATCTATATAAAATACTTAAATGAACTGATGCAGAGTGAAGTAAGCAGAACTAGAAAAACAATTTATACCATAACTTCAATAATATAAAAATTAACAATATTGAGGACCTTTATAAACTGATGAAGAACAAAATAACAGCTAAGACGTGTCTGAGGCAGATTTGAAGCTCAGTCTTCATTATTCCAAGTCAAGTTCTCTATCCAATATACCATACTGAGTCTCTGTTTCTCCATTTGTGAAATGGATATTATAGTACCTTATATCATATAGCACTTAATATGCTAAGTATCTATATATTTTATTTAAATTCTCTGGCTACATTTAGGAGCACCATAATGTTCTCTTGATGCAGGTGATCAAGGAGGCACAGACAGGAGAAAACATACTGACTAAATAATTCATCTCATTTGCTCCTCCCAACCATATTTAAATGTAGGTTTCTATACCGATGTTAATTTTTTCAAATATTGTGCCAAATGCACAAGATCATGAATTGTGAAAGCGCTTTGAAAAGTATGAAAGCACTATAGAAAGGCCACAAGGGATTATTATAATTCCACCCACTGTATAGTGAGGTCATCATCTTATGTTGAGACACAATGAAAAGTTGCTGTCCTTGTAAATCCTGGATGCTTTCACATTGCTAAGTTTTACTCTTTAGGAAAAATTTCCATGGAGAATTCAACAAGAGAAAACAAACTTCCCATCTGTGCCATAGTCTTTGTAAAGATAATGTGAAAATAAGAGTGTGAGGGGAGAAAAAACTATTGAAACAATGTCTACTCCAGTACAACAAAATTAAATAACACTAAGTCCACATGAATAACTCTAAACAAGGAAGGCTCTCACTTTGCAGCATGTAATAAACTCCAACAGCAACAAGACTTTAAAAAATAAGAATTCTGTTGGGTGAGATATTCATATATCATCTGGATCTTTCCTACCTTCTCCTCTCTTTTCCTCTGGTATGCTAAGACATATCCTTACTAACATATCCACCGATATTGAGTAGACTCCTTATAGCTCTTCCCATATTGGCTCTGCTCTCTTTCATTCACTCATGCTACAGCTAGAAAAATCATTAGGCATAGATAGAGTCATGTCATTCTTCTGCTCAAAAAACCTTCAGTGAATGTCTTACTGCCCCGAGTGAAGTTTCAATTCTCCTACCTGGAATTTAAGATTTTCCACTATTTGACACCAGTCTATCTTTCCAGTCTGATCACATCTCATTCTCCTACCCACACTCTACTCTTCAGCCAGATTACTATGCTGTGCAGTCTGCACTCCCCTGCCTTCTTGCTTGTACTCACATTGTGCCTTATTTCTGGAACGCCTTCCCATTAGGGTCCTTCAACTCTAAAAATCAGTGCCATTTTCTGGGTGTGAATGATAAGTAGTGTTTAGATATGTAAGGGGTAAAGAAGGAGATGTTGGGAGTCAGGATATCTTACTTCTATTTTCTGACTCTTTCCCATTACTACCTGTAGGATACTGGAAAAGTTACTTTATTTCTTTGGATCCAAATTCCCTCTTTGCAAAATGTAGCAATTATATTAAATTGCATCTAAGGTCTCTTCTGGTTCTAAATACTTTGCCTCTGTCATCTCTCACTTTTGTGGCCTCAGCATCCTCCTTCTTAAAGTGAAAAGTGAGGGTGAAGACAAATGACTCTCTGGACTTCTCCTCTCTCCCCATCCACTTTCCTATCCTGGAGAAACCTAGGCCCTGAGGACTAGCTCGTTGTCTCTCTCTTTGTGAGGCAATCAGGGTTAAGTGACTTGCCCAGGGTCACGCAGCTAGTAAGTATCAAGTGTCTGGTTTGAGACCAGCTTTGAACTCAGGTTCTCCTGACTCCAGGGCCAGTGCTGTATCTACTGAGCCACCTAGCTGCCCCTCGAGGCCTAGCTCTCTTGATTAATGATTGACTATTTCAGGAGGGGACCTATCCATGCTTCATTTTCCAGACTTCTTGCTAGCTACCTTGCCCCATCCTATATACATATATATATGTATACACACACACACACACATACACACACATACATATATACACATATACACACACACATAAATAATATATATAATTATATTTTATATCACATATACTGTGTTATATATTCTTATATGTTAAAATATAGTATATTATATATTATGTATTATGATATAGTATATTCTTATATATGATATACTATATTACATAGTATATGTATTATAAATATATTATAGTATTAAATTATATAAAATGTTAATATTATATAAAATATAAAAATATGGAATATTAAATTATATATGTAAATATATATGCACACATAGACACATATATATAGTATCTATATTGGCTTCATTAGAATATAAGCTTCTTGAAGAGAGGGACTATCTTGATTGCTTATACAGTGAATTTGTATCCCCAGTGCTTAGCACAATACCAGACGAAGGTCTCTGTCTGTCTGCCTGTTTGTCATCTATTGCCCTAATCATCCATTACTCTTTGAATTTGTGGATAGTAAAAGGAATAAAGATCATGTCCATAAACCAGAGATGGAATCAGCCAGTAAATGACATTTCATTTTGTTATCTTCTGTAATAAGTTTACGTTTGTTTGTTAACAGCCTTGCACCTTGAATCTCACATATCATTTTTTCTCCCCTCTCTAATGCCTTTATGGTGTAATATATATTATAATTTTCCTCTGTTTGTGTCCTCTCCCTTAATAGGCGATGAAGTTCATGATGACAATACTTAATCTTAACTTCATATCATTTTTTTTTGTGGGGGGCTAGGCAATGGGGTTAAGTGACTTGCCCAAGGTCACACAGCTAATGAGCGTTATGTGTGTGAGGCTGGACTTGAACTCAAGTTCTCCTGTCCTCCTGACTCCAGGGCTGGTGCTCTACCCACTGTGCCATCTAGCTGCCCCAGCTTCGTATCATCTTTACTCAGCACCCAGAATAGTCCTCTGCCCAGAGTAAGGTCCTCCTACATGCATATTGAATGAATGAATCTGCCCTTCTTAAGGCCACATGCAACAGTCTGAAAAGGTCCTAAAACACCAGCAAGTCAGCAGACAAACGTGGGTGAGAGGGTGACAAAGAAAACAGACAAGGTTCCCCACTCCCTAGACCCTGAGAAGTGATGAGGAATTCATAGAACTTTGCTTTTCTGTTATATTGTGAGTTCAATCATAATTAGAAGCATCATTATGTAGAAAAGAATCCCTGGTGGATTCTTGCCATCCTTCTCTGCTTTAACAAATAAAGACATATGCATTTTGCATAAATGTTGAGCTATAAATAATGAATTAGAAACAAAATAGGATTTATAATACAATGATGTGGTCTGTACAGGTTTTTGTGGTCCCTGGAGAAAGTATAGAAATATGTTATTGCTATGTTTTTAAATATACATAATTCTTTGTTAACCCAGCTCACTGTACACATATGGAACATTTGAGCAGAAAATATATTTAGAATTCTATGGTCTTTATTCTTCCATTGCATTTCAATTAAAGACATCATTTGTCTTGGGTGTTTTATCTCTGGGAGCATTCTCATGTGTGCTATTGTGTGATAACATACTTTCCAGGTCTTTGAAGTTCCCCGTTGTACTGCCAGCCTCCTAACACCCCATAGGTGTGTATAATCTCACTCTAACAGAATGTTGTCATGTCTTGTTGACTAATTAAGCTTCCTCATTCCAAATCTCAGCAGCTGAAAGTTCAGGTGTTAAATGGTGGGACAGTTCATTCCAATGTGCTTCAAAATTGGCTCTTTCTCCACACGAGGTTTGGTCGGCTTCGGTGGGGTCCTGGGGCTGTTTTATTTAACCCTTGATGGGTGACCTGGAATGTTCCAGGCTGTTCCAGCTGAGAGATAATGCCAAGTGTAGCCCATGGGAATGACAGACACCTGGGCATTGACCTGCATTTTTATTCTTTGCTCTGCTACTGTTGTTCTCTTCTGCTAATGATGTGGTGCCAAGTTTGAGATGCCAGTGGACTGGCTAGTATGGCTTCACAAAGAGCCAAGGAGCTAGACTGTTCAGGAATAAATATAAGAAATAACTTTCACTCCACATTCTAAAATAGAAACTGAAATTCAGAGGTAGAGGAGACTGGAGAGTCTGTCAGATTTAATGTCTTCATTGCCTAGATGAGTAAACTGAGGCCCAAAGAAGGGTCCAGAGAATTGGCCAAGTACTTCAGAGCAAGTTGATGACAACAATGAGATTAGAACTTAGCCCTCCGAATTTCTAATCCTGCATATTTTTTCCTACTTGTTCAGTCATATATCAGTTGAGTCCAAGTCTTCATGACCTCTTTTGAGGTTTTTTTGGTAAAGATACTGGGGTAGTTTGCCATTTCCTTCTCCAATTCATTTAATAGATAAGGAAACTGAAGCAAACAGGGTAAGTGACATGCCCAAAGTCACACAGCTAGTAAGTATCTGAGGGCAGATTTGAACTTAGGAAGATGAGTCTTCCTGACTCTAGGTCCAGCATTCTATCTACTGTGCCACCTAGCTGCCAAGTATATTATTTCTTCCATTATCTTATTCTATATTATCTTCTCCCCCCATGTATACTCCTACATTTGTTTTGATATTTGTACTCGTTTAATTTGAGGATGGGGCCTTGTGTATATTACACATGCACATGTATGCATACATATATAGTAATGTATGGTGTGAAATATGTATACGTGCCTATGTATACAGTTGTATATAGACACATGTGTGTGTATGAAGCATGTATAAGTGCACATGTATGTCATATATTCATGCTGTATGTATACATATACTAATGAACGTGCACTATATACAAAACTGTTATATGTAATATATACTTTTACACAAAAGTAAACAAATAGATTCTATCTGTATATGTATATATAACATCTTAGGTCCCATACTTAAACAGTATTTTGTCTTATTAAATTAGTAAAAATATAAATGTTTATATGCATATACTTACATTTAAAAGTTTTTTTGGAAAGCATATATGTATGAATATATTATGCATATATGTAGATGATATTTTGTGGATGTGAACATTGCATATACATATGCATATATTACATAATATATACACATTTGTATAGCTTATGCATGCTGTATACATGTATATCCAATATACACACTTGTATGCATACATGCATAATATATATGCATGCAGAGAATAAAACTTTATCTTAAGGCAGGGATTCTTAACATTTTCGTGCCATGGACCCCTTTGGCAGTCTGGTGAAGCCTATAGATCCCTTCTTAAAATACTGTTTTAAATGCATAAAATAAAACATATAGGATTACAAAGGAAACAAAAGTTGAGTGTTAGAAAAGATTTTTTTTCCTTGATCAAGTTCCTTAAACCCTTAAATTGGTCCATGGGCAGGTCATAGAACCCCAAGTTAAGAATGACTACTATAAGATGAGTCAGAAAGTCAGAAACTTCCAAATTTTTAGATCTATGGGAGTATCCTCACCAATGTGGCCCATCAGTCAGATGCCTTGTGGCCAATGTGAAGGAGGACACAAGACCAGGTTATCTAGAACAGGCAGCAAGTATGCAATCTGCATCACTGGAGGGAATACCCCACATCCATGAGACTACAGATTCATTTAAGCATTTGAATATATTAAATAAGATTTGGATGGAACTTATGTCAGATTTGTCGCAGGAAAATTCATCTAACTGAGCAACTGGTTAAGCAGGGCATTGAGTGAATGTATCAGTGCATATATGAGTGCAGGCACTGCAGATAAACAATGAGCTTGGCCCTGCAATGAATAGTAGGGCAGCATATTCAGTGATTTCAAGCTGTTCATGGCCACAAAGGCCATATCTTTAGCACCTGTAACTTTTTTTTTTTAGTGATGCTATATAGAAGAGAATCATGGAATTAGACAATCTTAGATGAATCAGAATTGTAGTTGATCCAAAAGGCAATAGAAAGATTAACAGTCATTATAAATGGTTGTTATAAATAAATATAAAATGTTTACCAGTTATGACTTATGTACACAATGCTGCATAGAACATTATCAAAAACATAAATAACACATGGGTGTGTTGATGATGGCCTAGGAGTATGACAATGAGATGAAACAGTGGGGGCAGGTACAAACAAGTGAGTAATTGGTAGAATGGTAATGTCACTAGCAGAAAAAAGATCATCCAGAAGATGATCTGATTCTGAAGGCAGTAGGATGACTTTGGTCCTAGACATGTTTACCTTGAGATGATGCATGTATAGTGCGAAATACTCCAAAGAGGCTTTATTGCATAGAGGAGAGAGTCAGTCTTGGAGTCAGGAACAACTAGGTTCATGTCTGTACTTTGACCCTCCCTGGCTGCGTACCTTGGGTAAGTTATTTAAACACCAGAATCCCAGGCTATTCTCTAGGATTATGAGTTGGAGATGTTGCCATTCTGCATGGGTAGAAAGAACATCCTCGCTGGGAATTCCCTTTGCCAATGAGATAACTGGTCAACCTTCACAAAAACATACACTTTTTTTTCAGTATTTAGAAGGCTTTTTGATTTTATCTCTGACCCAGATCATACCTTCTCTGTGCCTTAGTAGATGATCTTCACAAGTTATCATGGACAAAATAAATCATTACCTGGGGTAAACCCTTAAGGAATGGAATCTTTCCAAGCTTAACCTGGCTAGCCCTTGGACAGTACCACTGAGCTTGCACTCAAACTTTTTCTGCCTGTTGGGATGTGCCAAACATTTGGTGAACATCAGCTCAAAGAGCCCAGGGTCACCTCTGCACCCCAATGAGGCAAGACCAGAGGTCTTTAGTGAAAGATGAAAACTCTCAAATGAGTGATTTTTATTAATACCAGAGTAAGATAAATGTATGCAATCGTCTTAGCCCAGCTCATTAGCTTATATGTCCCCAAACTTCTCAAACCTGCCATAGTCCAGAATCTGTCCTTCTGTTTTATGACTAACACATACATAATACCAAATGTAATTGAACAAAATCTCACTCATTTTCACTTTGCTGTTCCACAAATCCCCAATCTTCATAAAAACCCCAATGGTGGTCTTCACCTGTCAGCCAAGATTTAATAACAGAGAGCCATAGTGAGGGCTCATATTACTAATATTCCATTACGTTTACAAAAGATACAACAGTACATTCATTAGTATACCATGAAATATTACCCTAACTAAGTAAAATTAAATTATACTTGTCAAAATAAATGAGCACAGTACATGCCACAACGCAATGTCCTTAATTCCTTTAATTATGTTTTTTTCTTTACTTGCTAATTTGTGAAATTTGCTAATTCACAGTGGGTTTCCCCATCATTAGTGTGAATTAGCCTCATTCTGCTATAATACAAAGGAGTTTGCACAATCACTTTGGGGTGATCTCAGCCATCCTGTACCTGTAGCTACATGTTGAGTAGTGGCTTGCTTCTTTTCCTCCATTCAAGTTCATTGTAAGATAGATATTAATTATCACCTTTGGAACTGGTGATTAAGCAATTAACATTATCTAGGAAGATGGAAACTCATACTCTTACTTTTCAGGTGGAAGTGGCATAATTTTCCTTCCAAAGAAGTCAAATAATACAAATAATATTCATAGTCAATCACATAATTATTATTGCAATTGTTGTGATCATTAATTCTCTTCTTTCTCTACAAATGCACAAATGTATACACAGTACATATTACATAGTTGTTGGATGCTGTCTTTCCCATTAGAATGTGAAATCTGAGGGGAGGGGCCATATTTTTACCTTTTTTCATATCCTTACCACTTAAGACAGTACATGGTCCATAGTAAATGTTTTTAAAATCCTTGTGATGATCATAGTGATGAGAATTTGGATCCAGGTCTCTCTGGCTTTGAGGCTAGCCCTCAGTCTACCATACCACACTGCCTCTTGTCTTATACAGAACAGGTGCTTTATAAAACTTTGTTGAATTAAATTCAGGACAGTGGATTGTTGAAGCAGCTATGATTAACCGAAACTCTTAATATTTCTACCAGGCCATATGGATAAATAACTACTTGTAGGAATGAAAAGACTCAGGTTTTGAATTTTCAAGTTTACATTTGAAACACAATATGTTTGGTGATCATTAATCACCTTAGAGGAATTTAACATTAAATAGAAGTAATTTCAGGTTAGCTAATAATATAATAAAAACCCATTATTCTCAATAACTCTGTGTTCTCTTATGACCCAATGGCAAATTATCGTTTGTGTATGCTTTTGAGGTTTTCCCCCTGAATAAGTTCACTTTGCTGTATTGAGACATGTTTCATAACCAAATAGCTTTTGTTCTCAAGGTAAAAGAAATTAATTAAAGAAAGAAATGTGTTATTAGACTATAAACTCTTTTAGGTTAGTAATCTATATCTCCCCACCTCACCTAGTAGAGTTTTGAACATAGTAGATAAGAAATATTTATCAAATGAGCAAATGAATGAATGAATGCAGTCATCACTTAGCTATAATTGACCTTTCCCCCATAGACTTTTACAGAATGGTTTTAGAAAAAGATTATGAAGTTAGTCTTTCAAGAAAAAAAAATTTCCTTCCCTCTTCAAACAACTGCTACCATAATCAATGAAATGCTCGTATATGGTGTTGTGACTCTGAGAGCTGGATAGTGGCAGGGATATGAACCTCAGATTTACCAAATGAGGATTCACTGGTGAGACCACAAGTTTCAGTCCCATCTGACTTGACTCAGTCCTTTACTTTTTCAATGGAGATACACATTAAATTGAAGTCACTTTGCCTTTTACATCCTGAAGGTCTTTTGAATTCAACCATGCAAACCAAGACTTGAGGCTTTTCCCAAAAGCCTGTAGTTGCCCTCATGACCTTGACAAAGATTGTTTATCTCTGACAAAAACTGAAGACCACTAGTACAGATTGAATGTATTTCCAATGTAGAATACAAGGAGCTCAGGAAAAGCCTTCAAAGGGGTAAGTAGAATGGATAATGGGAAGAATGAATAAGGTATTATTTGTGTTCAAAGTGCAGCAGCTACCACTGGATAGTGAAAACAGTAAGAGCAGAACATGGCAATAATTTTGTCCATGTACCAACAGTAAAGTTGTTCAAAGCTTGTGTGTGTGTGTGTGTGACTAAGCAAAATGTATGAATAAATAACTCCTCAGTCCCAACCAGTAGTCTTTGTATCCCAAGTAACAATAAGGACAGATATTTGCTTGTATTCTCAAATTTAACAATTCATTAGTTCTTTTTCAAATTTAGGGGTATTTGATAATGGGAAAGACTATACAAGTTGTTGGGAAACAGTATAGTACATGGAAATGATGAAAAATTAGGTTCCAAAGACTTGGATTTGGACTCCCTATTCCATGCATCCCAGGCCAATAATTCTGGATCTCCCAGCATGATCAGGAGCTCAGACTCAGTACCTAGAGCTCTAAACTAGGCCGGCAGAATAGGGACTCTAGCAGTGCTGGGAAAGACTCAGCCCCAGGCTACAGGTCACATCAGAGAGATGGGGGAAGGGTGCTAAATGAATGCAGGGTCAGTGAATATCAGCTCATTTTTTTAATCTTCTTTTGAATTCTAGGTGTTCTAGCTCATAGGGACAGCTGAAGTTGCTTTGTCTTTGGCAAATAATTTCCATTTTAAAGAGGTTTGAGAGATCATGGGGATCAGAGAAAATATGTACTTCTATCTTCTTGCTCACATGACCTCAAAGTTTCTTTTCACCTTTCCTTTTTCATCAACAATACTTGGAAATCTTTTATTTCTTTAAAGGTTATGTTTTCCCGTATAGGATTATAATCAGTTTTGCTGGACAAATTACTCTTGGTTGTAAGCCTAGATCCCTTATTTTTTTGGAATGTTGTTATTTCAACCTCTCTATTTCTTCATTATAGTAGCTGCTGAATCTTTTGTGATCCAATTCCTGGTTCCATAGTGTTTGAACTTTTGCTTTTTGGCTGCTAGCAGTATATTCTCTTTGACCTGGAAGGTTTGGCTACCATGTCATTTTAGGGTATCTTGTAGGCAGTGACTGGTCATTTCTTTGTATTTTCACACTGTCCTCTGGTTCTCAGTGATCTGGGCAGTTTTTTAGTGATTTCTTGAAATACATCAGGTAGACTTCCCTTTTTTTGGTCACGGCTTTAAGGTAATTCAATGATTATTGGATTATCTCTCCTTGATCTCTTTCTCAGGTCAGTTGTTTTTGTTATGAGGGTCCTTACATTCTCTTTTGTTTTTTTTAAAATATTTTGACTTTAATATTTCTTGTTGTCTCATAGAGTATTTAACTTTTGTGTAATCCATTCTAATTTTCAGGAAATCTGTTACTTGAATAAGTTTCTATACCACTTATGCTAGGCTGCTAATTTTTTCCCCAAATCTCTCCTTGATAGCTCTCATTCCTTTTCTAAATCTACCTTCTATTGCTCTCATTTCATTTACATTCTTTTTTTCCCCCATTTACATTCTTTTTTAAAAGCCCTTGCATCATTCCTTTCAGGAAGTTGAATTGGTCTCGTGGGCAGACTGTTCTTCTTTGAGTCTATGCTTCTGGATGTTTTGGAGGCATTCTTCTTTTCTGCATTTGTGTCTTAGATATTTCTGGTCTAATAATAATTCTTTATCTCTTTTGTTTACTCATTTTTCCAGTCATCTGTTCTGAACAATCTGCCATTGCTGTTCTAGCTGAAAACTCTGGGGAATGAGTCTGAGATCGTGGTTCTTCTAGAAGAACCCCATATTCTTTCCCTGGGAAAGGGACTTAGTCTATGAAGTGTAACCTCATGGAGAGCTCTGGTTGCTAGGTCCTTGCTCTAAGTCCCACATCACTGTCCTAGACTGAGGTTGCTGCTGTTCTAGTTTACAGATGTGAGAAATGATTTATGCTCCTAACCCCTATGAGAGGCCCTCAGAGGCAGGGGTAGGACACACACGAGAGTGGTGTGTTTGCATGTGGGTAGGCTATGTAACACTCCACTATCCCTGAGAGAAAGAAGATAACATCCACCTGGGACCAGTTCTGTTCATCCAAAATTCACTTCAGGCTGATATCAAGGCTGATGAACATGAATTGGCCAGAGTGGGAGGGAGCTGAGTTACTGTGAGATCCAGCCCTTAAGGAAACCATTTTTAGCAGGAATATCATAAGAAAGTAAATAGGGGGACATTGAAGGGAGAAGGGAGGTGGAAGAGGGGATGTGTGGGAAGATTGAAATTACCAAAGATCTTAGAAGAGGAAAACTCAAAGACCTTGAACATAAGCAGATAAACCAATTGGGAAAACGAGGAATAAGAGGAAATATGGTCTCCATATTTAATAAATGGATTCAGGGATCTATGAGTAAATATTGCAAAACAAAGGAAAATGATCCAATATTTAATGAGACAGAGGACACTGGAGAATGTGAGGAGAACATGGAATCACAACACACTGTTCTAAGTGCTTCAGAAGAGAAGTTAGAATTAAAGAGAAAAAATATGACCTGCACAGCAAAAATAACAGGCAGAAAGAGATAAATTGGAATCTGTAATAAGTTTCACCAAAGAAACAAAAGGACGAACAATAGGTTGGGAGTGCAAATTCACAAAACTGAAGTTAATCTAGAAAAAAAAAAGCAAAGCAAAAAATTAAACCAAAACAAAACAGTAACAGTAAAAGATTATATGCTCACTATGCTAGCAAAGCGTATTGATCTTGAAGACATCATGTGTAGAGAGAACCTAAAAATCACAGGTCTCTCAAAAGTACACAAGAAGACAGAAAAACCTTCATCATAATGCAGAATATAATGGAAGAAAACTGCCCAAAACTTCTCAACACAGAAAATGAAAAACTCAAGAAAAGAATTCACAGATTCCATTCAGGGTTAAGGAAGGGGACCAATGCTGCAAACTCCAAGTCACAGAGTGGTTAAATTAACAAGTGAATTTAGAAATAACAATGTCTAAAAGTTATCAGGATAAAGACCTTCAAACACAAAAGAAAGAAAATTTGAATAATGCAAGATTATTCTGCACCCTCCAGAAAACACAGGAGTCAATGGACTAATATATTAAGAGGAGCAATGGAACTGAGGTAGAATGATCTATCATGTAAATCTATCCATGAAAATGGTAAATATAAATGAAAAAATATGGGCATTCAATAATAAAGATGCATTTGAAGAATTTTAAGGAAAAGAAAAATCAGTACTAGATTTTTTTTTCTTGAATACTCCAAACAACAAAAATGCAAGGGGAATGAATAAACGAAGTAACCAAGGATAGTAACAGCAACAAAGTGACAGTGAACAGATCAGTGAGAAACTTCTTTCAAAAAATACACAAGGAGAGACAGGGATGAAGGTGAAGTCCAGTGGCGGTAACATTGAAGAGGCAGAGCTATGGTATTTTGGACAAATCTAGCAATACTCTGCCCACAGGTGAAGAATTTTTTTCTGGGGGAGACTACATTATATCAGGGAAGGGTACATGAAAGAAGAAGAGCAAGAGGATAGAGAAAAAAAGTGTGATGTGCAGGGGTCAAATCAAGGACTAGAAATGAGAAGAAGGTGACCTCTATGATCTCAGAAATAGGGGAGCTTACAGGGCAGCAGGTGAGGAGGAGAGGAGGATTGGAAAATGGGAAAAAAAGGAAACCTTGCTTTAGTGGTAGAAGGGCATTCTAATGATGCATACTCCTGTGGGCAAAAAGAGATGATCTATGAAAGGAGATGAAGACCTTGCACTATGTGTGGTCTGAGGGATTTGGTGCCTGCAAAGTCTACTCAGGCTACCTTGGGAGAAAGAAGTTGGAATCCCTGGGGGGCGGCTGACACCTGGGGGAGTGGGAGAGCATAGACTGAGGGAAGAGATTTTGAGGCAAATGGGTAAAAAAGGTAGCCAGGGGTGGATATAGGTCAACGGTGGACTGCATAATCAGGTACATGATGGGGGAAGCAGTATTCTCTCTGAAATCTACAATAATTGGCATTGTTCTGGAGGTGAACCATGTTAGAAAAAAGGGAATCAACAGGGCAATGTCAGAAACCAGATAGCAGGAGAGCCTGGAGCATGTACTTTAACATTTCTGATTGCATGAAGAATATAGAGAGAAGAGAGAGCCCAGATAGTTATAGGAATCATCAATCAGAGAATGAAAATTTAGAGTAAACAGAAAGAAAGGATGGATAATGAAGAGTGTGAGAGAATTCCTTTTTGGAAAAAGATACAAAAAATGAAATTTAAAATAATCAACAGAACTAGTTGAAGGGGACTAGAAGAGGGAATACACTTGACTATCTGAGAGGGAAAAAATAAGGGAAGAATTATACAACCATATAAAAACAGGAAAGACAAAGAACTAATTAGCAACACCCCAAAAGAAAAGGGATAACAAAAAAGAAGAGATCAGGAGCAAGGAAAAGAGAAGCAGAGGGAACAGAGCAACCTTAAAATAAAGTAACTGAAGGAACATAATACTGTTTTTATAACAGAAGCAAAGAAATCAGAACTTGAAAAAAATATTAGAGAGCAAAATATAAACCTAACTCTCCTAACTTTAAGTGCGAATGGATTAAACAATCTAATAAAATGAAAAATTGTGACATCTTGGATTAAAAAATACCTTATGATTTGTTGCTTACAAGAAACACATATTTTAAAAACAGACATAAACAAAATAGAAAAAGGGATGAAAATTACTATGTATCAAAAAAACCAGGGTTGCGATCATATTATAATTATATTTCTCAAAGCAAAAACAATGTTCAGAAAAAAAGGAGATAAAAACAGAAACTATGTTATTTCAAAGGGAAATATAGACAACAAACCAATATCAGTAATAAACTTATATACTCCAGATGCCTTAGCATCCAAATTCATAAAGGAAACATCTGAGCTTCAAGAAGACATAGACAGTAACACAATACTGAACAGGAGACTTCAATACTCCTGTCTCAGTTTTGGGTAAGTCTAAAAGAAAGAGAAACAAAAGAGAAAAGAGAACTGAACAAATTCATGGAGAAAGTACAGATAAAAAGATTTATGACATCTCTTAAATGTTACCAAAAATATATACATATTTCTTAGCACCACATGGAACTTTTACAAAAATTGACCACATACTAGGATGCAGAGATACTGCAAACAAATGTAAAAAAGCATGGATCACAGCATAATAAAAATAGTAATTGGTTTAGGAACCACACACACACAAGATACAGACCCAAATGGAGACTTAACAGTGAAATCCTAAATAGTTATTGGGTCAAAGAACAAGTCATATAAACAGTTAATAACCACATAAAAGAAAATGATAATGATGAAACAATACACCAAATTTGCTAGGATGCAGCTAAAGCAGTCCTCAGGGGAAAATCATAACCTTGCACAAATGGTTAACAAAACAGAAGAGAAGATTAGTAAACTGAATTTGCATTTAAGATTAGAAAGCTAACAAATAAACAAACCCTAAATAAGCATTAGAGGATAAATTAAAAAAATTAGAGGGGAAATAGATAAATTCTAAATGAAAAAAATAGAAGTAATGGATAAAACTAAAGGCTGATTCTTTGAAAGGACTAGTAAAATTGATAAACTCTTAGCTAAACTGATTAATAAGGAATGCAGAAAATAAAATCAATAAAATAGCAAATAAGCAAGGTGATATCACAGCAAAGCCAGAAAAAATAAAAGCAATAATATGAATACATTATGCACAATTATATTCTAACAAAACTGAGAACACAAAAGAGAGAAATATTTTCAAAATATAAACTACCCAAACTATCAGGAGACCAAATAGGGATCTCAAATAGACCAGACTCAAAAAAGGAAATAGATCTAGTGGTAAAGGAAGTGCCAAAGGTAAAAGAAAAAAAAATCTCCTGGTGCTAATGGATTCACTGGAGAATTCTATTGAATTTTAAAAGAATAATTTTCAGTCTTCATAAATATTCTCAAAATATGAGAAAGAAAACACACTATCAGAATCCTTTTCTGAGACAAATATAGTCTTAATACCAAACCAGGAAAAGGCAAAACACAGAAAGTTTTAATCCAATGTCATTAATGATCATTGTGTCAAAAATTTGGAACAAATTCCTATCAAACAGACTACAGCAATTTATACAAGAAATCATTCATTTTAACCAAGTGGGAACTAACTAACTAACTAACTAATGTTAGGAAAACACTCGACACAATTAATTATATCAAAAACCAAAACATTCAAAATCATGTGATCATTTCTTTAGACGCAGAAAAAGCCTTTGATGAAGTACAACATTCTTTTATGCTTAAAACCCCACAAAGTATTGGCATAAGCAGCTTTTTGATATCATAAAAATAATCTATCTAAAAACAAAAGTAAGCATCCTATGCAATAGGAATATACTAGGACTTTTCCCAATAAATACAAAAATGAACTAGGATACCCACTCTCCTCACTGTTATTTAATATAGAAAGGAATAAAAGGAACAAGGATGGGTAGAGAGGATATAAAACTATCCCTGTTTGCCGACAGTATAATAATTTACTTGGAAAATCCTAGGGAATCAGCAAAGATATTCATTGAGATGATTATAACTTCAAAAAAGTCACAGGTAATGAAACAAATCCTCAAAAGTCAATAGCATTTCAATATGATAATAATACAACACATGAAAATAATTGAAATAAAAAGATAAATCCCATTCTAAATAATTACAAAATGCATAAAATAGGTGGGGATTGACTTATTAAAGCATACAAAAACTTATAGATGCAATCACAAAACACTCTTTAAAAATAAAGAATAAATTAAATACCTGAAGGAATATTCAGTGCTTATGGCTAGGCTGTGCCAATATAATTAAAATAACAATACTACCAGAATTAATTTATATTTTAATGTTATACCAATCAAATTGCCAATGGATACTTTACAGAACTTGATAAAATAACAAATCCATTAGAAACAAAAAAACAATGAAAGACCTAGAATATCAAGGGAAATGATGAAAACAAGTAGAGACAAAGAGGGAATAGTATTTCCAGACCTCAAAGTACCATAAAAATCAGCAGGCATCAAAACCATCTGGTATTACTTAAAAAATAGAAAGCTCAATGGAATACACTAGATAAGAGAGAATTAAAAACAATAGAACTCAAAATCCCATTGTTTGCTAAAGTGGAAAAAATAACTCTCTTACCTAGGAAATAACTCCTAATTTGATTAAAAAAAACACTGGGAAAACTGGAAAGAAGTCTTGCAGAAATTAGGTTTGGCTCAACACCTTTTACCATATTCCACATATCTTCTAAATAGATGCACAAACTTAATATTAAAGATTACAGCATTTAAAAATAGAAAAGAAATAGTTCATAAATATATTTATATATATATATATGTATATAAAAATATACATAAAACTATAGGTAGGAGACATATTCTTAACCAAAGTAGAGATAGTAGAAATTACAAAAGATAAATAGATAACTTTCATTATTTAAAACTGAAAAGCTTCTGCACAGACATAACTAGAATAAGAAAGGAAGTAGTTAAATGGGAAAAATCTCTGCATCCAATTTCTCTGATAAGGGTTTGATATCCATGATATATAAACAATATGTGTATGTATATGTTACACATGTGTGTATACACATGTGAGTATACACACACACGTGTGTATATCTAATAAACACACTCACACACATACTTATAGCTATTACCCAATAGATGAGTGGTTGAAAGATGTGACCAAACAATTCTCAAAAGAAGAATTTCAAAGTATTCACAACCACATTAAAAAGCTCCAAATTATTATTAATAAGAGAAATGCAAATTGAAATAAGACTAAAGTTTCACCTCATATTCTTTTGCAGAATAGTGTTATTTCAATTGGCAAAAATGTTATAAAATGGAAGTATTCAATGTTGGAAGGATTGAGGGATGATAGGCATACTAATGCATGGTTGGTGAACCTATGAAACGGTACAATCATTTTGGAAAGAAGTTTTGATTTATGCACATTAAGTGGCTAAAATGTTCATTCTTTTTGAGCCAAAGAATCCAATACTGGGCTTATACTTCAAGCAAGCAAGAAGAAAATCCCCATATACACCAAAATATTGATAGCATCATTTTTTGTGGTGGCTAGGAATTGGAAATAATGTAGTTGCCCATCAATTGGGGAATGGCTAAATAAATTGTGGTATAAAAATGTAATGGCACATTACTGTACTGTATGAACTGATACACAGTGAAGTAAGTAGGGACAAGAAAATAATATACACAATAACTACAGCAATGGAAATGGAAATAACAACTAACTACAAATAAAAAAAAACCCAAATGTAAATGTAAACAAAATTACAAAAATCAAGCCAGACTGAATAAAAATATGAAAGGATATCCCCAATCCACTCCTTGGAGGAGGTGGGAAGTTCCCAGGTGTTACACATTGCACATATTTTCAGATTTCTTCAATATATTGGCCAGTTGTGCTGATGTTTTTTTTTTCTCTCAAAAATACTATTTGTAATAAAGGATCACTCTCTTGGAGGGGGTAGAATGGGGGCAGGATATTTGGAATTATGATAGAAGAATCCAAAATTATCAGTAAAAACTTATTTTAAAACCTTGAAATATAAATGGGAATAAAGAGAAGCATAAAAGTAAATACAGATGAACAATCAGAAAAGAATCAGGATAAAATGTTTGCATGCTAATGGGGGACCATTAAGTGTCTTATAGGTAGTCAAATAAGATGAAAGGCCTGGGAATGTTCTCCTACTCCCTTACATTTTAATGATCATAAAAGAAGAAAGTAAGAGGAGGGGGGAAGAACGGGAGAGGAGGTTACTATTTCAAAATTGAGAGGCTCAAGTAAAAATCTGTAGAAGTAAGGAAAGGATGGAGGGAATAAGCATTATTTGAGCCTTACTTTGAACTGATGAGGAGTGAATCAGTCAATCAACAAACATTTATTAATTTGCTTACCACTTGACAGACATTGTGCTAAGCACTTGGGTTACAAAAAGAGGCAAAAGACAGTCCCTGTCCTCAAGGAGCTTACATTTTAATGGGGGAGAAAACAGACAAACAAATATATATAAGTAAGCTATACACTGGATAAAAAGGAAACAATTAAACAAAAAAACAGAAAGAAGACATTGGAATTAAGAGGAGTTGAGGAAATCTTCCTGTGGAAGGTGAGTTTTAGTTGGGACTTAAAGAAAGCCAGGGAGGTCAATAGCTGGAGCAGAGTGGGGAGAACATTCCAGGCATAGGGGCCAGTCATCATAAATGCCTGGAGCCAAGAGGTAGAATGTCTTGGCCATGAAATAGCCAGGTTACCAGTGTCACTGAATCAAAGAGTATATGTTTGGTAGCAAGGTGTAAGAAGACTGGAAAGGAAGGAAGGGGATAGGTTATGGAGGCCTTGAATACCAACCAGGATTTTATATTTAATCCTGGAGGCAATAGGAAGCCACTGGAGTTTATTGACTAGGGATAGAGATGACATGATCAGGCTTGCAGTTTAGGAAAATGAATAAAGGATGAATTGGAGTAGGGAGAGACTTAAGGCAGGTAGACCCACCCATAGGCTACTGCAATAACCCAAGAGTGGGGTGATGAGGGCCTGGAGTACAGTGGAGTTAGAGAAAAGAAGGGAGTTTATTTGAGAATGTTGCAAAGGTGAAATCAATAGGCCTTAGCAACAGATTATAGTGAAATAAGTAAAACCTGGATAACAATGTATATTATTACAATAATATTATAAAAATATACTTTTTGAAAGACTTAAGAACTCTGATCAATGCAACGATCAACCATGATTCCAGAGGAAAAATAATTTAAAATTCTGCCCATCTTATGGAGAGGTGATGGAATAGTTACTCATAGTAAGGCACACATTTTGGGGCATGACCAATGTCAGGATTTGTCTTGCTTGACTATACATTTTGGTTGCAAAGATTTTGTTTTATTTTTCATTTTTTTTTTCAAGTTGGTTGTATAGGTGAGAAGTTGGGGGAGATAAATAAAGGGGATGAATAATTGTTAACTAAAGTAAAACTAAAAAAAGAAAAAATCTAATATTTACATAGTGCTTTAAGCTTTATAAAGCACTTTACATATATTACTTTTTGATCCTTACAACAACCCTGTGAGGTACGTTTTATTATCCCCATTTTACAGATGAAGAAACTTGAGGCTGACAGAGGTTGTGACTTACTCAGGGTCACACAGCTAGTGAGAGTCTGAGGCAATTCAGTTCCCCTATTTATTACACTACCTAGTTTCCTGATAAAAATAAGGGAGTTGGGCTACATTGTTTCTAAGATCCATTCTGTCTCCAAAAATTTAATTCTACTCCTAAAGAAAATGCAAGACTCCTATTTCTCTTTCTTCTTTGAAAAATGGTGGTAATAACTGCATTGCTTAAATAACACTTTCGTGCTTTAAAGGCATACCCACATTTGAGGTGAGGAAGGCAGGAAATAACAATGGTTGGATTTAGAAGTGGAAGGGACAGTCAAGGTGATCTCATTCAATGTTCTCATTTTACAGATGGGAAAACCAAGGACCAGAGAAGTGAAATGATTACTGAAAATAAAACAGTAATTTGCAGAATTGAGATTTCATCCCAGGTCATTGGAGTTCATATCTAGTGCTCATTATTATCTTTACTTTACAGTGAGGAAACTGTATTATCTCTAAGATAATACTGTATCTCTAAGATAATAACTGTATTATCTCTAAGAGATAAAATTACTATGAAATGATATATCTATGTCACAAAATATAACATAAATGTCTATGACATATGTATAATATATAATATATGATATGTAATACATAATATGTGACATTGTATGTCAAATGACATGTCACAAAGATGTCTTGTGTATGCCACAGGGATTAGAGAAGTTTGAGCCAGAACTCCCTGGGATTCCTAGCATAACAGTATGGATTTAGAATTGAAAGGGAACTTTGAGGTCATTAAATACAACCTCTTCTTTTATGGATGAAGAAACTGTGGCTTGGAGAAGATGGTTATTGTTCTAATTCCAAATCCAGGGTTCTTTTCACTATACTGGAATGCCTTTCAATTATTACTATATTATTATAAAACCCAGCTTGTATTTATATGAATAAAATTAATGAATGAATACAAAACCTATGTCGCAGGGTATAACACCTACTTTGCAGAGTTTTAAAAGGATCAAATGAGATAATTTTAAAGCACTTAGCACAATGTCTGACACAGTAAGCTCTACATAAATGTTAACTATTATTGTTGTTATTATTATTGTTATCATTACTATAGATCTTGCTGTGTGCCAAGCGCTGTGTTAAATGCTAGAGGAGACAAACAGAAAAATAATACAGTCTCTGCTGCCAAGGAATTCACATTCTAATTGTGGAGAAAACTCACAGGGGAGGTTTTAGCCAAAGTTTTCATCGTGTTTAGGGTGCAACAGTAAGGCAATTGATTCTACCTCTTCTCTAAAGTCATCTGCACTGATCAAATCTATCAGTTTCTGATGCTGAAACATTTGACAAGGACTTTGGTGACAAGAGCTTTCTTTTCAGAGTCTTCAATAGATCTGGCTGTAGCACCTGCTGGAGCAGGTGTCAGGATATAGCTCCACAGCCTTGCCTCCCAGGATGATGGCTGAGGACACGGGACCAAAGTGTTGTTATTTCTTGTGGTCTGAGGGGTTATAGTGGTCATGGTAGTGGTTGTCCTTTGACTTCCCTGATACATGCTGCCTCCTGTCCCTTCTTCAGCACGTTTTGTTACTTTATGGATGACAAATTTAAGAGGTTATGCTACTCCAGGTATTACAGAGGATATAATGTATGTATCTGGCAGAAGCACTTCCCTGAATGATTCATATTTTCATATGTAATGCTTGAATTTTATGCAGGACAAATTGATAGGTGGTGATCCTTTTAGGACAGTATTAGAATCCATGTGCTATATCTGACCAACAGTTTTTCTGATGTGTATTGTTGCTCTGTGTGTATGTGTGTGTGTGCATGTGTGTGTGTGTGTATACGCATGCATACTTGCACGCATTAATTGACTGCATTCACATTTGGAAATTCCACAGAAGGCATAGTTATTGGTGGTCCCTTGCTCTGCACCTCTCCACTCCCCTCACCCCCCAAAAACCCCCTACATGTTGCTTACAGCTCTTTCCTCAGTTTTGTTATAAATAATAAGTAAATTCACTTATAAATTAGAAGAGAGTTCTAAAGGTCATAATTGTGTTTAAATATGTCTAACATGTTAGGAATGAAATTACTTTGTAATCATGTTCATATTACTTAACCTGTAGAGTTAAGAAAGTAAAGAAACTTGGAATGCTCTCCCTCCTTATCTCAGCCCCTGGAATCCCTAGTTCCCATCAAGGATTGTTACTCAAATGCCAACTTCTAAATATCTCCTTTTCTAATTCCCCCTAATTTTAGTATTCTTGTCCCCAGAAATTACTCTGTGTGTGTGCACATATAATAATGCTTGGCAACTTAGTAGACACAATGTTATTAACTGATTATCTCTACACCTTTATAATGGGAGTTTTGTTTTTCTTATGTTCTTAATTGGAGTGAGAGAGAGAGAAAGTGGATTTTTGCTGTTTGAAAAAATATGGTTTTTAAAATATTAGACATATATCCATATCTATATATGTATATATGTATATATCTATCTATCTATCTATCATCTATATCTACCTATCTACCTGTCTCCTATATTTATTCATCCATATATACACTGTTTCCTCTCGGTAGGCTGTAGAGACTTAGTGGGTTCCCCCCCCCTTTGTTTCCTAACATTTAGAGCAATTAACTACACACAAAATAAGAACTTATTAAGGGTCAGTGGAATCGAATTGAAAGTATTCTGTAAAATACTGTGAGCTGCTGCTCTTTATCATCCTTTCGGTTTAACCTTTACCATCATGGTAGAGAGATTATGTGGGTTCTGAAAGTCCTCCCATGATTGCCAAACTTTGGTAGGTCTAGCAAACTTGATAGGTATGAATATGGGCCTGGAGATAAGCCATGTGCCCATTTTCCTGAGGACCAAACAAGCTGTATTTGGATAGGTGCAGAATTTCTTGCTTTCAGCATCTTTACCAGATCTTCTATGGCACGAGTACTCTCAAAGACAGAATCAATGTTCCTGAAGTACTAAAGATGTCATCATTCCTGCAAATTCTAGGAAAAAAACAAATATCCATTTTTTAGTACTCTTTTAGAGTACTCTTTTCTAGTACTCTTTCTAGAGACTCACTTAAAAAAAGATGAGACCTTAGGGATACAACAGACCTATAGTAAGAAGATCTGGGACCTGATCCCAGCTGTTAAAAGGATTATTTCAACTCTCTGAGCTTTAGTTTTCTCACCTCTACAAAGAGGGCAGCAAAACATCTTTTTCAGGATGGGGGTGGGGTGGTGTTTGAGGAAAATGGGAGGTAAAGGTGGGGGAAGGGTTACTGAAAAAAAAATTACTGGCTATCTGTCTGAATATCTTCCTACCTCTTTGAACTGAATCCCACATAGATGAAGTTCCTCATTCATTAGTCACAAAGTAAGTGGCTCAGTCAGGTCTAGGACTCAAATCTGCCGGCTCCTTCCACTGTGAACTACAGCTTCTCCTATACTAATCTTAACTTTTTTTTTAACTTCTGATGAAATCAGAAAACAAATAAGTTTCTATTACAAATGTGTTGCTAGGAGGTGACTACATTAGGGAAAAAATAGGGCCTGTTTAATTTTCTGTAAGAAACTGTTTTGAAGCTATGCTTGCATCTGAGTTATTCACTTACCATATATATCTCTCCACTACAAACATCACTTTCCAAACACGTATGGATGGATAGGAAATGATTTACCTTTGGCTCTGCTCCAGTTTCCCTTTCTGACAGTCTAAAACAGAAAATTGTCCCTTAATACACAATCCTGATGCATGTATTGGATCTCTGGCATGCCATCGCTCATGCCCATCTGTTAGGGTGGCGTTGTGCCTAATCATAAGGTGGCATGACAATTTCAAGGGGCCATATGTGCCAATCAAATATCAGCTTACCAGACTGGCCTTCAGAACCCACAAAGTGACAATCTCTTTGCAAAAAAACCCCATCCCGCTGTTAGGTAGGAAGTCATCTCAAATTGAGAGCACGTGCTTTATTAAAAAGAGCTGTATTTGTTGATAATGGTAGGCATTCCTTAAATGATTTTGACTGCCTTTGTTTAGTGCCCCTTCTCCTAATCAGGCTCTGGGTAGGTGATATCACACCATAGAGGACTGCTATGAAAATTAGTTTGTTGAAAGCTGGGCAATTTCAGTCTTCCAAAAAGTCTGATCTCTCACAAACTCTCCCTCCTGGACAGGGGAGCTCAGTGCTGTTAGAGTTTCCTGACATTGTCTCTCCTAATAGGCAAACATCTGTTATCCTGAAGTGCAGTTTATCTCTTGGAAGAGAAGCTGGAGAAGATACAGTCTGCGTTGATTAGCTGACCTCATAGTAGAGCCACTGAAAAAAGCACTGGAACAGCAATACAAAGCATAAATTCTTACATCGCAAAGTATGAAATTAAAATATTTACATGCTGTCAAGAGACTGAGACGTATGCATCATCACAGCACCAATAGAATGGTAAGTACTGAAGAGATCCTACATTCAATTTTTTATCCTGTAAGTAAAGAAACTAAGGTCAAGTCACTGTTCCAAAGTCCCCGTTAGTTAGCGGATGAGCCAGAATCAGAAACCGGCTTTCCTGCCTCCTGCTACACTGTTCTTTCTGTTAGAAATGGAGACAATAATGTTAATTATTTATACTAACCATCAAATAATGACAAATGTCAAACAAATTTCTATTGACCTCATCAATTTTCCATGTTTTTCATGCCTTAAAAATCAATACATGAATAATCAGCTTGACTATAATAATGTTTAATATTTTAAGTTATATTTTATTTTTTTCAACCAGCAAAAATCCAACCTATCTCTCTCCGTTGAGTTAAGAACATAAGAAAAACACAACTTCTGCTGCAAACATGTATAGATAATTGATCAATCAATCCATAACACTAAGTGCCTACTGTGTGTCAGGCACTTTGCCAAGAAGACCAATTTTTTGCATTGGACCTAAGTGGTGCAGTAGATAGAGAGCCAGACCTGGAGTCAGGAAGACCTGAGTTCAAATATGGTCTCAGATACTTATTAGCTGTGTGACCCTGGGCAAGTCACTAAACCCCTGTTTGCCTCAATTTCCTCATCTATAAAATGATGATGATAATAGTACCTAAAGATAATAACCGTAAAAGTGCTTAGCACAGCCTGGCACATGGTAAGCACTATAGAAATGCTAGCTATTTATTATTATTAGTAGTAGTAGTAGTATTATTATATGCATATATATGTATGTATGTATATTTCTTATTTTATACTGAGTCTTTCACCTTTCTACGAGGAGATCGGTAGCATGATTCATTATTAGTCCATTAGAATCAAGGTTGGTCATTATGCTGATCAGAATTCCTAAAACTTTCAAAATCATTTATCTTTACTATGTTGTTGTCGTTGTATACATTTTGTATAAATCATTCTCCTGAGTATATTCACTTTATTTTGCATTGGTTAATACAAGTTTTTACAGGTTTCTCTGAAATTACCCCATTTATCATATCTTACTACACAATAATATTGCATAACATTTATATACCAATCAATTAATCAACACTTATTAAGCACCTCTCATATGTCAGGCACTGTGCTAAGCACTAGGGCTACAAAAAAGAGGCAAAAGATAGTGCTTGCCCTCAAGGAACTCACGATCTAATGAGGTAGACAACATGCAAACACATACAAAAAAACTATAAACAGAATAAATACAGAATAATTAACAGAGGGAAGGCACTAGAATTAAGAGGATTGAGAGGTCTTTCTGTATAAAATGGGTTTTAGTTAAGATTAAAGGAAGCTAGGGAAGTCAGTAAGTAGAAATGAGGATGGAGAATATTCTAAGTAGGTGGGACAGCCAGAGAAAATGCTTGGAGCTAAAAGGTGGAGTCTCTTGTTAGCCAGGAAAACAGTTTCAGTAAATCATAGAATATATGGAGTGGAGTAAGGTGTAAGAAGACTAGAATGGTACGAGGGGGCTAGGTCATGAAGTGTTTTGAAAGCCAAGTAGGGAATTTGGTATTTGATCCTGAAGGTGATAGGGAACCACTGAAGTTTCTTAGGGGTTGGAGGGGCGGTGACATGGTCTGACCTGTGGTTTAGAAAAATTAATCTGTAGTAGAAAAGAAGATGAATTGGAGTGGAAAGAGACTTGAGGTGGGCAAACTCACCAGCAGGTTATTGTAATGGTCATCATTCTGACAGCACAATAGTATTCCATCACATTTATACACTATAACTTGTTCAACTGTTCTCCAGTTGGTAAGCATCCCCTCAAAGAAAGGAATACCACCTCAAAAAAGAGTTATAAATTTTTTTTTGTATATCCTTAAAATTTGTTTTGCTTAGGACTAATGCCTCTCTTAATCTTTATTGGTGAGTCACACCCAAATCTTTGTGACCCTATTTGGGGTTTTCTTGGCAAAGATATTGGAGTGGTTTGCCATTTCCTTCTCCAGCTCATTTGATGGATGAGGAAACTGAGGCAAATTGGATTAAATGACTTGCCTAGGGTCACAGAGCTGGTGTCTGAGACCAGATTTGAACTCAGAAAGATGAGTCTTCCTGACTCCAGGCCCAGCATTCTATCCACTGTACCACCCAGCCACCTCATCTCTTTTAATTTATTCTCCTTCTAATTCTTCCTTCTCCTTTCTCCTCTTTCCCTCCTATTTCTCTATTGATAGAAATGTATTTCTGCATCCAGTTTTGTGTGTGTGTATGTGTATATGCATGAGTGTATTCTTTCCTCCTCTGCCCAGTTCAGATAAAAGTGAGGCTCCAGTTTTAGGTACTGTCCTGATGCTTCATCTTCATTTGTATAGATTTCTTTTTGTACACCCAAATTATGAGATAATTTTCCCTGTTCTTTTTTCTATCCCTCATCTGTTACGTTCCTCTTACCCTCTCTTTCAATTCTTCTTTATATAAGGGAAGCACTCCCTTGGCTTTTGTCTAATTCATCTTTCTCTATGACCTTTGTTAATGATAAAGTTCAGAGGGTACATATATATCATGTAGAATGTAAGCAGTTTATCCTTGTTTAAACATTTATGATTGTTCATTCATGTTTACTTTTTAAAGCTTTTCTAACTTGTATGTTTGAACTTTAGAGTTTCTACATAACTCTAGTCTTTTTTAGCAGGAATTCTTGGAAGTCCTCTATTTCATTAATGATCTACTTTTCCCTGGTAGGATCATACTCAATTCTGCTGAGTAAGTTATTCTATTTTTTAAAATATTTGTTAATTTATTTATAAATTATATTTAGTATTTTATTTTCCCTTATTACATGTAAAACAATTTCTAGCATTTGTTTTTAAAACTTTGAGTTCAAAATTCTCTCCCTTCTTCCCTAACCCTCCCCCGTATTGAGAAAGCAAGGTATTTTGATATAGGTTATACATGTGTAGACAGGCAAAACATTTCCATATTAGTCACGCTGGAAAGAAAAGTAGTAAAAAACCTCAAGAAAAAGAAAGTAAAAAAAAGTATGCTACAATCTGCATTCAGACATCATCAGTTCTTTCTCTGGGTATTGACAGCATTTTTCATCATAAGTTCTTCAGAGCTGTCTTGGGTCATTGTATTGCTTAGAATAGCTAAGTCATTCACAGCTGATCATCTTACAATATTGCTGTTACTTTGTACACAGAACATTTCACTTTGTATCAGCTCATGTAAGATTTTCCAGGTTTTTCTGAGAGCATCCCCCTCATAATTTCTTATAGCACAATAATATTCCATCATAATCACATTCCCCAATTGATGGACATCCTCTCAAATTCCTATTCTTTGCCACCAGAAAAGAGCTGCTATAGATATTTTTGTGTATATATAGGTCCTTTTCCTTTTTTTCAGTCTCTTTTGGGATACAGACATAGTAGTGGTATTGTTAGGTCAAAGGGTATACATGGCTTTATAGCCCTTTAGGCATAGCTCCAAATTGCTCTAAAGGATGGCTGAATCAGTTCACAACTCAACCAGACTACATTATATCTCATTTTCTCCACATCCACTCCACTGTTTGTCATTTTCCTTTTCTGTACCATTGGCCAATACAATAGGTGTATGGTAGTACCTTAGAATTGTTTTAATTTGCATTTCTCCAATCAATAGTGAGTTAAAGCACTTTTATATGGCTATACATAGCTTTGATTACTTCATCTAAAAACTGATCATATCTTTTGATCACTTATCAGTTGGGGAATGGCTCTTATTTTTATAAATTTGACTCAGTTCTCTATATGTTTGAGAAATGAAACCTTTATCAGAGAAACTTGCTTCTTTTTTCACCGTTACTACTGCTAACTGTATTTCCCTCAATCTTAGCCTTCCTCCTGCCATTTATTTTATTCTCTCTCTCCTTTCACTCTGCCCCTCCTCAAAAGTGCTTTACTTCTGATTACCTCCTCCTCTAATCTGCTTTTCCTTCTATCACTCCCCTCACCTTTTCTTATCCCCTTCCCCTCCTACTTTCCTATAAGGTAAGACAGATTTCTATACCCAGTTGAGTGTGTATGTTATGCCCTCTTTGAGCCAATTATGTTGAAAGTAAGGTTCACTCACACTCCCTCACCTCCCTCCTCTTCACCTCCACTGTAAAAGCTTTTTCTTGTTTCTGTTATGTGAGATAATTTGACCCATTCTGCCTCTACCTTTTCCTTTCTTCCAGTACATTCCTCTCTTTCCCCTTAATTTTATTTTTTAGATATCATCCCTTCATATTCAACACACATCTGGGCCTTCTGTCTGTATATACTCCTTCTAACTGTCCTAATAATGAGAAAGCTCTTAAGAATTACAAGCATCATCTTCTCATGTAGGTATGTGAGCAATTTAACTTTATTAAATCCCTTATGATTTCCTTTTCCTGTTTAGCTTTATATGCTTCTCTTGAGCCTTGTATTTGAAAGTCAAATTTCCTATTCAGCTCTGGTCTTTTTCGTCAAAAATGCTTGAAAGTCTTCTATTTCATTGAATGTCTATTTCACCCCCCGAAGGATTATACTGTTTTGCTAGATAGGTGATTCTTGGTTTTAATCCTAGCTCCTTTGCCTTCTAGAATGTCATATTCCAAGCCTTCTGATCCTTTAATGTAGAAGCTTGTTAAATTTTGTGTTATGCTGGCTTTGGCTCCATGATAATTGAATTATTTCTTTCTGGCTACTTGCAATATTTTCTCCTTGGCCTAGGAGCTCTAGAATATAATATTCTTTGGAGTTTTCATTTTGAAATCTCTTTCAGGAAGTGATCAGTGGGTTCTTTTAATTTCCACTTTACTCTCTGGTTCTAGAATATCAGGGCAGTTTTCCTTGATAATTTCTTGAAAGATGATATCTAGACTCTTTGTTTTAATCATGGCTTTCAGGTAGTATAATAATTTTTAAATTATCTCTCCTGGATCTATTTTCCACATCAGTTGTTTTTTCCAATGAGATATTTCAGTCTTCTATTTTTCCATTTTTTGGTTTTCTTTTGTTTTTTCTTGATTTCTCATAAAGTCATTAGCTTCCATTTGCTCAATTTTAATTTTTTTTAAACTTTATTTCTCTTGAGTTTTTTTTCTTTCAATTCTAATTTTTAAGGAATTATTTTCTTCAGTGAGCATTTGTACCTCCTTTTCCATTTGGCAAATTCTGATTTTTAAGGCATTCTTCTCCTCATTGGCTTTTTGTACCTCTTTTACCATCTGGCCTAAAGGCCATTTCCAGTTGTCGTGATCTATATCTTGCCACTGGACCCATATGGCTTCAGAAGAGAAAGTGAGGCTAGTGACTTTGCACAGCTCTCCCTCACTCAAATCCAATTCACTTGCAAGTCATAGCATCATCTTCCTGATGTCATGGTCCTTTGAGAATAAAAGACAAACATCAGCTATAATTGTTTCGCCTAGTTTGTTTTTCAAGGTGTTATTTTCTTCAGCATTTTTTTGTGTCTACTTCACCAAGCTGTTGAATCATTTTTCATGATTTTCTTGCATCATTCTCTCCCCGTTTTTCTTCTATCTCTCGTATTTGATTTTTCAAGATCCTTTTTGAACTCTTCTATGACCTGAGACCAATTAATATTTTTCTTGGAGTCTCTGGATGTAGAAGCTATGACTTTGTTCTTTTTCTGAGTGTGTATTTTAATCTTCCTTGTCACCATAATAACTTTCTATTGTCAGGATTTTTTTCCTATTCTTTGCTCATTTTTCCAGTCTATTTCTTGGCTTTTAACTCTTTGTTAAAGTAGGGTTCTGCTTTCAGGGTGGAGGGTGCACTGTCCCAAGCTTCAGGAGTTTTGTGCAGCTGTTTTCAGAGATAATTCTAGAGAAATAAGTTTTCTGTTCTCCAAAGGTGCTATGATCAAAAGAGAAGTGTGTTTACTACTTTCCTGGCCTGTGCTCTGGTCTGAATGACCAAAATCACTCTCTTCTGTCTGGAACTGTGAAGAGGGTCCCCACTTCATTGTAGACACAAGCTCTGGTGTGCTAGTGCTCTTCCTTGCACTAGGACTGCAACCAAGGATTGTGACCTGAATTGGAGTATGGGCAAAGCAACAAACTCTTGCATCAGTGCTAGCAAAGAGACCCCTTTAATTCCCTTCTGACCAGTTGTCCAACCCAATTACTATCTGTGGGCTGAAAGCTCCAGAAGCAGCTGCTCCCATTGTTGAGTTAGTGGCTCCCAAGGCCTGCTCCTGGTTTGCTGGGGCCAGGTCTGGGCTGGGTTGGCCTGTGCTGAACTGTGCTCCACTTCCACCAGGTGTGACAGACCTTTCCTGCTGACCTTCTAATTTGTCTTTGGCTGGATAACTATTTCAGCCCGACCTTTTGTATGTTTTGCTGCTTCAGGAATTGTTTTATAGCATTATTTAAAGGTGTTGGGAAGGGGTTGCTGCCTTTTCTCCACCATCTTGGCCACCCCCCAGTAAGTTATTCCTGACTCTAAGCCCATATTGTTTGCCTCCTGAAATATAATATTTCAGGCTCTCAGCTCCTTCATAGTTGTGGCTGCTAAATGATGTGTGATCTTGACTACAACTACTCATACTTGAATTCTTTTCTTCTGAATAGTAGATTCACTACATTTTTATTTTGATCATTTGGCTCTAAGAGATTTGGGAAGTTTACTTTTAAGATTTCTAAGAATTTAATGTCTAGTTTTTTTTTTTGTCATGGTTCTTAGGTAGTCTGATGATTCTTAAGTTTTTCTTCCTGATCTATTTTCTAAGTTAGTTATTTTTGCTACCTTACACTTTCAATTATTTAAAAGTCTTTTCACTTTGTTCTAGTCTTTCTTCCTATCTCATAAAGTCACTGGCTTCATTCACTTTGGTCCATTTTAATTTTCAGAGAACTGGCCGCTTAGGTAATATTTTATACATTTTGTACCAAATTGCTAATTCCCTTTCCAATTCTTTCTTCTATGAGTCTCATTTCTTTCCCATTTTTCCTCTAGTTATTTCATTTCTTTTATTAAAAAATTACACTTACAAACAAAATAGCCCATTTTGTTCATTCTAGGAATTAATTTTAGTTGAATTTGTGTCCAAGCTCTGTTTTTGTTTGAGAATTTGCTGTTAGATATTTTGGAATTATTCTCTTCTTTTGAGTTTGTACTGTGGAGTGTCCCTGTCCATAGTCAATTTTTATAGTGGGATTCTTTTTTCATGTGTTTGTTTGCCATTCCTCTAGCCTACTTCCTGAAGTCAGACTTTAAGCTAAGCCAGGCTCTACATATTTTGGAGTGAAGATATGGGTTGGTCCTGTTGCCACTTTCCAGGAGTATTGAATGCTGTGTTATTCTAGGCTCTCAGACACAGCTCAATGTGGAGACCTACAAGCTTTCAGTGCTCTCGAAGTAGTTTGCTCCAGTGCAAAGTCTTTTCACTGCCTTCCTGGTCTGAGCTCCTCAAATTTCAGAACTGGTTTGGATCTGAGCAACAGTAGACTACTGCTAAATTCAATCAGTATCAGTTAGCTGGGAAAACTCTGCTGGTTCAAAGTGACAGAACCTTCAGCTTCCCTGTGGTCTGTATGGGATTCCTATCCTATTTGTCATCCTCTGCAGGCTTCATACTGGACTAGAAACTGAAACTGAGATCCCACTCTGCTCGCCTTGGGCCTGAGCCATATTGTTGCTGCTTGCTTTTGCACCTCCTCTTGCTTGGCATATGGACCAGGCCCTGTAACCTCTCCTCATCTCTGAATGCCAGACCTGGGCACAGATCCCTTCTTCAGTCCACCCTGGTATAAAGCTGCCAGTTGACACCTGATCTTACAATTAGAATGAGCAGAAGTCATCCTGGGTGTGGCCTGCCCCTTCCACTTAGTTCCTGGACACTCTATAGTCCTGGCAAAATCCTGCCCCAGTATCTACAGACCTCTCTATCTATCTTTCTATGTCAATATGGACTGGACAAGTGAATCACTCTGATTTTTCTCTGATTTCCTGATGAAGATTCAGTCTACTGTATTATCCAGATATATTTGGAAAATTTTAGTGGGGAGCACACTGTATTTCTTGTTCCTTCACCATCTTGGTTCTATCCATCATCTAATTGGTCTAATATCAACAAGTGTATATATAACACTTCATAGTTTATAAAATTCTATATCTGTCAACCAGGCAGTCAATAAGCATTTATTAAATGCCCAATATGTGACAAGCATTGTGCTAAGTGCAGTGAGATATACATTACTAGCATAATGATTTTTGGATGCTAAAGATGAATAGTAATAGTTGGTGATATCTGAAAGACTGTGACTTTCGGCAAATCATTCATCCCTATTCTAGGCCTCAGTTTTCTCATCTGTAAAATAAGGGATTTGAATGAAGTGACTTCTGAGGTCTTTCTCAGCCCTAAGTCTATGATTCTATGAATTGGAGAGGTGCCACAAGGTGAGAAAGGACAAAAGTTCTATTGATTCGAAAATACGAAGAAAATTGAGTCTGAAAATTATAAGTTAGTACACTTCTATTCTGGGAAAACTCTAGAATACATTTCATTCAAGAGATGCCATTGTAGCTATAGAAATCATGGGAATGATCCCAAAGAGCCAGCAAGGATTTATTAAGAAGACTTCATGCCCTTACATTCCAGTACCTTTCTATAAAAAAAGAATTACAATAAATATTTTTATACATATGAGTCATTTTCCTCTTTCTTTGATCCCTTTGGGGCTTAATGGTAGGGGAGGGAAGGTTGGAAAGAAATAAAATAATAAATGCTTCTTAATTTAAAAAATATAATTTTCAAAACTACATGCCACAGAAACCTAACTCACTTTTTTTTTCACAGAATTACTAGATCAGGATAGTGCTATAGATATAGTTTTCTTAAATTTTAGCAGTGTTTAAAAAAAGTATCTTTAATAATAGCTGATACTTATTACGTAATTTTAAGGTTTGAAAAATGTTTTACATGTATTATCTCATTGTGTCCTCACAATAACCTTGTGAGGTAGGTGTCAATATTATCACCATTTCATAGATGGGGAAACTAAGGCTGAGGGAAGTTAAGTGATTTGTCTAGAGTCACACACTTAATGAGTGTTTGAGGTTGGTCTTCCTGACTTCAGGCCCTATGTTCCATCCCCTGGATTATCTATCTCACACTATTTTTCTGGAAAAGTCAGCAGTAGGAAATGGTAGCCAAAGGTACAGTTGTATCCTGTCCAGGTCAGACTAAATGAGGAGTACTACATTCAGTGATAGGTGTTAAGTACAAGGAAGGGCAATCCTAAATTGGAGTCAAGTAGAGGAAAGTATTCAGGATGGTGAAGGGATCATTGATCTAGGAATTAAAGAAATCATAAACAAACCCTTCATTTTGCAAATGTCTAGAGGCCCAGAGTGAGTAATTTGACCAATGGCAGACCTGGGATTCGAACCCACATCTCTGATTTCAAGTTCATGAATCCAACACTCCTTAAACCACGCTGTGCTACCTTGCGTCTATGCCAAATGTGAATGTATGGAAGGAACTGAGGATGTTTAATGTGGAGAAGAATAGACTCAGATATGACATGATACCTGTCTTCAAATATTTTGAAGGCTGTCATGTGGAAGTGGTCTGTTCTTTCTGCCTCTACTGCCTCCCTTCTCACTTACTCCTAAACCTCTTTTTAGTCTTGGCTTCTGACCACCATGACTCAACTGAAATGATTTTCTCCATAGTTATCAATAAATTTCTTACCTGTGAAATCCCCTGGAATTTTCTTAACCCTTCTTCTTCTTGACCTCTCTGTAGCATTTAACATTGTTGATCACCCTCACTTCTTAGATAATCTCTTCGCTAATCATGTGTGTGTGTGTGTGTGTGTGTGTGTGTGACACTGTTCTCTCTTAGTTCTCTTAACTTCTTTGATTATTCCTTCACATTCTCCATTGCTTGATTACTATGCTCATGTTACCCCTTAACTGGGTGTACCTCAAGGCTTTATCCCAAGTCCTTTTCTCCCTTACAGTCTCTCCCTTGGTGACCTCATTTGCTCCTCTGGGTTTAATTAGCTACATAATTAATTCAGCCATAATTTTTTTCTTGAGCTCCATCCCATCTTACCAATTGCCTATTTTATGTTTGGTCTTTGACGTCCTATAGGCATCTCAAATTTAAGATGTTCAAAATATAACTTATCTTTCTTTTTTAAAAATAAATATTTTTGATTTTTTTTATCTTTCTAGCACCTTAATTCTCCCCATATTTCTCACCTTCTCCCTTAAAGATAGCCATCCTATACAACAAAGGATAGTTTAAGGAAAAAAGGAAAAAAGAGGAAAAAGAAAAAAAAATAGTAAAACCAATGAATACAGCAAAAGAATATGAGGTTATGTGCATTGTTCCACACCTAGGGGCTGATCACCTCTGCAAAGTAATAGGGGAAGGTATCTTCTCCTATCTTTACATCTATTCTTAGAATTCAGTATTTTCCCTCCAAAATGCAACCTTCTTTGAAACTGCCTGATTTCTCTCTGGGGCACCCCACCCTTCCAGTCACCCAAATTCACAGCCTTGCAGACATCTTTGACCCCTCACTCTCTTCACCCACAAGTCACTCGGTTGCCAAACCTACCTCCATGTCTCTTGTATTTTTCCATTCTCCCACTTATATAACCACTACTTTAGTTCAGCCTCATTAACTCTTCACTGGATTATCACAACAGAGTCTCCTAATTGTTCTCTCTGGATAAAAAGCTGCCAAAGTGATCTTCCTAAATCACAGATCTGAACACATTACTCACCTGCTAAGTCAAGGGCGAGATTCTGGCCTCTGGGATCTAGGAGAAATGTTTGCATTTGTCATTTAAAGCCTTTCACTACCTTGCTCCCAACTACCTTTCTAGCCTTATTATAAATCATTACCCTTCCAATAGCCTAGAGTCTGACCAAACAGGCCTTGCTGTACTTTACAAATGATGCTATCTTCCATCTCCATGCTTTTAAATCGAAGTGCACTGCCTCTTGAACTCTGCATCTTAGAATCTAGTGGTACAGTGTATAGAGTGCCAGGCCTGGAGTCAGGAAGATTTAACTTCCTGAGTTCAAATCCTGCCTCAGACACTTACTGGCTATGTGCATGTCACTTTAACCCTGTTTTCCTCTGTTTCCTCATCTGTAAGATGAACTGGAGAAAGAAATGGCAAACCATCCCACTATCTTTGCCAAGAAAACCCCAAATGGGGTCACAAAAAGTTGTACACGACTGAACAACAACAAAATTGTGTTATCCATAATTTTCTTCTAAACCCAACCCATATGCCACCTTCTATAAGAAGCCTTTCTTGCCCCTACTTCCTAAAAGTAGCTATTTATCTATTTCACATATATTTTGCACTTCAACACATACATATTGACTCCTTGGCAGAATGTAAGCTCCTTGAGGGCAGGGACTTTAATTTTTGTCTTTGTATCTTCAATGCCTAGTATAATGCTTGGCACATAATAGGAAATTATAAATGCTTTTTATTGATTGATTGAAGAGGGATTTGAATTCTCTTGTTAGTTCCAAGTGGAATAATCAGAAGCCATGAGTAGAAGTTGCCAAAAAAAAAGCAAATTTAGGATTGATGGCATGATGCTAAGAAAAAGAGAATTTGGCTGCCTTGAGATGTCATCGTTTCTTATTTGAGATTTTCAAGCAGTGGGAAATTCAGGTACATGTTGAACTAGATGGCGACTGAGGTCCCTTCTTAGTCTAAAATTTTGCAATTCTGCATTTTTTCATTTTTTACAAATAAATAAACTGAGATTCAGAGAAGATAAGATAACTTGGCCAAAGATACTTTGGCTGGTAAATGGGGGAATCAGGGTTTTGGTGTTTTGTGTTTTTTTAATTCAGACCCTCTGATTTCAAGTCCATTGTTTCTATTTTGTTTTAACTTTACCAAATTGTCTCCCACAATAGAAAAATTTGGTCTTTAATTTAGTCTCAAAACAATTTAGTCTTTAAAAATTACTTTTTTACTTACGCAGGGATCTGGTGTTTTTCATTTAATGGCTAAAGACTTTGAGAAGATCAATGCAAATTATGATTCTTCTCTTTCCTCTTGTCCTACTTTCTTCCATCATTTCTTCCTTCCCTCCTTATTCTGGAATAATGAACCCTGACATCTCTAACCAAGCTTGAAAAGCCTTAACTATGGATTCAGAGTCCAGCAATGCTGTTTTGCCATTTGAAAATCATACTTCCCACCAGTATGGGCTCCTCACCTTAACTTTGATCATTTGATGATTTTCTTTGAGGACAGTGGCGATAAGCATAGCAATTCATGAAGACCTTCAAATAAGTCATGGAGTGGTTTAAATCTGTACCGGGGATTAAATTGAGGCTTTTAAAAAAAGTATCTTTGAGAAATCTCTATGTTAAGAATAACAGGTGTTTTAATAATAGGGAAAAAGAGTAATCTGTATTTAATTAAGTTTCTCTAAAACAGGCAGATAAACACAGATGTGGAATTTTAGAGCTGGAAAGAACTTGGAGAAAGCTTGCTTTAGGAGGCTATTGCACTAGAGACTGTGAGGAGTTTTCCCTTGGGTGGGTTCCAGGACTCTCTTGGTTAAGCTGAGTTCCCTAACTCCTAATGGTAGTGCTCCTTCATTCTGCATTGTCTGCTATATATTCTTCTATGTATACCTTATCTGACTTCTGTTTTGCTGCTGATTTGAACAAATGAGTTCTCTGAAAGGTGGGGGGGGGGGGAGAGAGAGAGGGAGAGGGAGGGAGGGAGAGAGAGAGAGAGAGGGAGGGAGGGAGAGAGAAGAAATTCCTGCTTAAAGTTGGCATTGGACTAGATCAGTGGTCTCTAAACACTTTTGACAATATACTACTACCAGTAAAATATGTGCGTGTGTATACGTATACACACACACACACACACACACACACACACACACACAGGTAGATGGATAGATAGATAGATATAGATATAAAGGGGTAGTGGGAAGAGATGATCCTGGATTCTTGAACTTTTGCTGGGATGGGAAGAATAAAGTTAGGGGCGGGGGCATGGGAATGGTGGTTGGGTGCAGGTGGAGAGTGACTGCCTGATTACAGGACTGCCTGGGTGACAGAGCAAGTGGCTGGTCATCAGGTCCAGCTTGCACTAGGTCCAATAGGTGGAAGGAGAGCAGAAGTGACAGGTGATGATTACAAGCACACTGGACAGCTGTTTCTCTGCTCAGTTCTGATACTTTCTTTCTTCACCTCTATACATCAATTTATGAACCCCCTGAGGTATGCATACTCTTCTTTGGAGATTATTGGAATAGATTTCTAACCCTGAGTTTCTATGATTCTGCAATTTAGTCCAATGGTGTTGAACTCAAACAAGAATGGATTCCTGCAGGTCACATATCGACTTAGCAAACCATAGATTAACACTATCTCTGCTATATTTTTTATGTTGTTAAATATTTCCCAGTTATATTTTAATCTGGTTTAGGCAGCACTGAGAGTTTTGTAAGCCCACTGCTAGGCCATGAGTTGACACCCCTGATCTAGTACATCTAGTATATGAATCAACTGAGACCCAGAGTGGTTTAGTGACTTGTCCATTATCATATAGCAAAGAAATTTTTTAATATGTCATAAGATCATAGATCGAAAAACAGATAATTGAAAGGTTATCTCATCTAAGCCCCTCTTACAAACTAGGAAACATACCCAGTAACATTAAGTGACTTTCCCTAGGTCAGTGTTGGAGATTAGATTTGAACCAAAGTACAGTCCTCTTGAACACAGAGCCAGTGTCTTTCTCATAGTTACCATGCTGCCTGCTGATGGTAGGCCTGGAGCTGGAACTCATATAGTACAACTCTCAGGCAATGCTCTTTCCACTCTGCCCTGCTGCCTCAGACTCACTTGCTTGGGAGTCCACATGTATAACCTAATATTACTGAATTAGTCAAATGCCAAGTGGAAAATTACATTTTGAAATATTAGTGTTATAGGGATGACTCATAACAGATAGAGATAGAAGGGTAAGGAAGTTAAGTAGAAGTAAAGGAGTGAGGCATTAGAAAAGGAGAAAGTAGTGAAAAAATGCCATGATGGAGGAAAAGAAAGTGGAGGAAGAACTAGAGAAGAAAGAGAAAGGGAGAAGGATAAGAGGAAAGGAGACTCAGTGATAAATGTGAGGAAGAACACTCAAAGTTTTATAAGCTAGTGGGATCTAATTAAAGCTGAGTGCAGCAGGACTTTAACAAGGCTAGCACTGGACATTATGCCTTTCTTAATGTCTTCTAACATCTTACTAGTTTTGCTTGTTTGTATTTAGCTGTTATAATTCATGGAGTTTAGATAGAGAGTTTCTGAATGAAAGGGAGAACCCAAGAAGGGTAGTGGGATATAAGTAAATGGACAGTTAAATACACCCCCCCATTTGATTTAATGGTCAATGAGTAGCTTATCCCATCTAAGAAACACGATTGCATCTATTAGGATATTATGTCAAAACATAGTAAGGAGTAAAAAAAAATAAAATTAATGCTTATAGTCATTTCTTGCCTTATAATAAAATGTTTCATTTTAGTTCAATTCAAATCTATAAATATTTATTCAATTATTATGATGCAAGATTCTATGTTATATGCTGGGGATACAACAAATGATAAATACCATACTCCCTCTTCAACTGAAGAAATACTGCATATGCACAGATGAGATTGTAGCTCCAGTAGAGAATGATGGGACAAACAAAAGACCTAGATAAAGTATTCTAGGAAAATTTGAGGAGGAAGAGAACTCTGTCAGCAGATGGATCAGGTGGCAACTGAACTGAGCCTTTCAGGAAGGGAAGGATTACAATAGAGAGAAATTATGAGGCATGGGAAATGAGCTTTGCAAATACAAAGGTGCACGAGAGGCTGAGATGAATGCAGGAAGTAACAGTCTAGCTTTGTGGGAATGTAAAGTGAATAAAGAGTAGTTATATTATTTTTTTTCTAATGGATGGAAAAGTAGATTGGAACAAGATTGTGGAGGGCCTTGAATTCTAGGCTAAGGTTTTTCTTTAAAATATCTTATAAACATATTTTTGAACAATAAATAAATATGTATATAATATATATATATATATTCTTTGAGTAACAGACCATGGGTGAATTACCTCTGCATATCTCCCCTCATCCCCTGACCCTCAAACTTCCAGCGCTTACAACAGTGCTTTGTACCTAATAGGCCTTTAATAAATGGTTGTTGAGTGAAAACTTGCATTTCAGTCTCTAAAGGGCATTCATTATTTTTCTTATTTTACAAGGGAGAGCAGTGCTATACAGAGGTGAGGGCCAGTCCCAAATGTGTCACCTCCTATTCCTCAGTTTCTCCCCAATCTTTATCTTCTTTGATGACCAAAGAAGTCTGCCTCTTACCAAAAATGAAATCCTCTATGAACACTGTCCTGGCCAATCACACTCATTTGGTGAGTTTTACCACTTGCAGAAAGACTGTGTCAAGAAGCCAAGCTGTGGGAGTCTGTCTGCACATGGCTGCAATTAGGGCTCAGCCCACCCTTTGCATTTCATTAGCTGTACCCTTTGCATACATATCTAGGGCCACATGGTCTGAGAAAGGAGAAACACTGAGAAGAATCAAAGGCAAGAAATTCCCAGTCAATGTTCTGGCAAACATCAATGACTTCCCTACAGCCGTGTACACTCAATCCTGTGTTGCTCTTTATTGTGACTTTTGATTTTCGTGTTGTTTACCATGTTGAAAAGAATTACCTGGGAGCATGGCAGTAATAAAGCAACATTCTTGTCATTCATCCCATACACTCACATAGTACTTATCATAGATATGCACACATACATATACAACACATATACACATACAACATACACATATCTTTCAGTGTTTTGTGGGTCTGTGATTTTGCCAATATAAATCACAGCTCCTTAAAGCCTTGTTATGTGATCTTTGTGAGTTGCTGTGGCCAATGACTGTGGTGAAAGGTGACCTGGTGATTGACATCTCAGAACTTGGCCAGGCTGTCTCCTTGGACAACAAACATATGGTTTATGGCCAGACTCATTGGAAAACTTTCCAGCTTTGCAGACTGTGCCAGGGCTTGAACCTAGTATTAGTAATGAAGCAACAGATGATGACTTCTTTTGGAGGACAACCACATATACATACACACACAATACTCTGGTACATATGTATACATGTATCTGTGCATTTATACACATACAAAATATATTCAATACACACCTGTTGCCATACACATGTGAACAGGTGCATACATATTCACAAATGCACAATGAACATTCATTTTCAGATAAAAGTTAATCACTGTTTGGAGTGTTTCAGTTACCTGACACAATACAATAGCCTTTCAAAAAACTGATATGATCTTGCAAGGATGATTTAAAAAGTGATACAAGAGGAGCAGCTAGGGGGCTCAGTGGATAGAACACTGACCCTGGAGTCAGGAGGACCTGAGTTCAAATCTGGCTTCAGATACTTCCTAGCTGTGTGACCCTGGGTAAGTCACTTAATCCCAATTGCTTCCCCTACAAAAAAAAAAAATTGACCTGAGCCTGAAAGTAAGGTATTAAAACCACATAAAATAAAACACATTGGATTTAAATTGGTGGAAGACATGGGACAAAATGTATATCATAAAATTTTGAATTAATAAGAATTTAGTAATCCTTTCTCCTTCATTTGTCTTTATTTTTAAAATGAGTTTTCACAGATACCTTTTGCTTTTTTAAATCACCATAATTTTCTCCACTTTCTCTTTTCCTGACCCTCCCAGAGAACTATCCCATATAACAAATAGAACTTTAAGTGCAAAATATGAAAAATAAGAGAAAAAAATCAGCATAACATTGACAAAGTCTAAAATATATGTACCATACAATATTTAATGGACCTCTCACCTGTGCAAAAAGGGGTATCATGGAAATATCTTTTCATATCTCTTCTTTTAAGCCATATCTTTTTCTTCATAATTTTGCAACTTCGATTTTTGCAACTTCATAATTTTGCAACTTTAATTACTTTGTGTTTTTTTCCATTTACATTATTGTAGTTATTATACCTGCTGTTTTCTTGGCTTTGCTTATTTCATTCTTCATTAGTTTCAAGTAGATATTTTTATGTTTTTCTTCTGTATTTATCATATCTGTCATTTCATTTCATATAGCACAGCAATATTCTATTATATTCACGTACCACAATTTGTTTAGCCATTCCCTAATTGTTGGCATATGTTTTGTTCCTAATTCTTTGCAATTACAAAAGTGCTGCTATAAATGCATTGATGTAGGAACACTTTCTTCTTGTCAATGGCTTCTTTAGATGTAAGTATAGTAATGTAATCCCTGGACCAAAAAGTATAGATATTTTAGTCACTCTATTTGTGTAATTCCATGTTTCTTTCCAAAATGGTTCTACTGATTTACAGCTCAACCAACAATATAGTAGTGTGATTATTTTCTTTTGTTTAATTTGATAATAGAGTTTGGTATTTAAAATACATTGATGTTTTTAATTTTGGGGTTCTAAACTTAATAAACATTAAATATAATAGCCACATACAAAGTAGAATAGAAAAAGAACCATACATGAAATTTTAATCTTTATTAGGCATAGCTTGTTTTTTCTTTGAAATATATAATAAATTCAAGTTGTAACTTTCCAAGCTGACCTGCTTGATTCACACTATGAGTAAGAGGTAGTTTAGTAGAAGTGGGGCCTGAGACTGTGATTGCATTGGTGCAAAGAACCATTCCATCTACCAATTCAGATTGATTCTTTTCTGCAAATTATTCTCTTGGACAGTTCTCTAGAGCAATTTAAGGGTTAATTTACTTGCTCATGGTCATACAGACAAAGTGTGTTAGGGTTGGGACTTGAACACAGGTTCTCCCAGTTTTGAAGCTAGCTCTCTATGTCCTTGTTGATGTTCAGTGATTTCAGTCATGTCTTACTCTTCATGATCCCATTTGGGGTTTTCTTGACAAAAATACTGTTATGGTTTGCAATTTCCTTCCCCAGCTTATTTTATAGATGAAAAACTGAGGCAAATAGGGTTAAGCAACTTGCCCAGGGTCATACAACCAGTAAGTGTCTGAGGTTGGTTTTGAATTCAGGTCTTCCTGACCCCAGGCCTGGATTCACTGTGCCGATTAGCTTCCCCCTCCATGTCCTACATTACATTATCCCTTGTATGAGGTAGGGAGAAACATTTGATGAAAATTATTAGGTGAGGCACACAGATTATAAGAGGACCCCTTCCCTATAACCTCAAATAGCACTTTATTTGCACTTTTCTAATGCTGTTGCATTATTTTATAATTATTTGTATATGTGTCATATACTAT
Source organism: Phascolarctos cinereus (assembly GCF_003287225.1). Taxonomy (NCBI): domain Eukaryota; kingdom Metazoa; phylum Chordata; class Mammalia; order Diprotodontia; family Phascolarctidae; genus Phascolarctos; species Phascolarctos cinereus. Next base: position 196,180,713 of record NW_027555625.1, read on the forward strand.
GCTATAAGCATGGAGGCAGGGAAGGGGTCAAGGCTTATCTAAAACTTCCTCAGCATTTAGTGCAATGCTTACCTACCACATTTTGAGTATTCCATAAACATTATTTAAACTGAAAGTGTATAATTTCTCTGACAAGCCATCAATCATTCACTACAGCTAGCTTGCCACCCCTTGCCTTAAGTTACCTCCCAATCTCTGACTCTCCAATCACTGTTATACATACCTACCATGGAGAAACCCCTATCTTGTATCCCTCCATAATTCAGTGTGACCTTTCCTCTTCTGAGGACAGAGATGGTTCATCTTTTGAGAAGATATTTCAAAAACCAAGAAGATATATCAGGAAGGTATATCTTTAAAGTGTGTGTATGAGTGTATTCCCAAATTGGGTCACACTCTCCTCTCTAACACCTTTGTCCTTGGGTAGAGTGGGCTCAAGCTTAAAGCTCTTCCTATAGACATTTTCACCACCGTGAAAATTTCTGAATATCTAGATATATGGCCAGTGGACAAGTCACTCTTATTTGCAATACCATGTTTCATGGTTATTGGGTCAATCTATTGCTAGGCTAGGTCTGTCAGTTTGCTCCTTAGATTTAGTTCCTTTCCTTTCTGATTAAGTCACTCCACTACTTAAGAACATAGTCACCTAAAAGCAGAAAAAGAGAAAAACAACAGACATGGAACCATGCATTCAGCACAACATATAGCCCAAGGTGGGAAGATTAGGATTCTGGTACCACCTATCTCCCCACCTAGAAACATATAGCAGTTTTTACCTCACTCATTGCCAGAGAAGAGACAGGTTGTATTCTTCTACAGGAACCTTTTGTATGTACTCTCAGTTCCAACTTAGCATGCAGTTAAAAAGCTTTTCATCACCTAAAGTAAGGAAACAATCAATGAATATCTCTGCATGCTCTGATTTGGAGGCCCCTCCATTATATATCATCACACACTACCAGAAGAAATCTCACCAAACCTTTCGTGTTGGTTGGCTCTAATTTTCTATGAAAACCACCATACTGATGAGTACTACAAGTTTCTCCATTAAATAACTATCCCTGTGTTTGTCATGGTGTTTACCCCTTCAATGAACTTGGGCAAGTTTGCTGCTCCTGAGGCATATGAGACAGATTGTGCAGATAGCTCCTCAATAACCCAAAGGCCTAGAATATTTGAATATGAACAGAAGTTGGAACTCTTCTAGTCTAACTTCCCATCCTGGGATAAATAAGTGTCCTTGATAAATGGCCATCTAGCTTTTGTTTAAATACTCCCAGTGACCTCCTGCATTAACCTTTTCCACTGATGGATTATTCTACTTATTAGAAAATTCTTTCTTCAGTTAGTGGTGCCCTGTGGAGCTTCCCAGAACAAGTTTCTTACTTCTTCCACATGATAACCCTTCACAAAAAGCAGGTCACCCCTTCTTTTTGTTCATTCATTCAGTCACATCAAACCCTTCATGACCCCATGGACCATGGCACACCAAACCCTTCTATTCTCCACTATCTCTCAGATTGTCTAAGCTCATGTTCATTGCTTCCATGACACTATCTATCCATCTCATCCTCTGCTGTTCCCTTTTCCTTTTGCCTTCAATCTTTCCCAACATCAGGGTCTTTTTCAATGAATCCCATGTTTTCATTATGTGGCCAAAGTATTTAAACTTCAGTTTCAGTATTTGATCTTTAGCCTGAATTAATTTCGCTAAGTATTGACTGATTTGATCTCCTTGCTCTCCAAGGTACTCTCAAAAGTCTTCTCTAGCACCACAATTATTTGACTCCAAATACATACAGTTCTTTCAACCATTTTTCCTAAAACATGTTTTCCAGATTCCTAAGCAGGTTTGACTATGCTCCTGTGGATATTCTTGATTCTATCCGCACCCTTCTAAAATGCAATGGCCAAAACTGACAAATAAGGTGATCAAAGTTACATGGAGTAACATAGTACCTAGTACATAGTAGGAGCTTAATAAATATTTATTGACTATCAGGTGACCAAGATGAGAGTTCAACAGCTCTCATGAAGGGAAGGTGGAACATTTAAAGTGTGTGGGGGAGAAGTATGAGAAAATAGCTCACAGCATTTGCACAGAATAAAGAGGAGAGGTAGATGGAAAAAAGGGAGAATTTGGGCAAACAATAGGGAGCCAACATATGTTCATAAGTAGTGGAGTGACTTGATCAGAATGCTATTTTGAGGAGGTCTTTCTGGCATCCTCTGCAGAAAGGATGATGTTGATTTATTTCCAAGTTAGGAACTTTACATACTTTAAGCGCTAGATGTTATTACTTAGCACCCACTACAATAATCATAACTGGCATTTAGATAGGACTTTAAAGTTTGCAAATCTCCTTACATGCACTATTTATTTCATGGAGTCTCACAACCATCCTATAATATTAGCACCAAAGGTATTATTATCTTTCTTTCACAAATGAGAAACTTGAGTCTCAGAAAGTTTGAATGACTCCCAGGTCCCAAAGCTAATGACAGTCAGGAGTGGGATTCACACAAGAAAAGTTGTATGTCTTGACAAAAAACATTCAGGAGGTAAGTGGCAGGACCCAAATTTTCTGACCTCCCTCTCAGCGCCCCTTCTACTATAGCATGCTGTAGTGATGAAAAAGGAATTTTCACAGATTGGTAGGATATCCCCTATACACCCAGAAAGATGGTGATACTAATTATTATTATTACTTATAATAAACAGCATACATTTATATAGGGCTTTAAGGTTTAGAAAGTGCTTTACTTACATATATTATTCTATTTGGTGGAAGGGAATGGGTGGATAATAATACCTAACATTTATATACAGCTTCAAGGTTTACAAGTCACTTTAGATAAATTATCTTACTTGATCCTTACAGCAACCCTGGGAGGTAGTTGCTTTATCCCCATTTTATAGATGAGATAACTGAGGCCCAAGTTAAATAACTTGCCCAGGGACACACAGCTAGTAAGGTAGAATTTTAGCTTGGGTTTTCCTGAATCCAGGCCCAGCATCCTGTGCATTGTGGCCTCACCTAGCTACCTCTAAAGATAAGAGGCAAAGGAATTTGTAGCTTATGTATTTGAAGGAGTTAAAAAAAAAGGTATGTTCCCCCTTTTTTGCGTATGTGTAGGTGTTGTTTTTTGGCTTTTGTGTTTGTTTGTGTTTTGTGGATCTTTAAAATCTATGCTACTCCACAGAGCTGAAGACTAATGGATGTCCATTAATTGGGGAATGACTGAAAAAATTATGCTATATTAATTTAATGGAATAGACTTGTGCTGTATGAAATGAGGAAACCTGAGAAGACTTGTACAAACTGATATAGACTGAAACAAGTAGAACCAGGAGGATATTTTCACAACAACATTGTAAAAACAAATGGCTTTGAAAGATTTAAGAAGCCTGATCAATGCAATGACCAACCAAGACCACAGAGAACCAATGATGAAGAGAGGCAGAAAGGGCAGTATGTATTCAAAATGTAGAATGAGACATACATTTTTGGACATGACCAATGTGGGCTTGATTTTGAATTATTGTTATAAAGTCTTTATTTTCCTTTCTTTCTTTTTTCTTTCTATTGGCTGGGGAGAGGAAGTTAGGAAGTGGAGAAAATAAATGCTTATTAATTGAAAAACATTTACTTTTAAAAAAATATTTGAAATTTGGCAGGACTTGAAACTAACTTACGATATCTCCTCACATCCTAGCCTCTATTCTACTCAAGATATCATTTAAAAAGTGAGGGTAAGATTCTGACTCAAACAAAACCCCCCAGCACTCAGACTTGAACCCAGCCACACTAGGGTACATTTAGTCATGATGACAACATGTTATAGTGGAGAAAGCATTGGAGCTGTAGTCAAGAGATGAATTCAGAGTCTCCCTCCAGTACTTACTAAGTACTGTGTGTACTTAGGATAAGTCTCTGAGGCTGTTTGTAAAACAGAGATGACAATTTTTGCCCCACGTACATGGTTGCCATGAGAAAAGTGCTTTACAAAACTTAAAGCTATATATCTGAATTACTATTGGCATTTATGGCATTTGTAATGTAGTGGTTAGAGAACCAGACATGGTGTCAGAAAGATCTGGGTTCAAATTCAACCTCTAACTCTACTGGCTGTGTGACACTGAGCAATTTAATTAACCTCTCAGTGCCTCAGGCAACTCTCTAAGGCTCTCTGTTACAGATTTGTTGCTGATCTGCTTTGGTTGAAAAAGAAATTTCTTCACCTGGAGTTCCCTATATTGATGATAGCACAAGTCTAGAACAAAGTATGTCACTAACCAATAATAACCAGTATACAACCATATAATCTAGACCACTGGTGTCAAATTCAAACAGAAACAGATCCCTGCAGACCACAAATTAACATTTTCTATTTGTCGTGTTTTTATTTATTTTATTAATCATTTCCTATGACATTTTAATCATGTGCTGTGTTCTTGGTTTGACACTTCTAATCTAGATCATTTTGTTACTTTTATGAATAATATTTATGTCAATTTTGGAATGCTTGCATGAAAGGAGTGCTAAACAGCCTAAGAAAAGTAGGTTGAACTATTCAGCTTGCTGTTATTCAGTCTTTTTCGACTCTTTGTGACCCTATTTGGAGTTTTCTTGGCAAAGTGGAATTGATTTGCCATTTCCTTCTCCAGCTCATATTTTTTTTCTTTTTGGTGAGAAAATCAGGGTTAAGTGATTTGCCCAGGGTCATACAGCTAGTAAGTGTTAAATGTCTGAGGCTGGATTTGAACTCAGGCCCTCCTGACTCCAAGGCCAGAGCTCTATTCACTGCACCACCTAGCTACCCTTCCAGCTTATTTTTATAAAGGAGAAACTGAAGCAAACAGAGTTAAGTGACTTGTCCAGGGTCAAATAGGTAGTAAGTGTCTGAGACTGTATTTGAACTCAGAAAGGTAAGTCTTCTTGACTCCAGGCTTGCAGCTCTATCCACTGCACCACCTAGGGTCAGGGAACCTGTAGCCTTGAGGCCACATGCAGCCTTCTAGGTCCTTGGGTGTGGCCTTCTAACTGAGTCTAAGTTTTATAGAACAAATCTTTTTATTAAGGGGATTTGTTCTGTGTAGTTTGGATTCAGTCAAAGGGCCTCACTTGCAGACCTAGAGGGCTGCACATGGTCTCGAGGCCATGGGTTCCCCACCCCTGATCATCTCTAAGGTACCTTCCCACTCTAACATTCTCTCACTCTATGTAAGGCTGTGGAGATTCTTTGGGACCTTGAGCAGTATGTCTTTTGTGGAAATTAATATTTCTTATAATAGGCCATAGGTTCAGACTGCCTGACTGCTTTTTTCCTGTTAAAGCTAAGACCCACAATGTGATTTAGTCAATCATTGCAAATGGGTGGTCCTAAAAGAGAAGGGCTCCGGAAAGACACTTTCAGTAACATGTTTTCCCTCATTGATTCTGCACTGTTAAACTTGCATGTACCTAAAAAGTCAAAAGGAAGAGAGAATATGCTGATATCTTATCTTTATTCGATCCATAAAAACAGATTTATAGCAGTAAAATCCTGGAGATGCGGAATGCCAGCCTTGTTTTAAAGTGCCACGTTCTCACTAGTTATTTGGCATTTCAGGAAAATAGATTCAGACAGCAATCGGGAACACATTATGCAACTTTATCTGGCGTGAGAACAATTAGATTTATTGATTACAATTCTTATAAAATAACCCTTCCCATGGATGTGTGGTTCTTTCTATGGGACATACCTGATTGAACTTATGGACTATTAGCAAAGGAATAAACTGGCTGTAGCCCATTAAAGCATTTACAGGGTATACTGAGCAGCGCTAAAATAAAGGAGGCCATCAATTTTGTACAAGAGAGCTCTTCAAACAGGCTTTCGTTCACCTTCCCTGCAAACAGCGTGCATCTTAATTGTTGGCTGTTAGCACAATCTTACTCTTTGTGAACACAACCATCACAAGCAACCCCCAAAGCGACTGGCAAGGCTGTAGGATTTTGAGCATGATTGCCACTGCTTTCAGATGAGGTAAACCGTGAGGAACCAGAAAGGACAGCTTTCAAGCTTAAGAAAAAAGATGGCATGTTTGCCAAATAAGTGGTTTTGAAAACTGAAATGTGTTATTCAAATGCCAAGAAAGCTCCATAGTAAAGGAGCACCATGGAATTCAGAATTGGACTGGAAGTTAAAGACCATCAAGGTGAACTTCCGCATTTTACAGAGAAGGAAACTGAGGCCTGGAGAGGCAGAAATGACTTGCCCGAGATTTCATAGGCAATAAGTGACTGTCAGGTGATCTGACCCCAGAGTTCTCAGACTCTGAGATCTTTTTTTTTTTTCTGGGTGATGCAATATTTAACATTTGCAACTCTCTAAGAGGTTAGATTGCTGATCAGTTACCGATGTACTCGGATAAAGGGAATTTTCTATACAGGTCTGATTTAAAAAGAAAGAAAGAAATAGAGCTCATCCAAGCCTCTTCAAAAGTCTGTGGGCTCTCAAGTCCTTTTACGTGGCTTGTATCTGATTGTTGTTGTTTAGTTGTTTTTCAGTCATGTCTGGCTATTTGTGACCCGTTTTGGGGTTTTCTTGATGAAGATCCTGAAGTGGTTTGCCATTTCCTTCTCCAGGTCATTTTATAGTCGAGGAAACTGAAACAAACAAGGTCAAGTGACTTGCCCAGGGTCACACAACTGGTAAGTATCTGAGGCCAGATTTGAATTCAGGAAGAGGACTCTGCCTAACTTTAAGCCCAGTGTTATATCTACTATGCCGCCTAGTTGCCTCTTGTCTCTGATAGAGAAGTAGAGAAATTAGACTTAGGATGTAGAGTTAGTGATAGAAGTGGGCAGGTAAGGCAGCTGTCTATTAGGTGATGTGAAATATGTAGGAAAGGATACACATTTTTAAAAAATATGTGCTTTAAATTTTTTTTAACATTTCAAGGATCTATGATTGAGTCAGTTTGGTGACTTTTGGGCACTCTCTTGAAACGTAAGTAAATTGTCATCAAAAGAAGCTGTAGCTAATTGGTGACTCAGATTGAAGGGGTGAGCCTCTATAAACTGAGCTAAAATAGTCTTTGAATGGGATGCACACAGTTTGTCCCTGGGACCATTTTTTGGTCTTTTCCATCTTCTGCTGATTTGCCAGAGTTTCTGTTGTACCCGTAGTCTTTAAGAACCCAGCCTCCACCATCAGAGGTAGTTGTTGTTGTTTGTCCTTCATTCTCTGACGACCATGATACCAGGGAGGTGATGCCATGACATGCAAGTGACGGAGGACTGTGCAAGGTCACCAGCCTCATTTTCTCCTCCACAGCCATCTGGGGCCAGTGGTGAGATATAGATCAGGACAACTGGAGATGGCCCAGGTTGCAGTAGGAGACCTTGGCCTTTTTAAGTGGGAAAAAGTGGAAAATTCGGTGAAAGGAGGCCTAGATAGATGACTGAAGCTGCCAGAGCCTACAGTTTCCCTTGGTTCCCTTGGCTTATTCAAGGGGATTGGGAAGTAGTAGCCTAAGGGTTGTTGTTAGTTGTTAGTAATCAGCCTGAGTATGAAATATAGTAATTTGTGGTCAGAGTGATTGAGTCAGCACTTGGGCAAATAGAACAATAGCTTTACCACTAGTTGATTTGGTGGGGGAAGGATTTAGTAGCATTGGAGTGGAGTATTTTGTTAGTTAACATAATAATAGCTAATACTTATATAGTGCTTTCTATACAAATTGTGCTAAGCATTTTATAAAAATTATCTCATTTGGTTCTTTTGTTGGTACTTTATCCATTCTAACACCTAGAATAACATTGGGTTTCCCAGGTTTCTCTCATTCATTCATCAACTCACTCCTGAATCACTGGAGTGATTCAGTGATTCCAGTCATTCTGGAGTGAGTTGATGAATGAATGAGAGAAACCTGGGAAGACTCATATGAACTGATGTGGGGTGAAGTGAGCAGAACTAGGAGAAACACTGAAACGATAAAACAACATTGTAAAAACAAACAACTTTGAAAAACTTAAAACTTCTTTTTAATGTAATGACTAAACACAAATCCAGAAGACAGATGATGAAGCTAGGTGGTACAGTGGATAGAATGCTGGACCTAGAGTCGGGAAAACGTGAGTTCAAATCTACCCTCTGACATTTATTAGTTGTCCAGCCCTAGGCAAAAAACTTAACCTGTTTGCCTCGTTTCCTCATCTGTAAAATAGAGATGATAATAGCACCTATTTCCCAGGGTTGTTGAGAAGATCAAATGAGCTGATAATTATAAGGCTTCTTAGCAGAGAGCCTGACACATAGCAAGCACTATATAAACTTTAATTATTATTATAATTCTTATTAATTAATCAATTAATCAAGATTCAGAATGTGGCATGCATTTTAGGACATGGACAACATGAAAATTTGTTTTGCTTGACTATGTTTACTTGTTACAAAAGTTTTTCTTTTCCTTTTCTTTCTCAGTGGTGGGGGCTGGCAGTAGGAGATAGAGAATATAAATTCTCTTAATTAAATACAAAATTAAAATAAAGGAAATACTAGAGTGGAGAGACTTTAGTGCTTGCTTTGGAACAGGGAAGAGTGAAATGAGAAGGTGAAGCTCTGACTAGCTATTCACTGATCCCTTATCTGAGAAGGATCAGAGGCAGGTGTCTGAGTCCTGTCATTCTCCTCTGCACATTACATATACTGACAAGTCAGAAAAGTGATGACAGCCTTGGTTAAATTTGGTCTTAACTGAGTTGGGCATTTTCTGAAGTACTCTGTTTGGAAGAGAACATCTCTGGAAGGATGCAAGAGGACCTAGAGAATGGGGAATTCATGACAGTTTTACTATAACCCCAAAGCCATCATGAGATATTGGAGGATTTAATTGGAAGGTGAGGATTTGTAATACTAGAAAATTTTTGCTCTCCATGACATATTACTATTTATTTTGTGATTAGGTCCAAATATATGTGTTACAGTGAAGGCTTGATGCCTCTAGAGAACACCACCACTTGGGGATTGCAATTCAGAAAAAAAAAATCATTGTCTGGTATATACAGATCCCTTGTTCTGGTCCTGCTAGTAACCCTGGAGAGATAAATTCTACTAGGAGATCAAGGACAGAAATTAGACTGAATAAAAGGAGAAAAGGAGTAGTGAGAGTATGGAGGCAGCAGGTTAATGACTTATAATTCTTCTGTCCAGCCTTGTGGAAAAAGGTTAGGGCCAGGGTGTAGAAATGCCTTGTATTGACTCTGTTAGGAAAAGCAATATGAAACCCATGCTTTTTTTTTTTTTGGCTAGGCAATGGGGTTATTAAGTGACTTGCCCAGGGTCACACAGCTGGTAAGTGTCAAATATCTGAGGTCAGATTTGAACTCAGGTCCTCAACTCCAGGGCCAGTGCTCTATCCACTGTGCCACCTAGCTGCCCCTGAAATCTATACTTCTTTAATCCTTCAAAAAATGTAAGAAGTCATCAGTGTTATTACTCCCTCTACTAACAAAAACCTGAATCCCTACAAAAATTAGTAGATTGTCTTCACAAGATACTGAAGCCAAGAAAACTTAACCCCTGGCAGCTAAGCTTCTGATTAGGAATCTTTTTTTTTTTTTTATCACTTTCTAGGCTGGCTCTTAGATGACAGACACATGATGTGTCACTGAGTCCATTCAGAAAACCTCTCAAATTTGGTGGGACCTGCCACAGCTTGTGTTCCATTAGCATAGTTGACTAGGACCCAAGAGAAAAGGACTTGAAGATAAAGAGGGATGCAATCTGTACAATAGAATGTGCTGGACTCCTTAGCTTAATATTGTCAATCTGAGAATTCTTAAATCTGTGGAAGGAACAGGAAATGTACAAACCTACGTAAAATGTTTAGCCAATGTAACTGGTAATTCAGGAATGAAGACAAGATGAAATACATAAAGCAGAGTATTTAGCTTTTAGTCTCCCTGAGCAGTCCAAAATCTGGAGCAGTGGTCTTAAATACCCAAGCAACCATCAGCAACTCTTTGGCTATTGCTATTCAATTTTCCCTTCTCAAAAAATAACAACAAAAACCCCCCACAAAAGACAAACCTAGGAACAATAAGATCATGTTATCATGGCTCAGCACCCAAATCAAAGATGTTGAAATGAGTTATGGGTTTTCATTTTGGTGCCCAGATATTGTGTGTGGTTATTTATTAGTCTTGCCACAATTTATTCAGTGTGTCAGTCAGTAGCTCTCAGCTCTGCAGTCCAGAATCAATATGCTACACTGGTAGAATAAATAGAACACACATATTCCAGAAAGGAGCAACCCTGGCATATGCAAAATTATGATGATGAAACAAAGAAATCCTGGCCGATGCCTTGGCCTTAGGAAATGTCAGGTATTTTTAACAGCCTGCATTATTGCAACATCTTCCTCTTCTCAATGTCTATTTATAAAGCTCAGAGTAAAGCAGCTGTGGAATAGTGAGAAAAGGATTAGATGGGAAGTAAAAATCAGGTCTAAATCCCACTCTTCTTACCTGGATGCCCTTGGAAAGTCATTTCCCATCTCTCCAAAGATCATGCCTTTCCCTCCTCCCACCAACCCAGTTATGTAGTGCATACAAATTCTGCATCTTGAGTACTTCACCCTTTTCTTGGGACATAGGCAATTAATAACAATAATTAACATTTATATAGTGCTTACTATATGCCAGGTTCTCTGCTAAGAGCCTTATAATTATTAGCTCATTTGATCCTCTCAACAACCATGGGAGGTAGGTGATAATGTTATCTCCATTTTACAGATAAGGAAACTGAGGCAAATAGGTTGAAGTTTCTTGTCTATATCATGTTTCATATCCTGTCCATTTATTTATCAGGCAAGAGCTACCCAGGTATCTTCTCATCTGCCCAGCTCTCAGGTAGACAAAATCTTACCCTTCTCCCAAGCCTTACTTGGGGATCAGTAATCAAACCAATACTCCTATTGCTACTGGAAAGGGAATGAAAATCGACTCTCAGATAATTCCATTCACAATCCCTGTGACTTCCTAAACCAAAACTCCTTTCCCTGGCTAACACTCTGCTATATACATATCTGCTATACATACATACATATATATACACACACACATATATACACTGTTCTCTCTCATTTCTCCTCCAACCAGCTGATTGATCCTTTTCAGTCTCCTTTGCTGTATTTTCATTAATGTCGCGAGCTAACTAAACGTGGGTTACACCTAAGACTCTGTCTTGGGCCCTTTTCCCTTTTCCATCTCTTTTGTCTCATTTGGTGAGCCCATCAGCTCCCATATCAACTCTATGAAGATTATGATTCCCAGGTCCATATATATGTATGTGTGTATATATGTGTATATATGTATATATATCCTTCATTCACACACATGTACAAACATATGTGTATATATATATGTGTATACACACATATATGTGTGTACGTATATACACACACACATATATATATATATTTATACATATACACATATATATGTATATATTTCTCCCCCATTAGTGTATAAGCTCCTGAAGAGCAGGGCCTAGCTCAATTTTGCATTTTTATTCCTAGTGAATTGTACAGTGTCTGACATACAATAAATGATTAATGAATTAGATTTTTCATTAATTGCCTTCTCTGGGCCTCAGTTTCATCATGTGGGGAAGGAGGGAATTAAAGTACGTGTCTTCTAAGGCCCCCTGTAGCTCTAAATTTTATGATCCCTAGAGAGAAAAGAGAGAAGCTCCATCGCTTACATTGAGAATAATTTGAGCTTTGACACATGGAGGAGAGTAAAACGAAAGGCAAATGAATCAAGTTTCACCTACCAGGAAGAAGATTAATAACATGGTTTTGGTTTCATCTCCACTGAAAGACCTAGTGGTTTGACTGATTAAAAAAAATGACAGAGTCCCATAGACCACAAGGGAATATGCTAATGAAAACTTGTCTTCGCCTCATTACAAATCTGCCTAGTTTCCCCCCATATTCAGTACACTTCTAGCCAGGCTGGACCTTTTCACATGGAACAATTCTACTGGAGTCTTGAAAAGTCTTTTAGCGGTTGTGGGGAATTAGGAATAGAGAAGAATGAATCTAAGGTTAACATCTAATGCAGATTTCACAGAGCTCTACAGTTTTGCTGCCAAACATAATGGCCTTTTCTTAATACTCATCTTTCTTTACTTCTTTTCAGCCTTTGACAGTGTTTATCACTGTTTCCTTCTGAATTCTCTCTCCTTTCTAGGTTTGCATGACACTGTTCTCTCTCATTTCTCCTCCAACCAGCTGATTGATCCTTTTCAGTCTCCTTTGCTGTATTTTCATCAATGTCGTGAGCTAACTAAACGTGGGTTACACCTAAGACTCTGTCTTGGGCCCTTTTCACTTTTCCATCTCTTTTGTCTTATTTGGTGAGCCCATCAGCTCCCATATCAACTCTATGAAGATTATGATTCCCAGGTCCATAAAGCCTCGATCTCTTCCCTGAGCTACAGGTCTATATCAGTAACTCCCTTTCAGAAGTCTCAAATGAGATTTCCAATAAGCACATATCCAAAGCAGAATTCATCATCTTTATCCTCAAATATATCCCTCTTTCCAACTTCCCTATTACCACAGAGGTTATTGCCATCTTCCCAATTACCCAGATTTGCAACCTTAGTTGCAATTTTTTTACTGACAACCATACCACATATCCAATCTCTCGTCAAATCTCATCTTTTCTACCATCACAACATCTTTCATATATGTGCCCTTCTTTCTACTCATGCAGCCAGCACCTTGATACAGGTCCTCATTTCCTCTTGCCTGAACTATTGAAAGATACTTCAAATTGGTCTTCTTGCTTCAATTTTCTCCCTATTATAATCTATCCTCCAATTGGCTGTCATAGAGATTTTCCTACAGTTGCTTGTTTTCCTTCGTAATAAAAGAGGACCAAAATGACATCACTATGTCAAAGTTAAAGTATAGGGTGTCCAACTGTGGCTGATCAGAGCAATAAGTGTTCTACCCAAGGTTGGGCACAAATATTCCATATGAATATTTGGAGTGGAGAAGTCTCTAAATTTAATGTTTCTTTTGAGGTACCACAATTCTACTTTGCTTATAGAGTACAGCATCTTCTTTGATGCAGGCATTGCATGCTGAATGGTCCTATGCTAGGATCTCCCATGTTTCACAATTGATTCCAAAGTTCTTCAGAGAGACCTTGAAAGTGTCCTGGCCTTGCCTATATGAGCGCTTGCCTTGTGTGAGTCTCCATAAAATAGGCTTTTAGACAAAAGTACATTTGGCATTTGAACAATATTCAGCTCATCAGAGTTGTACTCTCTGCGGTAAAATTTGACTGCTTGGCAGTTCAGCTCAAGAAAGGACCTTAGTGTTTGATATCTTATCTTGCCAACTGATTTTTAGAATCTTCCTAAGACATTTCAAATGGAAATGATGCAGTTTCTTGGCATGTTGCTAGTTTACTGTCCAGGTTTCACAGGCATACAACAATGAAGTTAGAACAATGACTTTGTAGACCTTCAGTTTGGTAGGCAGCTTAATACCTCTTCTTTCCCACATTTTCCTTCAGAGCCTCCCAAGCACTGAGGTAGCTCTGGCAATGAATGCATCAACCTCATCAAATGCTGCCAAGATAAATGAACTTAGCTACAGCATTCAAAATTTCTCCATTTTTTGTCACCAGTGGTTCCATGTATGGATGGTGTGGTGCTGGCTGGCAAAGAACTTCTCTTTTCTTGGTGTTAATTGTAGGGCCAAAATTATCATAAGTGGAAGAGAATCAATCCATACACTTGTATCTCAGTCTCAGAATCTTCACTGAGTGCACAATCATCTACAAACAAAAAGTCTCACACCAACTATCCCTTCACTTTACCTTGGCTTGTGGACTTTTCAAGTTAAATAATTTACCATCAATGCAATAGCTGACCTTGATGTCATTTCTGTCCTTGTTGAAGGCATCTGACAAAATCACTGAAAACATCATGCTAAAAAGCATGAAAGCAAGCACACAGCCCTGCTTCATTCCATTGGTGAATGGGAAAGTAAAAGAGCATTGTGTATTGTCCAGAATCTGTGTAAGCATGCTGTTATGAAACTGGCACATAATACTGATGAACTCTAGGCAATCAAATTTTGCCATACTTTTCCACAAGCTCTCATGATTGACGGTATCGAAAGCCCCAGTTAGATTGATGAATCTTGTATACAGACCTCTGTTGTGCTAGTGCTGGAGTTGTGGGGCAGCTAACACCATATCAACCATTTCTCAACCTTTTCTGGAGTTAAACACTGTCTTTTGGGTAGAATTAGCCTATTAAAGAGCACTCTGGCAAGAATCTTCTTGACAATGACTAAGAGAGAGACACCCCTGTGATTGTAGAGATGAACAATGAACTCTGTCACCTCCTCTTGGCCTCCTCTTGGCCACATAACATAGAAGATTCCAGTCAGCTTTTATATGAGCAGTAGAACCCCTTCCTTGTAAATCTCAGCTGGAATAGAATCAGCACCAGGCATTTTGCCATGCAAGAGGAGCCTAGTGGCATTGAAAATCCTAACCTCTTCTTTAGTTGGAAGTTTGGCTAGAGAGGGATTGACTTCAACCTGAGGTGTACGGTCAATGGCTTCAGCATTGGTTGATGATGGTCTGTTGAGAACACTATGGAAGCATTCAGCCCATCTCTCCAGGATTATGTCCTTATCACTAATCAATGTGGCTCCAACAGTACTGAGTAGTTGAGATGCACTAAAGGTCTTTGGCCCATAAATAGCTTTCAGGACATCATAAAAGCACTTTGAATTGTTACTATCAGTGTAAAACTAAATTTCATCTGCCTTCTAACAGCCAAAAATCCAGTAACTCTCTAAGCTTCGCTTGTATTTTTGATGGAGTTAAACACTGCCTTCTTAGAGACAGACAAACTATCTTGCTGGTAAACCCTATGGACTTCTCATTTTTCATGTAGTAGCTTCTAAATTTTCCCATATTCTCAACAAACCAATCCTGATGTTTGTGAGTGTTCTGACCCAGATGAATAAATCTCTGAAAGCTGCCCCCTCCTTATGTTTTACTGTTGCTAACTGTGTGTTGCCTGAGCTTTCTCTCCAAGTCAGCAATGAACTGTTCCCACAAATGGAAGCACTCTAATCTGTTGTAGTTGTCTTGCCTTGGGGATGCCACTTTAGTTGAATGTGAATGTTTAGCTTGGAGAGAATAAGTCCATGATCAGTCCAGCACTTTGTACTGATGTACTTCACATATCACCTTCATCACTTTCACATCCTGTCTGTCTCTTCTCTTTACAGTGATATAGTCTATTAAATTCTAGTCTTTGCTGCGAGTATTCATCTATGAAGTTTTATTGCATTTAGGTAAACAAAAGACAGGGTTGGTGATGAGAAGGTCATGAGATGCACAAGTCTTCAGTGACTGTTGCTGTTGCTATTTCTGACTCCATTCCTCCCAAGTCCTCTCTGCTATGTCTGATAGTCTGTGCCTAGTCTGGCATTAAAGTTACTCAGAATTACAAGCTTGTCCTCTTTTGGCACATTGACGATGAAGGTCTCTAGGTCTTCATAAATTTTTCTTTGACTTCATCAGAGTTTGTCATGGTGAGAGCATGTACACCGATAATGGTGGCATGGCACTTTCCTGAAAGTGGGCAATTGCATTGTCATGAGGCTCTTGTTTACCCCTTTTGGGAGGCATACAACTTTCTTCATTAGATAAGATTTGATTGTGAAACCTATGATAACTTCACAGCACTCCCCGTCACTGCATCCACTCAAGAAAAATGTGTATCCAGTTCCAAATTCGATAAACTGGGCTTCATTTGCCAGCTTTGTTTTATGCAGGGCTGCTACTTGGATGTGATGTCTGCTGAGTTCTCTCGCAACAAGAGCTGTTTGTCTTTCAGGTCTACTGAATTTCATGTTGCCCATAGGTGTGTGCATAGGTCTTGTACCAATGGTGAGTGGAATCATCTATGCTAAAGGTTTTGTGTACTTTTTTTTTTTTGTATTTCAACCTCAGGATAGAATCCCCACCTGCTATAGCAAGCAGGCTCAGGTTAGATTAGGCAAAGTAGACAATTTTTAGGGTACCTTTTCTAGTCCCTTCTTCATGCCAGAAGGTGAGCAGCGTGGACCTTAAAAAAAGGATTCTCAGACACCTAGGGGGCTGCCAAATCCCATTGCTGCTTCAGCCCAATAACAAGATGACTCTATGGCCTAGGTCACCTGTGTACTAGGTGTATGGCCTAGGGCTGTGACTATAGCTCCCAGTGTAACCGCACCTGCTGCTTCTTCGCCTATCTGTTGCCACAGGGCTTTGAGTAAGGTAAAAATGGTGAAATATTATTGATAATGTTTTTTGACTCATACATAAATTGGAGATAAGTGAGGCAGAGTTGCAAGAAGTCATCGGCTTTATTTTCTTCCACAATCATCAAAGTCCAGTGGCTGTGGTTGCAGAGGATGGCCTTGGCATCTTTGATATCTAACCAAGCTCTAAGCACTCCACAGCACCTGCTTCTGCTGCCTTCATGACCTGTTGGAACAAATTGTTCACATCTGCCTATTCTTCTGGGGAAGTCTTTACATGATTGGGGTAGACACTCCTATAATTCACTGGTAGGCCAGAGGCCCCTTAATTACCCTTAACCTGGTTTAGGCCATCTGTTGAAAAGGATTATCACGATGTGGCTGCTGAACATTCTGCAGCTTCTTTGAGCCACAGGTGAAAGCTGGATGGCAGGTAGACACCAAAGATGGAAAGCAGCCCTGAAAAGGGCTCGGCAGCCCTTGCATCAGAGATACTAGTCTTCCCTGAATACCTGTACACCCCAATTCTCTTACAATACAGATATGAACATGACCTCCCTATGTAATCAATTTGAGTGGCTTCCTGTTACCTCTATGATAAATATAAAGTCATCTATTTTGCATTTGAATCCTTTCCAAATGTGGCCTGATTCACCTTTCTAGTCTTTACTCCTCTCTGTATACTCTCTGATTGAGTTACACTGGTCTATACTTACTCATCTTTGCTTATACAAACTCCTCCTCCTTATTCCATGACTTTGCGTAGTGTGTCTCTTATGTGTGGAATGTTGTTCTCATTTACCTCTACCTTTTGGTTTCCCTGACTTCCTTCAAGCCTTAGAAAATTCCATCTTCTTTAGGAAGACATTTCCATTTTCTCTGTTCCCACCTCTCAAGGCAGGGACTATAATTCAGGTCACCCTCATTTCCAGTTCACCCATACCAACCTGATCATAGAATTGGGACTTTAAAGGATCTCAGAGATCATCTAATCCAATCTCCTCATTTTATGAAGGAAACTGAAGCACAGTGAGGGAAAGGGTTTGCCCCATAGTCACACAACTGAGTTACAGTATTAACTCATTACATCATCTTTTGCTTGCTAGAAACAAAGAGATGCAATGAATTAAATTAAACAAACCAATCAACAGCTAATTCTTGAGGGCTTCCTACATGCCCAGCTCTGTGCTTACTACCACTAATTTTCATATTCCCTTATATTTATATATATGTATATATATATATATAGCATATATATGTATACACATATGCATATATATAACATATATATGTATATTATATATACATATATATATATATATATATATATGTAAAATTTGGATTAAACTATTTTTCCTCTATTTCCCACATGCCTCTCATTTCTAGAACTCCTTTTATGGTAAAAATAATTTGAATAAAAGCTGTTTAAAACTATGATCCAAACTCTATACATATGGAGGCTAAGTTTAGAGGGAGTAGAGAAAGAAGAAATCTTGGTATTCCCATAAACTTTTTTGACTTGGCATGTGAGAACCACTTAACCAGGAAAACAATTGTCATACTCCCCACGAACATTAGTGATTACCTAAGTGTTGTTGAATTAGAGGTGGTTGGGACTTCAAGTTCATAAGTCTAATCCTTTCATTTTCAGATCAGGCTCAAGCAGATTAAATCACTTTCTCAGAGTGAGAAATCTAGTGGGAAGCAGAGCCAGGACCTGAACTCAAGTCTAGTTCACTGTCTTTATCACATGATACTGTCTCATACACCAAATGGCTAAGGTTAATATGATTTGGAGCTCAAAAAGAACTTAGAAATGACCAAATCATATGCCTTAATTGCAATAAATTACTGACAACTCATATTTAAGTAGAAAGGTTGTATAAATATCCTGGTCCCCAATTTACAAATAAGAACATTGAGGCTCTGAGATGTTAACTGGCTTGCCCTTATGATTTTATTCGAGCCTCAGGTCCTTTGACTCCAGGTCCAGTACATGAGCCACACTGCTTCTCTCACAGGAGAAGAAACTGAGTCCCAGGGAAAGGAATGTAACTTTTCTAAGGACATGGGTTATAATAGGCAGAAGAATTGGAATTTGAACCTAGATACCCTGAATCTAAATCCAGTGTTTATCCCAGCGCATCTGACTGATTTACAACCAAAATGAATGTTCTCTTACAGCTTTGTACCTTTATGGCATCCCTCTACTTTAGATTATGTGCTGAAGACCCATTGCTTTCAGAAATTTAATATTGGTTTTTGGTCAAGTAGGTCTAGGATTTCATATGTAATGAATTGATGAAGAGAGTGGATGATTCCCATTTTGTATGATTCCAGTGGGGGACCTACACAGAAGTAGAGTCACATGTGTTATCTCTTGGCACTAACACCTACAGCATCAAGATTTACTGGCAAGGGTCTGCCAGATACTGAACAGACAAAATGTGCCTTCCTTCAGCTCAATGCCTGGTAATGCTCTTTTACGTCCCTTCTGATGCTGACCTGTTCTAAAAAAGATCTTAGAGCTCACTTCTCTCCCTATATATTACCACAATAATTGAGGTCAACAGAACCTGTGGCAGGCCCAGGAACAGTATTAAGATCTGAATTATTGAAGCGCAAAGCCAGAATGTTTTAGAAATGTGCGTTCTCTGCAAAGTTTATCCCTTTTCTGGCTCTGATTGTTCAGTTTTCTTATATTTCCTTCATCAGATCAAAGGCACATATTTTGGATTGGATTCTACTGGATTACCAACCCACAGTGAGAAATCCCTTTAATATTGAAGTTGGTTGCTACACATATGGATAGGACTATTGATTTTTACTACATCAAGCCTCCCTTGTCTAATGTTACCACGAGAGCATACTAGGGAAAAAAAAGAAGAGCAAGAGGTCAGAAGACCTGATTACCAGGCACAGCCGTGCCACTAGTCACTGTTTGTGACTTGAGTATAGTTTCTTAAATCCCTTAGGACTCCTCATATGGAAAATACATTCATTACACTAGGTGATGATCCCCAAAGCCCCTTCATCCTGCTGACATCCTCAGGGTTCTGTGATTCTAAGTATTTACTAAGGGACTGCTATTTAACCAGCACTCGAACCTTTAGGGAGATAGGGACTGGATCTATCATTTAGTCAATATAGGGAACCTCGGGGTGAGGAATGTTCCTTTATCAATACAGGTCAGCACCTCCTCAGACACTTGCCATCCTAGAGACTTAGCTTGGGTTCTGGGAAGTTAAATGACTGAGGTCAGTCTAGTTCTAACACCTGCTCTCTATCCACTAGGCAACATGGCTTCTAATAATAATAGCTAACATTTGCATAGCCTCTACTATGTGCCAAACACTGTGTTAAGTGCTTTAGAAATTGTATCTCACTTGATCCTCACAACAACCCTGGGAGGTAGGTGATGCTATTGTCCCCATTTTACAGATAAGGAAACTGAGGCAAAGATAAATTAAATGACTTGCCCAGGATCACACAGTTAATATGAGGCCAGATTTGAACTCGGTTCTTCCTGACTACAAGCCCACTACTCTATACACTATGCCACCTAGCTGCCCCATCTATGAAGTATTTTATGGAACATGAAATAATAATATATTATCTAAAGTCATTGTGTACTTTGCAACCTTGTTGGGAAGGCCAGATTTACATTTAGATAGAGTGATGGATCCATTATCTCATTAGTGTGTGTATAACCTACACTAGTACAAATTGCTGCCACTCCAAACCTTATTTTGTATGATTCAGAATAGAAATTATTAGAATACAGATTAAAGGAACATGCTGGAGTGGAAAGAATAATAGATTTGGGGTGTGTTTAACCTGCGTTTAAATGCCATCTCTCCTACTTCTTGTGGGATCTTGGGCAAATCACTTAACCTTTCTGGGCCTCAGTTTCTTCATATGTAAAATAAGAAAGTTAGGCCAGATGACCTGTAAGATTTCTTCTAACAATTTCTATTATACTATGAGCCTATGGAATGCATTTCAGAGGCTGACTGCTATTAATTCAGATGAGAGAGAGGTCACTTCAAATGAGATAATATATGGAAAGCAATCAAATGAGATCAAATGAGATAATGTATGTAAAGCACTTTGCAATCCTCAAAGTGCTGTTAGATATTATTAAGAATATCAGAGGAGGGGGAGGAAATCACAGAAGGTTGCACTAATTATTTTCCCAAGTGTCATTCTTGATTTAGGAAGCAGCATAGCATAGAGAGCTGTTTTGGGGAGTCAGAAAGCTGTGGCTTCAAATCCTGACTGTGGTATATGCTGGCTATATGATCCTGGTTTAAGTTACTTTACTTATACAAATGTCCTTGTTGATTCCCTAAAATTATAAGTGGCAGAGTATTACAGTTCTTCACTGTTAGAGGGATTTTACTTACTGGGAATTCACTAAGCCATAAAAGTACTGATTAAGGCCAAAGTTTATCTATCTTGATTTGTAGTTAGATTATTTGTATGCTCATTTGATCTTGCCAACTGGACTATAAGCTCCTTGAGGGCAAGTATTCTGTCTTAATAATATCTCATCCTTAGGGCTTATATGAGTCCTTTGGACATAGTAAATACTTTAAAAAAATTCTGATAATTCCAGCTTCTGGATCAGTTTGAATTGTGGCTTTTGTTCTCATGTTTTATATTTTAGTATCTTGAATATCTTTAATTTTGTCCATGTGGGTTCTCTTTCCATGGAGAAATATCCATATCCACAGATATTGTCTGTTTTAGAGTATTTAAAATAGCTATGCATGTAGTCAATTTAGTGTGATGCCTGCCTGCCCATTTAGCTAGGCCTTCTCAGCATGGTAGGACATGCCAGAGGTTGTGCTCTGGTGGAATATTCTTTGAGAACCCATGGCATGTTGGAAGAAGACTTTAAGTTCTGTTGGTGAGCAATAAAATGTTTCTTGTGCAGTTAATGAAACTAATTACTCATAAATCAAACCATCCATGACATGATATATACTGCTACTTTTTAAGCCAGCTGATGTCAAGCAAACCAGCCCTCAGTAGAATGACATCATCAGAACTTTTTTGTCTTTTTTAAACTAAAATTAACTGAAAACATATTTTCATTTTTGCGGCAGCGGGCCATAAACCAACATTTAACACAAGGGAATAAAATACACATTAAGAAAACTAAGTCCACAGAAGAGACCAGAATATGATTTACATCTTAAAACTGAAGTATAAGACTCTTTTCATTAAAAGGATGATTCGGCCTAAGATAATGAACTGTTTAGAAAAGGAAGACAGAAGAACTATTAAAAAGTTTGAGAGTACTTCTGAAAATTCAGAAGCAAAGCATTTCAGAGTTCAGAGTTTGACTGCAGTGACAAGAAGTCCTGGTTTTTTCTTATCCAAAATACTTGTGTCTTATGAAAATGCTAGAACTAAGAGAGATACTGTTGTTCAGTCTTTTCAGTCATGTCCAGCTCTTCATGACTCAATTTGGGTCATATTTTGGCATCTCAAAATACTGGGTTTTCTTGGTAAAGATGCTGGAGTGGTTTGCCATTTCCTCTTCCAGCTTATTTTACTGATGAGGGAACTGAAGCAAATAGGGTTAAGCAACTCGCTCAGAGTCATACAGCTAGCAAGTGGCTGAGATTGGATTTGAATTCAGATCTTCCTGACTTCAGGCCTGGCACTCTCTCCATAGAGCCACCTCCCTGCCCAATGAAGGATATTAGGGATTTTCTAGTATAGATTTTTTTTAGATTTATAGATAAGGAAACTGACACCCAAACAAGAAAAGGGCTTGCCCAAAATCACATGGCTAATAATTGGGAAAACTAGAATCAGAACATAGATCTCCTACCTCCTTGTCCAGAACACTTTTTTTTGGCATTTAGTGGGGCATTAATAAATGCTTTTAAAGATTGATTTCCACTATGCTATGTTTGTCTTCTAATCTCTTTGGGTCCAAAAAGTTCCAAACTGGGAGCATACCCTGGGACGATGCTGAAAATAGTCTCCTTCACGAAATTAAGAGTGCATTGGTTTGGAGTGAGTCCCAAGAATCATGCCAAGAAAACTCTAGTGACATTTTTATTTCATGGGAGGGTTTTAAATCAAGGAAATGATCCAAATATGGGCAAAATGAGAGAGAGAGAGAGAGAGAGAGAGAGAGAGAGAGAGAGAGAGAGAGCGCAAAAAACTGTATGCTACCAATCACCAAGTTGAATAAAGTCTGGATTACCAGAATTAAACATATATCTGATTTAAAAAAATAATTGGCAAATTCTGTTTTCATATCATTCATTTCTAGATATAATCACTCCTACTCACCACAGCATTGAGCATTTCCTTATAACAAAGAAATATAAGGAATACATCTGGAAGTGCATTCAGCACTCTGCCCCCTTAATGCCCCATAGCTCTACCAAGTGTCAGGAGCTATGTTTCATTTATCCATTCTCTGGGATTAAGAATCAGGTTGATTTCCCTTCCTTCCTTCCTTCCTTCCTTCCTTCCTTCCTTCCTTCCTTCCTTCCTCCCTCCCTTCCTTCCTTCCTTCCTTCCTTCCTTCCTTCCTTCCTCCCTCCCTCCCTTCCTTCCTTCCTTCCTTTCTTTCTTCCTTTCTTTCTTTCTTTCTCTTTCTTTCTTTTTCTTTCTTTCTTTCTTTCTTCTTTCTTCTTTCTTTCTTCTTTCTTTCTTTCTTTCTTTCTTTTCTTTTCTTCTTTTCTTTCTTTCTTCCTTCCTTCCTTCCTTCCTTCCTTCCTTCCTTCCTTCCTTTCTTCTTCTTTCTTTTTCTTTCTTTCTTCTTTCTTTCTTTCTTTCTTTCTTTCTTTCTTTCTTTCTTTCTTTCTTTCTTTCTTTCTTTCTTTCTTTCTTTCTTTCTTTCTTTCTTTCTTTCTTTCTTGTTTATTTTTATTTTTTGGTTCCTTTTTATTTTCTGAAACAGCAGTAAGGAGAATAACCTTTCCAGTAATTATAAATATGGCCCCCACTATTGATCTGAGATGATTGTCCCAGGACGCACAAGCAAAAAAATCTCACCATCTAAGGAAAGATTTTGATATTTATGATCCTATTATTGGACATTGACATATTCCTTGAGATGATAGTGTAAAAAAAATGGAAAATGCACTATTTTAAGAGACAAAGGAGCTGAATTAAAATTCTATCTGTCATACTGTTTACCTGTATGACCTTAAGTAAGTCAGGCACCTTCCTTGAGCTTCACTTTCCTCATCTATAAAATAAGAAGGAAAGAAACCTGCATTTTTAATTAATTTATTTTGATTTATCAACAATCACTTCCATAAGTTTTGAGTTTAAAATTTTTCTCCACCCCCCACTCCTCACCATCCTCCCTAAGACAGGGCATAATCTGATGTGGGCTATACATATACATTCCTATTAAACATATTTTCACATTAGTGTTGTTGTAAGTAAGAATTGGAACCAATAGGAGGAACCACCAGAAAGAAGAAAAAAAATTCAACAGAAGAAAAAAAAAAGGCAAATAGCATGCTTTACTCTGCATTCAAACTCCATACTTCTTTCTTTGGATGTGGATAGCATTTTCCGACACGAGGCCTTTGGAGATGTCTTAGATCTTTGCATTGCTGGGAAGGTCTAAGTTTATCAATATCAGTCATCACACAATGTGGTTGTTATTATGTAAAACGTTCTCTTGGTTCTTCTCACTTCACTCAGCATCAGACCACACAAGTCTTTCCCGGTTTTTCTGAAGTCTGCCTGTTCATCATTTCTTATAGCTCAATAACATTCCATTAAATTCATATACCACCACTTGTTCAGCCAATTGATAGGCATCCTTTTAATTTCCAGTTCTTTGCCACCACAAAAAGAGCTGCTATAAATATTTTTGTACATGTGGGTCCTTTTCCCATTTGTATGATCTCTTTGGGATATAGCCTTAGAAGTGCTATTGCTGGGTCAAAGGGTATGCACATTTTTATAACCCTTTGGGCATAGTTCCAAATTGCTCTCCAAAATGGTTGGATCATTTCATAACTTCACCAACAATGCCTTAGTGTTCCAGTTTTCCCACATCTTCTCCAACATTTATCATTTTCCTGTTTTGTCATGTTGGCCAATCTGATAGGTGTGATGTGGTACCTCAGAGTTGTTTTGATTTGCATTTCTCTAATCAATAGTGATTTAGAGCATTTTTTCATATGACTATAGATGGCTTTAATTTCTTCATCTGAGAACTGCTGTTCATATCCTTTGACCATTTATCAATTGGGGAATGGCTTGTATTTTATAAATTTGACTTAATTCTCTTATATTTTAGAAATGAGGCCTTTATCAAGAGACTGGTTGTAAAAATTCTTTCCCAATTTTCTACTTCCTTCTAATCTTGTTGCATTGTTTGTGCAAAAACTTTTCAATTTAATGTAATCAAAATTATCCATTTTGCTTTTCGTAATGTTCTCTATCTCCTGTTTGGTCATGAATTCTTCTGTTCTCCATAATCTGATAGGTAAACTATTCCTTGCTTCCCAGTTTGCTTACAGTATCAGCCTTTATATCTAAATCATGAACCCATTTTGACTTTATTTTGGTATATGGTGTGAGATTTGGGTCTATGCCTAGTTTCTGCCATACTCTTTTCCAGTTTTCCCAGCAGTTTTTTTCAAAGAGTGGGTTCTTATCCCAGAAGCTGGGGTCTTTGGGTTTATCAAATAATAGATTACTATAGTCATTGACTACTGTCTTGCATATTAACCTATTCCACTGATCCACCTCTATTTCTTAGCCAGTACCAAGCAGTTTTGATGATTGCTGCTTTATAATACAATTTAAGATCTGGAATGCTAGGCCACCTTCCCTGCATTTCTTTTCATTAGTTCCTTGATATTCTGGACCTTTTGTTCTTTAAACGAATCTTGTTATTATTTTTTCTAACTCTATAAAATAATTTTTGGTAGTTTGATTGGTATGGCACTGAATAAGTAAATTAGCTTAGGTAGAATTGTCATTTTTATTATATTAGCTCGGCCTACCCATGAGCAACTGATGTTTTTCCAATTATTTAGATCTGACTTTATTTGTGTGAAAAGTGTTTTGTAATTGTGTTCATAGAGTTCCTGGGTTTGTCTTGGGAGGCAGACTTCTAAATATGTTATAATGTCCACGGTAAGTTTAAATGGAATTTCTCTTTCTATCTCTTGCTGTTGGGCTTTGTTGGTAAAATATAGAATTGCTGATGATTTATACGGTTTATTTTATAGCCTGCAACTTTGCTAAAGTTGTTTATTATTTCAAGTAATTTTTTACTTGATTCTCTAGGATTCTCTAAGTATATCATCTTATCATCAGCAAAGAGTGATAGCTTTGTTTCTTCTTTGCCTGTTCTAATACCTTCAATTCCTTTTTCTTCTCTTATTGCTAAAGCTAACATTTCCAGTACAATATTGAACAATAGTGATGATAATGGATATCCTTGTTTCACCCCCAATCTTATTAGAAATGCTTCTAGCTTGTCCCCATTACATATGATACTTGCTGAAGGTTTTAGGTAGATGCTAGAAACCTGCATTTATTAAGCACCTACTATATGCCAGGCACTGTGCTAAGCATTTTACAACTATAATCTCATTTGTTCCTTGAAACAACCTTTGGAGGTAGATAGTTATTATAAAGCCCATTTTATAGTTGACAAAACTGAGGCAGACAGTGGTTAGGTGATTTGCCCAGGGTCATGAAGCTGGAAAGTGACTGAACCCATATTTGAAATCATGTCTTCCTGACTCTAGGCCCAGTACTGTATCCATGGAGCACCACCTAGTTGACTCCCAAATGGGCTGAACTAGATGGTCTTTTTGGTGACTTTCAACACTTGACCTATGATCCTAAAAGTCAAAAACAAAAAGAAAGTTCTCATTCATGCCAAAATGATAACTGAAGCACTTTGTGGGAGCTCAGTTGCTCAGCTGAACAAGTGGTGGTAGATGAGTATAATGGAAGCTTACTGTGCCTATGCTATAAGAAATGACAGATGTGAAAAACTTGGAGAAAATGGGAAGGCTTAGGGTCTATTTTTGCTTTTGTCTGTATTCCCAGCACTTATCCCTATGCCTTTCGTGTAAGTGCCTAATAAATGATTATTTGATATATGTGTGTGTGTGTGTGTGTGTGTGTGTATATATATATATATATATATACACATATATATGTTTATATTATACATGTGTATATATTTATATGTATGTGTATCTACACACACACACACACACACACACACACACACACACTTCTTTGTAGCCAGTAGACAGTTAATCAACCATCTACTATTAGTTGAGGGATTTGTTGATTAGCTCATTAAATGTTTGATGGTCTGTCTCATTTGAGCCTTAAATGGTTTCTATTGTGATGAGTGCATGTGCTGAAGATCTGACTTTTTCTCTATCTGATGCCCAGAACATATTCTGCAAGACTCCAAGTCTGAATATTTGGATAGGGAAAATATTTCAGAACACTTAGATGAAATTCAGTATAGATGGATTCAGTGAGGCACTGAGGATATGTCCCATACGTCCAACACTATGCCTTTAAGTCATTGCTTTAAATAATAATGAGACAAACCACTTCTATAACAAATTCTAAGAGATTTCACAGGCTGGATGCCTAAGTCTATGGACAATAGGATTCCTAAGATCACAGGACTCATTACTGAAAACAATCTTTCATTTAACAACCTGTCTAACCAACTTCCTCATTGTACAGAGGACAAAACCAAAGTTTAAAGTGAGGAACAAAATTTATCTTTTTTATTATGAAGATAAGAGGATTTAAGTAAGAAAGGTAAACAGTTTTAAACAAAAACTTAATATTTTCATTATGGCACCCAGGATACTCAATATCCTGTGAGAAGAATTCTACATTTCTAAGTTATATGTTATAGAAGAGAGAATGAGAATTCACACAGAAGAATTTATCCATATGTCAATGATGAGATTCTTCATATGCCCTCATTCTAAGATGATATTGTATTAATTGCATGGAGTCCAGGAATACTATAATGTTCATTTGCAGTGCCACATATAGTCACTTTAATGCAGGGTTTCTTTTTGTGACATAAGCCACTTTGGCACTTTCTTGAAGCCTATGAACCCTTTCTTAGAATAATATATTTAAATGCAAATAATATAGGATTACAAAGGAAGCCAATACTATTGAAATATGATTGTCAAAATATTTTTTTTAGAAAAAAAAATTCATAGATTCTAAGCTAAGGACTCCTTAATAAAAGAGATCAGCCTGGTCATTCAAACATGAAAAGCAAGTGGATGAAAAATGCATCAGACTATGACATATAATGAGTAGTCCATTGGGTTAGTCCCTCAGGACACATATATTATGCAGACACTGACAACAAACTGGACCCAGAATTGAATAGAAAAAGGAGATAAGGCTGGATTACATTTGGAAAATTGTATAGGCTTCCAATAATTCTTTTTATTAGGCTACTCATTTCACCAAAGCCCATCTTTTAAATAACTGTATTCACCAGGTGATACTATAGGGATACAGATAACAGAACACAATAATGACATAAGAATCAAAGTTTCAAGTGTTCCAAAGAGTGAAAGAGAGGTGTGT
Organism: Phascolarctos cinereus; assembly: GCF_003287225.1. Taxonomy (NCBI): domain Eukaryota; kingdom Metazoa; phylum Chordata; class Mammalia; order Diprotodontia; family Phascolarctidae; genus Phascolarctos; species Phascolarctos cinereus. The sequence continues at coordinate 196,208,659 of NW_027555625.1, forward strand.
GGCTTCTTTGTGAGAAGTAGTATAAAAGATATATATAACTGGAAAAAAGGAAGTAATGTTATCAACAGTGAGGAATAAAGGATGGCTCGCTGAATTAATACATTAGTCCATCTAAAATTGAAATAAACATTGTTGTTGTTGCTGCTCTTTGTCCTTTGTTCTGGAAGAGGACCAATGATAGCAGGAGGGTAATGTCTTGACTTGCAAGTGAATTGGATTTAGTTAGGCAAGGTGTGCAAAGTCATCAGCCTTACTCTCTCTTCAAGAGTCATTGGAGTCCAGTGGCAAGACACAGGTCAAGACCACTGGCGATGGCCCAGGGGGCAAGGGACACCAAGGCCTTGTTAAGCTAAGGTCTTTCCCAGGTCTTGGTTTGTCTGAGTCAATGCCCATTCAGTAATTAAAGGCTAGGTAGGAACTGAAGCAAAAGATGGCCTACTTTGCCTTCAGAAAAGAATCTGTCTGGTAGGGGAAGACCCTCCAATTTCTGGCCAAAACAGAAACAGTTGCTATTTATCCTCACTCTGAGCCATCAAAAGCCAAACAATGAACAAGTGAGGGTTGAGCTTATTATTAACCAATCGGTGAAAGCCAGAGTGATTTTGGTTTAAAGGCATAAACAAGTAATTCCATTTGACTAACAATGGACTTTATCAAAGCCTATTTTTTTCAGAGCTATATTTCAAGAGATCAATAATGAAAACTGCGTGAGACAAAAAAGTTGTCTCAGTTTTTTTTTAAAGGCAAAAAAAAGATAGAATGGATAAATAGGGAAGAAAAAAAAAATCTAGCTTCCAAATCCCAAGACCCCTTGTGAAGCACAAATGATCAAAATGTATATTCCTTTGGACAGAGCACTAAGGTAAGGATATGACTCCCTGTGGATAGAGGGAGAAAAGGAAGGGAAGGAGGAAAAGGAAGAGGAGAAAGAGGAGGAGAAATAACAACATTGCCTAATTGGAACTGGCTGGTTGGGTCCCCAGGGGGCAGCTACTACTACTAACAAATTCTTGTTCATCCTTTGGGTCTTGAAGAGGATTAATGACATCAGGAAGGTGATGTCTTGACTTGCAAGTGAATTGGAGTTACTGAGGCAGAGCTGTGCAAAGTCATCAGCCTCATTCTCTTCCAGAGTCATTGGAGTCCAGTAGCTAAATAAATACAATGAATACATGAATGAATAAATGGAATATTGGAGGGTCTGTGGGAAAAGAGTACACTAGTGCCCTAGTAGTGAAGCTGTGAATTGGTCCAGCCATTTTGTAGAACATTTGAAACTATGCCAAGAAAATTTTCAAATATGCATATCCTTTGATCTAGCTATACCACTATTTGGCCTATTACCACAAAGAAATAGAGAGAAAGAGAGAGAGAGAAAGAGAAAAAGAGAGAGACAGAGAGAGGGAGGGAGGGAAGGAGCGAGAGAGAACATATATGTAGAAAAAATATTATATTTATAGCAGTACTTTTTGTGGTAGATAAATATTGAAAATGAAGGTGTGCTTCTTTTAGGGAATGGCTAAACCAATTGTGGATAAGTAACTATAATGGAATATCTTTGTGCCATAAGAAATAAAGAAGGGACTATTTCAGGGAAAACTGGAATGACATCTGAAGTGATGATGCAGAGCCAAGTGAGCAGAAATAGGAGAACAGTTTATAGAATAACAACATTAGAGAGCAAAAATTATTTGGAAAGACTTTAGAACTCTGATCAAAACAACAATAAACTATTAGGCCAAAAGCATGATGATGAAACCTCTCTGCCAGAGAAATGATGAAGTTAAAATGCAGAAAGAGACAAACATTTTTGGACATGACTAACAGGGAAATTTGTTTTGTTGGAATTATGTAGCTTTATGTTGTGTGTTTTTTTTTTCATTTGCCTAGTAGAGATTGAGAGATTGGATGAGACAGAATAATATTTTAAATGCTTATTACTTGAAGAATAGAGCTTCTAGTATATTGAGAATATTTATAAAAAGATATGGAGAAGAATCATATAACCTGAAACTAAGTGGATATCATGCTATGTGCACTGGTGGAGTATATATATGCATACCAGTGATATACATCTCAGTATGTAAGTATAAGCATACCAATCCAGAATCCTGCCATAGGAAAGGATCTCTTTTATATTAACATTTGTTAAATATAAATTGGAATTGATTAATTTTAGCCTCTGTGGAAAGGACATTGGACTCAGTATCAAAAATGTTCTATGCTTGGTTCTGTCACTAACAATCTGTGGAGTCTGAAATATTAATTTAGTCTTTTGGGGTCTCAGTTTCTCCACCTGTAAATTGAGAAATTTGGTCCAAATGTCTAGCATAAATTTTTAAATCTCACATTCTATGATTTTTAGATTTTACATATTCGTTGAATGGCTGTTATTTGCCCAACACAGGAGCAGGTAAGCAATGACTGTCTTGCAACATTTTTGATTGTGCATTCCTAACAGTAATTCTTTTTACCGTGGTGGGCATGTTGAGGGGAGAGATTTCTCTACTGGCCTCTGTGTAATTGCTGTTGTGCATGCCCAGATGAGGGTTAGGTTGTAACTTCCTTGAAAGGCCAAAGTGCTAAAGAGGATAAGTTGGGAGCTTACACAGCTCTTATAGGGAGTAGAATGGAGGGGTATGTTAGGCTGTATTTGGACAAGGCTAGATATGGTTGTGTTGGAGATAAGCCTTATCATTGACTGTTAAATGGAGGGTAGGATTGAACCTTTCTTTCCATCCTCTGATTGTATGATCATATATCCCATGGAGTCAAATAACGGTTTTCTTGGGGTCATGATTGGGTCTGTACTTTGCAGACTACTATCACAGAAGATTCAAAATATGCCAGTCAATGCTCATTAGCAGTTTATAGTCTTTTTGGGGGGTGGTGGGTGAGGAAGAGATTAATAGTTACCCACAAGAAATAGATATTTTCCCTATTTGCCTCAACTAGGGATGATCTGACCCTCCTTGGACATGATTAGAATATATCCAAAAATTTATTAAGCTACTGCTAAGTGCAGAAAATGAATGATGCTTTGGAAGTTGTACTAAGATAAATAAAGTAAGGTACCCGTCCTTAAGGGGATGAGAATTTAGTGGGAGATTTAGCACACTCAGAGACTGCTATAATACAAAAGAGACTGTGAGTAAAATAAATGTATAAAATAGATTTGAATATTCCTAATTATTATGATAAGAATACAGTGAAGGATGCCTGGGTAAAGGAATGTGGTATCCTATATTTCCTAGTGGAAGACTAAAACAGGCATTCCACTATATGAAGTCTTTCAGTCTTAACTTATCATATTTCTTCAAAAATCTTTCCATCCTCTAGACTTCTTTATTTCTTTTAAAGTCACAATCCTTTCAGGTTAGCAATCTAGGAGGCATCCTTAATTATTTCTTCTCCTTTACCGCCTCCTCTTCTCCATCCCATATCCAATCAGTTGTTGAGTTTTGTCTATTCTGCCCCCACACCTCTTATGTTTATCCCATTCTCTGCTGTTACATAGACTTTATACTGTGCAAACCCTCATTATTTCTCACTTTGGCTATTTCAATAGCCTCATTATTGGTCTCCTAGCTTCCAAGCTTTGCCTTTCTTATCTCTAATCCATTGTCTACACAGCTGACAAATTGATATTCCTAAAGGACAGCTTTGGCTATGTTGCTCCCATACTCAAAAGCCATTGGTGGTTTCCTAATTTTAGAATAAAAAGTAAAATCCTCAGCTTGAAATGTAAAACCTTCTATGATCTGGTTCTTATCTATCTTTCTAGTGTTGTTCCATACTGCTGCCCATTACACATTTTCTATTCTAGTCAAATGGGCCTGGTAATTACTAATTGTACAAGATTTTCCATTCCTGCTTCAGTGACTTAGTACAGACATTTCTTGGTCTGGAATTCACTCCCTCCACACCTTTACTTCTTAGAATACTGCCTCAGTCACCTATCAGATATGAGACTCTGGGCAAGTCACTTAACCTCTCCCTAGGCTTCAGTTCCTAATCTGTAAAAGTGAGGCAATTGGACTAGATGGCCTGTGAAGAACCTTCCAGCTCTCCAGCTACGACCCTATAACCCTATGCCCTTCAAAAGCAGCACCAAATAGAAGAGTTTTGTGGAACCCAGTGGAACAATAGGATAATCAGAAGACTAGGATAAAAATGTGACAGAGTTTTTATTCATGTTTCCATTGCTCCTACCTGAGAGAATCTACCTGCTGCTCTGGGGAAGATTAAACTTATAATGAAACAGCCACCATGATGCTCGCATGACTGCCCAGTATTTGTACAGCATTAGTTTTTTCATTAAATCTACTTCCATTTGACTTCATTGCAGGCTTAATTTTTAGGACTGTTTTCTCATGCACCCTTCTGCATACAGAAGAGAGAAAATGTCTTCTTTTCCACTGCTTAAGTATCTGATGCAACTGGGTTAATGTTATAAACACTACCAACAGTCACACTGCACCAGGACCCTGAGACCACAAAAGGTTGTATAGTGGGTAGAACTCTGGACTGAAAGTAAGAAAGTCCTCAGTTCGAATTCAGTCTCAGACTGATATTATGCGTGACATTGGCCAAATTTTTTACTCTCTGTCTTCTTCAGTTTCCACATCTGTGAAATGGGTATCATAATGATACCTACCTCCCAGGGTTGTGAGGATCAAATAAATTAATATATGTAAAATTATTTGGAATCCTTAAAATTCTATATAAATATTAGCTATTATTACTATCTATTTCCCAGTAATTTCAAGGGACAGACCAAATATCCATAGCCTATGCTTACTCAGGGAACCCCATATATAGCAACAGTCCAGAGATTTATTTTCTTCTCAGTCTCTGAAAGGGAGGGATCAATATTTTTGGAACCAATCAGTTAATAAACAATTATAAAGTGCCTACTGTGTGCCAGGCACAGTGTTAAGTAATGGAGATTTAAAAAAAGAGGCAAAAGGCTTCCCTTAAGGAGCTTATAATCTAATGAAGGAAACAACATGTAAACAAACATATACAAATCAAGCCCTGTACAGAATAAATATGAAATAATTAGCAGAGGGAAGTCACTGGAATTAAGAGGGGTTGGGGATGGGTTCTTGTAGGAGGTGGGATTTTAGTTGGGACTTAAACAATGCCAGATAGGTCAGTAGTAGGAAAGGAGAAGGGAAGAGTGTTCCAGGCATGAGGGACAGCCAGAACATCAGAACCTTTGGTTCTAAGTCCCATCTCCACCAATTATTAGCTATATAACCTAGGCCAAATCAGCACCCCGTTCTGAGGCTTAGTTCCTTCCTGTGAAATAGAGAGATATCTGTCGAACACACTTTGCTGGATTGCTATGAATGCTATTGTAAGTGAGGATTTATCATCATCATCAGTATTGCCATCATCGTTCTTCATAATTCCAGTTTTTGGATATCCAAAGTTATGCACAGATGTGGTTCAATTCATTTCAGCAAATATTGGCTAAGCTTTTACCTCACATAAAGACAGTCTGTGGGTTTTGGGCCAGCGCATAGTGTTCCTAAGTCCAAGAAGAGGAGGAGGAGGAGGAAAACATTCTATTTCAGCCTCCTCGGGGATCCCCAGCATGGAGCAGGAGGTCACACAGGATTTCATTTTATTCTTAAAACATCCTGGGGAAGTAGATAGGGACATGTGCTCTTTTCATTAGACACTATTGCCTGATTCCATGGGTTTTGATCACTTTCCCATGTGTTTAGCAGGCAATTGCGATTCCAGCCTGGTATCTGATCTATAATAAAACCACAGCAAACATAACTTGCTTGCTGCATGCCTTGGAGGCACCAGGGCCTCATCCCCAGAAAACAAGAGTACAGGCAAGGGTGCCTGGAAGCAAGATACACTAATTTCTCCTGCTCCAGAGAGCTTGCTGGGCTCTTTTACAACCAAGATTGTGGAGTGTTTCAGTTTCACAGCATGTGATCTTCTAACAAATCCAGCCACAGAGGACAGTTTTGAGGAACAAGCTAGGTATGCACACACACCCCAGCCCACTCTCCCAAATTCAGCTCGTGGCCCAATAACTGTATCACATTAACTAATTATATTTTTAAAGCTCTTAACCCTATTTCTGCATTCCTTTTTTTTTATTAAAAAAATAGCATTGAAGGAAACATCCTGACTTGGAATCCAGAGAGGCAATTGTACTTTTTAGCCCTCATTTTACTAATGAGACTACTGAAACTCAGTGATGTTACTTGACTTGACCAAGGACGCACAGCCAATGTGTGTTGGGACCTGGATTTTATTTTGTCCTCTTGACTCCAGGTCTAAAACTCTTTTTAGTCTACTGGCCTGCCAGAAGCTAACACATTAGGAGGTACTACTTTATGTAATTAACATGAACCATTTTCTCCTATCAGAGAAAGGGGTTGAATAACTAATTTTGGACCAGAATAGGACTATTTTAAGGGGCAACTAGATGAAGCAATGGATAGATTCTTGGGTCTGGAGTCAGGAAGACTCCTTTTCCTGAGTTCAAATCTGGCTTCAGACACTTACTAGTTGCATGACCCTGGGCAAATCACTTGACCCTGTTTGTCTCAGTTTCCTCATCTGTAAAATGAGCTGGAGAAGGAAATAACAAACCACTCCTGTATCTTTGCCAAGAAAATCCCAAATAGGGTCACTAAGAGTGGGACACAACTAAAAACAAGAACAAAAAAAGGGAAGATTTTTAAAAGGTTTGAAACTTGAGACATAGATAGCCCTGTGGGAGGTCAGAAGCATAAGAGTAGAGTAGGGAGGTGGGTATGGTTGCCTAGGGTCTAAGGAGAGAAACAAGTGCCTCAGGGTACTGTTGCTTGGAGAAGGAAAAGGAATAAGATCAAAAGAAGGGCTAGAAGATCTTAAAATGCAGCCTTTGCCAGTACAACTTTGCCTGAGGCAGACAAAGACCAGGATATTGGAATGTATACAAGCCTCACATGTTTGTGAAGGGTTTTTTTTTCCCCCCAGAATTTGATTCTGTAGGTTGATTCCAACTATGTAATTCAATTCAGTTGGGATTATTTTCTTCCATTTATTTAGGCTTCAGGGTTTACAAAGTTCTTTCCTGACAAAGACTCTGCTAGGTGGACAGTGTGTTACTTCATCCCTCTGAAGTTCAGAGCTGGGATGACATTTATTTGTCTAGGGTCACATAGCTTTGAACGATCAGATCCAGGACTTGGACCCAGGTCTCCTGACTCCAAATCTCATGTTCTCTCTACTTTCTCACGTACCCTCCCTCTCTCTTGTATATCTTATAGATCAGGTAACATATTGAAAAGGATACTATCTATCATATTTCAGAGGATAGTATAACAAATCAAAAAATTAGAGGGGATTTCTGTCATAATAATGACATCAGATTTATTCTATGATAGGGACAGCTAAAAATTTCTTTTAAAAATAAACCCTAAAGATGCTAGAAAAATAAAGCGTTGCATATATTCAAAGTTTTCTCTGAATTGTATCATTTAGTAAGATTTGCCAGCTGAATAAATAAGACCACTGATATCTTCCTTGTGAGTTTACTCATAGCTTCTTGCTTACAGGAGTAATTTAATAAATGCATGTTGAATTCAATTGCATTTATCCATTGCTGTTAATAGGGAATTATAGGATTGAAATAGAATTCATGTTCTCTTCTCAAAATGAAATGCATGATAGTACAGCCAGGACAAAGAAGAGGGATTGACCTAAACAACTCATCTTTTATAAAGTCCTGGCTGTAGAAACACACTGGGTTTAGAGCCAGAGGACATGATTTCAAATTTCGGCTTTATTCCTTTAGTGCTCTGAGCATATTTAGGCACAGTCATTTTGTCTCCTTAGGTCTCAGTTTTCTTATCCATAAAAAGAGGGGTTTACATTAGATTATCTCATTGGTCTCTTTCAATCCTGAATCATAGTGCCTGACCATAATTGGAAAGGAGTTGTTAGAATTGAGGTATCTAAGGCAAAAGAAAGGAAACTTTTTGTGTAATAGAAATAGAAATGGATTCCAATCCTGGCTCTGCTACTTTACTATCTATGTGATCTTGGCAAGTCACTTCTTCCTGTCCCTCAGTTTCCTCATATATCAAATATGGTCTAGATAATTATTGATGTCTCTTAGAGCTCGAAAATTTGCAATCCTACAAGCAACTAGTTTATGCAATCAATAGAGCTCTGGACCAAGAGTCAGAAAGGCCTGACTTCAAATCCAGCCTCAGATACTTACTATCTGTGTGACCTTAGGCAAGTCCTTTAACTCTTGTTTGCCTCAGTTTCTTCATCTGTAAAATGGGAATAATAATAGTACTTATATCAAAGGGTTGTTATGAGGTTCAAATAAGATAATATTTGCAAAGCACTTAGCAAAACTTACTATCTAAAATTCTAGCTGTGATTATTATCCTACGAAGAAAGCAATACATATAATACCTCACTTAGCATTTTTTTTCTCCCAAAGGAGCTCTTTTAGGTAAGCATCTCATAAAACTTTGCCACACATCTCCTCTCCCCAAGCGAGGGCAAGGACAAAGCCAGTTATTTTATTTCAACATGGGATCTAATAACTGTTATGTGAGGGAGCAGGGAAGGAAGGAAGAAGTTTAGGCTAGCAATGAAGGGATTGATCAATGTGAGAATTTTGGAGCTAATTCCTTTTCCCACCAGAGGATTTTTTTCCCAAGTCCTGAGTCCCTCTAAACTCAATTCCCAGGATGGATACCTGTGGTATTCTGATACTACTTCTTGGGCTCTGACCTACAGATCTGAGCAGAAAGCCGCTTTGGGCGCGCAGTTTTGTCTGCTGTGTTTACATCGTGCATTAGTGGCACTCTTTTGATCTTGGTTTATGGCTTTGAGATCTTCATCCCTGCTTAGAAGATAGGAGAATGATAACTATGTGGTTTAAAAGAGTCAACAAGCAAGACTAGACTTTGTTCTAGGGACACTTGTCTGTTGAAGCATTTTGGAGATTTTCAGCACTTGTGGGACATTTCATCAGATTGAACCAGCTGTGCTATTGTTAGTACGGTACAGGCTATCCATTTCCCAAATGTTACTTTCTTCTAGTCTAGTGTAACTTCCTTGTCTAGCCATATCCACCTGGGAGAAGGAAGAAATCAGAAAGTAGGCTTTGAGTCCTAGCATTTCTAGTAAGCAACTCCTATAAGTTGTTAATGTATCAATCAGTCCAATTATAAAGAGCATCTGATATGACCTTCCCCCTCAAAATGCACAGAGCACCAATAATAATGCCAACTCAATTTTTTTATTACACATCAAAGATCACAAAACATTTTCCTCACAACAGTCCAGTATGTATGTTATACAAACGGATTCATAGAATCACAGCATTTAATACTTGGAATGCATTCCAGTGGCTGTCTAGACCAATCTAAGGAATTTCCACTATAAGACACCTGAATGGTGGCAGCCAGCCTTTACTTAAACACCTCCAAGAAGGGGGAGCCCATAACTTACTGAGACAATTCATTCAGTGTTCCGATGCTTCCTCCTCCATTAGAATATAAACCTTTTGAGGGCAGGGACTATTTTTGCTTTGTCTTTGTATCTTCAGAATTTAATACAATGCATCTTTTCATTTTTATTTATTTTATTTTTAATTTATGGAAAAAACAAGCATTTCTATAACATAGTAAGATAAAAAAAAAGATTGCACATGAAACTGCAAATTGTCATGTACAATTTGCTATTCTTTTAAAAAATAAAGTTATCATGTATTTTTTTTCCTTTTTTTCCTTTTTTCCTCCCCAAGATGGCTACCATTAGATATGTGTGTGTGTGTGTGTGTGTGTGTGTGTGTGTGTGTGTGTGTAAAACCAATCTATACATACTTCTATTTATCAGTCTTTCTCTGGAAGCAATAATATCTTTCTTCATATGTCCTTTGTAGTTAATTTGGGTAGTTATAATAGTCAAAATGACTTGTTAGCTCAAAGTTGTTCTTAAGACAATATTGTGTTAGTATACAATATTCTCTTGGTTCTGCTCATTTTACTAAACTTCATTATTTCATGCAAGTCTATGCAAGTTTAATCACAGAGCTGCTTATTTCTTATAGCACAATAGTATTCCATCACAATCATATACCACGATTTGTTCAGCCATTATCCAGTTGATGGGCATCCCAGCAATTTCCAGTCCTGTGCCACTGCAAAGAGAGCTGCTATAAATATTTTAGAACATATAGGTTCTTTTCCTTTTTCCCTAATCATCTTTGGAAAATAGTAAGCATATACCTCCCTACCTTTCCAGGCTTCTTACACCTTATTCCTTTTCCCCACACATATACAGTATGATTTAATGATACTAGCTTCTTTGTTCCTCTCAAGATATACTCCACCTCCAGACTCCTGGTATTTTTACCCACTTCCCCATAACTGAATTTATCTTCCCCCCCCCCACCTCTCACCTCCACCTCTGACTCCTGGTTTCCCTGACTTCCTTCAAGTCCTAGCTAAAATGTTATGTGCTACTTGAAGCCTTTCCTATTCCCCCTTAATGCTAGTGCCTTACCTCTATTAATTATTTCCAGTTCATCATGTCTATAATTTTTGTGTATATAGTTGTCTGCATGTTGCCTCCCTCAAAAGACTGTCAGCTCCTAAAGAATAAAGATTGTTTTTTACCTTTCTTTGTGTTCCCAATGAGCAGCACGTAATAAGAATTTAATAAATGCTTGTTGATTAATTAAAAAGAGAATAGAGATGTTTGGTCATGTGTCTATTATTAATAGTAATAATAGTCATATTCATACAGCAACTTAAATTTCATGAAACACTCAGCATTCAATATCTTATTTGAAGTTGATGTCATAGCAGGCAACTTCCAGGATCTCCCACGAAAGCTCCCTGTATGCCATTACCATACAAGGAATATTGAGCTTCATGGATCATTAATCTGAGTAATTTAAACAATTCAGTTCAGCATTTCAATGATTCAACAAACATTTATTAAGGTTCTGCTAGGTGCAAAACACTCAGCTAGATGCTGGAGATACAAAGACAAAAACTATGTACTTCCTATTCCTGAAGGGTTCATATTCTGTTGGCCAAGGTCTATATGATTCTTAATTTAAGGTCTTTCTATTTGCCTCCTTGAACAAATGAGGTAAAGATGAAATTCCATCCTTTGGATCCTTATGACAGACCATGTATGGGCATTTATTCTAGTCTGTGGTTTCTCCTGTTTTTACTGAGCCTTGAGATCTTATGATTGGACTGGAACTTATGACTGGATAAAGAAGCAGATTTCCTAGAGAGGTCAACAGTAATTGTTTATAAAGAGGAAACAGCAGAGTGAATCCTATATTGTGCAAATGAACTAGAATTAAATAATTCAATTTATTGACATACAATAAACTTTACATCTTTCCACATCTTAAAAACTTTTTTACATATAAAAAAACCCTTTCAATGTACACTAAGTCTTCCTTTAGTAGCCACTTGCTTATAGGATCTGACATAGAATTCTCAAGATTTTGGCACATATTCTTTCATTCTTCCTCAAGAAACCACACTGTTTATCACATTGGATTTTAAGCGTATATTTGATGAATAGTCCATTTTCTCAAGTCTAGCATAACCCATAGTTTTCCTATGGAGTTTTAAATCAAAGAAGTTCCTAGCCATGGAAGTGTGTTTATCTCCATCTCCTGTATAAATTTCTTAATCTTTTATGATGAATGGCACGGTGCAAGGCTGGGTTATAGTATTCCATATCCATTTAGGAATTTTTGTATTTCCTGAACAATTTTGCTTCTCTGTATATCAATATATTTATAAGAATTTATCATTCCTTCAATTGGTATGAGCCTCCCTGGTGGACTGGAAGTAAAAAAAAATTCCCCAGACATTTTTAGGTGGATATTTTACATTTTGGTGAAGATGTACAAATCTTACAGGCTCAATAATTTTTTTTTCATTCTTTAATACATGACTGTATATATTTTCTTGCCCACGATAAATATCTTTTTTCTTCAAAGAAGTTGGTTGAAAAAAAATCAACCAAACCCAAAAAGCAAAACTAGTCTTCTTGCTAGTCTTCAAACTTCTAGAAGCCTATGCCACATTGTAGAGGAATAATAATAATTCCATTAGTTGCCAGGTAACTCCAAAGGTCTTTGATTACTTTTTTAGGGATTAATTAGGTCTGACAATGGTAGCATTTATTTTGTGGAGATGCTAAGAATGGTGGATTGCTTGGGTTTGGGAGTTCTGAACTTCAGTAGGGCTAAAGCTGATCCAGTGTCTTCACTAATTATGGCAGAAATATGGTGAGCCCCCTTGAGTAAAAGGCTACTGGACTGCCTAAGTAGTGGCAAATTGGCTCAGGTAGAGAAAAACAGCAAATTAATTCTTCTGTGCTGATCAGTATAAGGATCAGACCCATGAACGGTCTTTATACCTCCAGCCTAGATGAGACAGGGAGATCCAGTCTCAAAAATAACAAATAAATATGAATGAAGAACTAACTAAATATAAAGAAACAAATGAATAGGTAAAGAAATTGATTAAGATGCTTTACAGCAATAGTTTGTCAGATTTTGGCATATTTTTCATTTATAAACACACTTTCGTATTTTGACATGACAGATCCTATTTCAATGTGGGTTTGATTGATCCTTGAAACAATTGGCTTTACCACATCATCAGCTATTATAATGTCTTTAATAGTCATCAAAGTGTGACCTTTAAGAAATACAGCCTTTTCACACTTCCTCTATGTAATATTCACTCTTTTTTTTTTTTTGGCTAGGCAATGGAGTTAAGTGACTTGCCCTGGGTCAGACAACTAGTAAGTGTCAAGTGTCTGAGGGCAGATTTGAACTCAGGTCCTCCTGACTCCAGGGCCAGTGCTGTATCCACTGTGCCACCTAGCTGCCCCCATAATATTCACCCTTAAAAAACACAGAATTTAAAAAAAAGTGAAAGAGAACAATGAAAAATGAGGATGGCATGAAATCCAGCACTCAATAGAAAGATGACTAGCTGATGAGAAAATTAATTCAGTTCAGTTTCATTATGTCAACATGAAATGTTCTGAGTCAACCCAGCATTAGTAAAAGAACACCACACACACACACACACACACACACACAATCATCAATGAAATGAAAATGAAACAATACCAAAATTATTACTTGTCTCGAGCAATTCATACATCACTATAGATCCCTGGAATTGAGTAAGGAAGACTTTGATTCAAATCATGATGCAGACACTTATTAACTGGGTGACCCTAGGCAAACTCATTTGACTTTTCCCAACCTCAGTTTCTTCATTTATAAGTAGAGGACAATAATGCCTTTAGTACTTGGCTCTTAGGACTGTTAATGTGACTTAAATGAGACATATTGCTAAGCACCTTGCAAATCCTGAAGTGCTAAACGAATGCAAAATTGTATTATTGAGCTTCCTGATGGATACCTGATAGAATACTAAATTTGGCAGTAGACAACTCCGATTTTTGGCATTTAACCCTGGCTTCATCTGATATTTTTTTTCTTCTAGTCTCTATTTTCTTCAGAGAGAGTCCTTGTATACTTGTATACTGAGGAAACCTCAGTAGTCCTAAGTGATTTTTGTTCTCGGTGAATTATGACTATGCCACATGATACTTGTGGTACTCCCACCAAATTATGCCCTCATTTCAAAGGACTCCAGAACAAAGACTTCCTTTGATAAGCAGTGTGATTCTGAGAAAGTCTTTTCCCTTTTTGCAACCCTTTCTAGCAAATGGAGACCATATTAATCACACTACACACCTCATAGGGTTGTTGTGAGCAGAATACTTTGGAAACCTTGGAGAATTACAGCTCTGATTAGAGTGTATATTCTCTAGGCCTTATCCACATATACACAGCTGCTGTTTGAGAATCAGCAGCCAACTTTGAAAACCCCTAAACTTTCTTGGTGCCCTTTCTTATTAAGGCTGAGGAGTTTATGCCTACCCTGCTGACACAGTCAATAAAATAGAAGCTGCTTATTCTAAACACAGGACGTCATGCTTGCTGAAAATGGGAACCTATCAAAGCCAGGCAGTGGCATTCACTTGGCAGGCTTGCAAGACATAGGGCTCTACCTGAGGGAGCCATCAAGCAAATCGTTTATGCCAAAGTGTCAGGCCTTTTCATTGCCATCATCCAGTTTCTCTGATAATGTGCCTTACTCCCACCTTACAGCACTTTCTTTTTCTTCCCCTTCAATGGTGGAATGGTGGGGGTCGGAGGTGGAGGCATCATTGTTAGAAGAATCTGAGGGACTGAAGGCAAGAACCTTGCTAGTACATAGAGAGTGACTACAATTGAGTCACAGGCTTCCCTACAAAGTGAGCAATTTAACATCCTGTATAAAAAAGACCATTCTTCCATGACTTATCTGTAAACAGTAGCTTTCTCTTCTTGGAGCTATTCCAAGAACACTGTTCCACCCCATAAGGTATTAGTTAGGCTTTGTGGAAAATAAGATATGATGAGATGCTTTACAATGCATCTCAAAGAGCCTGAGGTGGAAGGGTGGGGGTTCGTGGTAGGATGTGTTAAACACAGGCTCACACTGCCCAAGGTCAAGAGGAAAACCACTTATGTAGACTTCTTTCAGTGGGGAAATCACAGGAAATTTATTCACTGCTTTGGACACCTGAAACACATACATTGAAAAGAAGCCAACTCTAAGGATAGTGAGTATCTCATATAAAATAATTCCCCACTCCTGCTTTAGGGGAGTATATGGTGCAAAGCTCACTTCAGCATTACCCTATAAAGAGTCTTGCATCCTCCATCCCTTTCTCCCATCTGTCATCCTCTCTTATCCCTACGAGTCTGACTGAGGTAGGAGGAAGCAAGGGAGCTCTTTATATAACCCAACTCCTGCAAGAGAAGCATATTTTAAGGTTGGTTGGCCACAAGAGGTTTCAAAGAGGTTTGTTATCACAAATCAATTCAGGCTAATGCTGGAGGGAGGATCCATTTGCATGTCCCTCTACAGAGGTTGGAAATCCTGGGTAAGATGCATGTTGCTATTAATGGGTTTTCCTTGTCTGCTATGGAAGGTTGAAATGCAACCTGGGAACTAAAGTTTCAAAGGGAAAAAAAAAAGAAAAAAAAAGAAATCCAATCATTTTGTAAAATTCCTTTGCCTTTAATACAGTATAAGGGTGTTAAAATTGGGGGGTTGATACCTAATTTTCTCTCACTATATTATGCGTTTCCAGAGAGGGGACAATCTGATATTCTATGTCTGAAAGCAGCAATAAATGAAGATGTGATAAATACGGTTGGACAGAGTTGTTATTTTTGTACCGAAACAACTATACAGGAAAAACTATTAGCTCCCTTTTAAGCACAGTGAAAGTACTCATTTGTCAATCAAAAAGCATTTATTAATTACTCTTTATGTGTCAAGAGCTATACTAGGTACTCAGAGTTCAAAGACATAAACAAAACAGTCCTGTCCTCAAGGAGGAATTCCATCAGGGGAAACATACATCTGCATATAAATAAATGCTAACCACACAAAGAGTAAATACAAGGTAACTTAAAGGGGAAGCAGTTAATAGGGGGATCAGGAAAGACCTTAAACGGGAACTGATCCATGAGCTGAGCTTGAAAGGAATTTAGGGATTGTAAATTATGAACAAAAAGTTAACTATGATATAAAGCCATTTATTTAGATCACATGAGAGTTTGTCAGTGAATATGTGTATATACATATATATAGTACTTTATAGATACAGATGTAGATGTAGATATATATTTACACACATGTGTATATATATAGTACTTTAAATTTTGTAGAGTACATACTACTCTACGAAATTTAAATACCATATAAATGTTAGCTATTGCTATTATTCAATTCATCTCAGCAAACACATATTAAGTCAGGAAGACCTGGATTTGAATCTACCCTCAAATACTTCTTAGCAGTGGGACTCTGGACAAGTCACTTAACCTTTGTCTGCCTCAATTTCTTCAGCTTTAAGATAGGGATAACAATAATAGCACCTGCATCTCAGGGTTGATGTGAGGATCAAGTGAGATAATATTTCTAAAGCTCTTTACATAGTGCTTGACACGGTGCAGGCACTTAATAAATGTTCTTTTTTTCTTCCTTCCTTTTTATTTACGTATAAAGCACTGGATACTCTGCATCTTCTGCATCCAGACACAGAATTAAGTCTCAATTAAATGAGATTCATGATTTTGTATATTATTTGTGAAGTGGCAGGATAACAGAGTAGAAGGCCACAGGATGATTGGCAACAGAAATTGAGAATGTTTAGCCTGGAAAAGAGAAACCTGGGGTGGGGGAGCATGGTAGCTGCCAGAATTGTTTTTGTTTGGCCTCAGAGGGCTGGAGAAGGAGCAGGTGGCTGAAAGTTACAGAAAAACCCACTTGATATTTTTTAAAAATGTACCTAAAGATTAGATAAATGAAATTGCAACCCCTTACTTGATGGTTACAATCCAGGACTGAGCGCCCATTTGTCAGTGATATTGTAGAGGGTATTTTTCGGATAGAGGTTGATCTAGAAGGCTTCAGAGATCACTTTAGTTCATAGATTCTATGATTTTGTGAATCTATAGTGACCTTATGACATGCCTTGGAAGTTATTTATAATTCATAAAGAGTAGCATTTAATAGTAGGAGCATTCTTTGGGATCAACTATTCCAACTCTCACTGTGTAGCTAAGGAAACAAACCTAGCCAAGGAAAAGACTTACCCAAGTTCATACGTTTAGGATATAGAAGAATCAGGATGAGAACTCAGGTCCACTGACTCCAAATTCAGTCGTTTTTACTACTATACGTATCCTAATGAAGTTAATAGTCTAAGGGGTTATTGATGTCAATTAAAAAAAAACCTGAGCTCTGGTTACCTTGCCCCCATGGGCCTCCTCCAGTCCCTTCTAAGATTGCTGTTTATTTAAGCTGCGTGTATTTTGGATGTACGTGGCGATTATAACGTTGTCTTTGGATGTGAAGTCTTTGAGGACAAGGATCACATTTTGTCTTTCTTTGTATCACAAGATCTTAGGGCCCACCTTGTAAGCACTTAATAAGTGCTTGTTGATTAACCGATTGACTGACAAGGGAAGGTCATAGGAGAATAGGGTCTAGTTGGGAAGAAAAGACCTTTTTAATGGGCTAAGCTTTCTCACTAGCTTTACCTTGTGGAGTGGACAAAGAGGGTAATTACTGGACCTAGATGTGGCCCAGACAGACGCAAATGAAGCCAAGTTAGTCTTAAGAAAAGAACCATGGCAATTCAGCAGTGAGAAAGAAGAAGGATCCAAAGTCTTTCAGTCTGACTTTAAAAAAAAATCCAGGAAGTCAAGGCCAGATTAAGTGAAGATTGACAAATATGAAAGTGAAGACCTGGAAGGGCTCAAGATAAAGCATATCATCAGGGGCATTTGTGGTTTGAGCCTCTTTGTGCCCAGGATGCCTTGCTGAGGTCTCCAGGCCGCTCCTCTGCCTCCTGCTTTGCTACTCTTCAGGCACTTCAAGGGATGTCACAATCCAATTAAACAATTCATAGAAACAAATATACTTGTTAAATGCCTACTATTTACAAGAATCTGTGCTTTGCTCTGGGAATACAAATAGAAATGTATACCCTTAGGCAAGTGCTAAGCTGAGAAAATGAAAAGGATTGCATGGCATGGAGAGTGTCATCTAACAAAGGCAGGTGCTCTGGTTTGGGGTCCATTGGAATGGGGGATGAGCTACTAAGTGTATCCTCTGGGACAGATCCCTTCCTCTCGCTTGACCTCAGTTTCTTCATCTGTCAAGAGGGAAGGGAGATTGGGAGGATTGGATTAGGTGATGCCTAAAGCTTCTTTCTGGCTTTATCTTATGATAAAGGGCTGTCCATATTTGAGTGGTGGTGGCAAGATTGTTAATCTTGGGGACAGTGTCTCCTCTGTTTCATTTATTTCTGTACTTAGACTGGGGTGCCTTTCTGCCTTCTTTGTACATACTGTAACCAATCCTGAGAAGCAGTTTGGCATAATGGAAGAGGCCCCCTGCCTTAGAGAAAGGTGGCCTGGTACTGAGTTCCACTTCCGACACTTTTTGCTGGGTGACTACAGACAAATCACTTCATCCCTCTGAGACTCAAAGAATCACAGAATGTGTGTTGGACTGAACTTCAGGCGCCATTTAGTTTGATTCAAACCTGAACCAGAATGCTAGCAGATCTTCCAACACTGATTAAAGACATCCAACTAGGGGGCATCCATTACCTCTCGGAGCTTCTTTTTGGAAGGCTCTAATTATTAGGGAGTTTTTCCTTGCATCAAGCCCAGATTTCACTCTTTCCAACGTCCATCCACTGTTCCTATTCTGGCCTCTGGGGCCAAGCAGAACACATAAGGTTCTTCCTCTATGTGACAAATCTTCAAATACTTGGAGGTCAATGTCATGATCATCCTGAGTCTCTTCTTCTCCAGGCTAAATATCTCTAGTTACCTTACCTTATCCTCATATGGCATAATCTCAAGGCTCTTTGCCATTCTGGTCACTCATCTCTTGATAATCTCCATCTTTTCAATGTCCTTCTTAAAATAAGCCACTCTGAACTAAATGGGATACTCCAGATAGGGCAGAGTAGAAAAGGCTTGTGATCTCCATTTAGTCATTTGTAAAATGGCTATCATGACTTTTGCACAAATTAATATATAAAGAGAACCCTGGGTAAATTTTAAAGTGCTTTAGAAATGGGGAAAATAATATCACCGATTTCCTTAACACAATCACTTTCAATGCCAACAACTCATGCTAGCTAAAGTACAAAGACAGAATAACAGAAAGCAAACAAGATACCCTTGGAGGATAAGAAGTGGTAGAATGGAAAGCAGACACTATTATTTGAAGCTTTATTTGAGTGAACTCTCTTGCTGACATCAAATCTCATTACTATGGTCATACTGGATTTCTATTAGGCTTCGAACTAACTGCAGTTAATGAAAAAGGGCTGTTATCTTCCAGAGCTCTCCCATAATGTCCCATGTTATCTTTCATCATCATAGCCACATACATAGAGAACACTTAAAATACTTCTCTTGGTCTGATTGGGCAGGGCAGAGAGACGTGCTTTTGAGAGGCAGAGGAAGTGGTATTTTACAGACTGGTGCCTGTAGATGGAGAACAAACTGTAGAATGAAGAATGTTTCCACAGTAACATATATACCGTTCGACTTCATTTTCCACAATCTACTCCCCTCTCTCACTCCTCACTCCCCCCAAAACAGGCCAATTATGAAAATGTTTCCAAAATTGTCAGGAGCGGCTGGGGCTTTTTTGCAAATGAGACCCAGTAATTTCACACAGCTCGGCTGAATTGATTAGCATCTCTCTAGGTTGCTGCCGCCTGATGACATAAGCATATGAGGTGAACGAGATGTGTCCACAGAGTAAAATATTTCGCTTGCCTGCATAGTGAAACTGTGTGATGGATTCTACACACAGGGCCTTGGCCTCCTCTTGTCACGCATTCATAATTCCTGTTGACAGTAATGGAAGGTTCCTAGCCATGTGGGAAAGTGAAAAGGCTTCTAAGAATGTGAGAGGCAAGTCAGATGACTTGGCTTCTCTCTCCTTTTTTTTTTTCCAAAATACAAAAAAAAATGTATAATCTAATTAGATCATTGTAGTTTGTTCAAGGGAAGGAAATCCATATATAAAGCTAAGTTCAGAGACTCCTAAACAGTCCAAGCTAGAAGGGGAATCAGAAATCAACTAGATCGACCCACCCAGTTTTTCAGAGGAAATCACTAGGACAAGTGATTTGCTTAACTTCCTACGAGTTAGAGAGAGTCAAGCATTGGAGACCATATTTTCCATCTCTTTAACAGATGAACAATTTTCTTTATCAAATAAGAAAATGGAGTTTTATATGCATAGGTAGAGTGGGAGGTTGCCCTTGTCATAGAATTTGAAGAATGACCAAAGAATCACTGAACTCTAAAAATATCTCTCTTTCTGATGGCATTAGGAAATTACAAGTCAGTTATTCCTTTGTGTCTATAGCCCTTCTAATATTTACTATTCCGATTCTGTCAGCTTTGCACATTTTCTAGGTATTAGGTCACAGCTCAGATTTGTTTTGCTTTGCTTTTTTCTTGTTATTTATTGGGAGCAATCTTTCATATAATGTCAATAGTTTGAAAATTTTCTTGAAAGCTGTTTGCACATATCCTTTCTCCACTTATCTATTGGAGAATGGATCTTGGTTTTCCATGTTTGTGTTTACCCTTTATATGCCTCAGGTATTAGACCCTTATCAGAAGTATTTGGTGCATTTTCCCCATACAACTGCTTCCCTTCACATCTTATTTGCATTAATTTTGTTCCTGAAAATTTTTTTCAATTTCATATAATCAAAATACCTGCTTCATGTTTTGTGATTTCCTTGAGTTCTTGTTTCATTTAATGGTCAGCAAGCATATATTAAGTCCTTATTATGAGCAAGGCATGGGCTGGGGATACAAAAAAAGGTGAAACATGATTCCTGTTTTCAAGCAGTTAACGTTCTAATGGGGAACACAACAAACATGCAAGATATATACAGGGTAAGTGTGACGTAATGTCAGAGTCAAATCAGCAAGCTTATGGTCTAATATTTGCCTGACAGTAAGCTAGAAGCCAGGCGAAAGAGTCCCCACTCTCAAGTCAAACAGAAGAGACAAAATGCAAACAACTACTTGCAAACAAGATATATACAGGACAAATTAAAGATCATTTTAGAGGGAAGGTACAAATATTGTCTGAGATATAGAAAGGCTTCTTGCAGAAGGTGTATTCAAGAGCTCTTTTCCTAACCATAGCTTCGAGAAGCAGCTAATCTGATTTTCTAATTATATACATATATGTTTGTGTGTGTGTGTATGTATGAGTATATACATATATATATACATATATAGTCTGTGTGTGTGTATATATATATATGTATATATGTGTTGCCTTTTATAATATTCAGGTCACATTTCCATTTTGAAGTTATTGTAGTACATGGTGTAAATTGTTGGTCTAAACTTATTTCTGGTAACTGCTCGGAAGCTTTCGCAGTCCTGTCAAATAGAGAGTTTTTAACCACCTTATTTATGTTCTTATGCCAGCCATATACCATTTGAAAGATATCTTTTATTTCACTTCTGGTGTGAATTCATTGTAAGTAATATGCCTCAGTCAATTTATGCCCACCAAATGTCTCTCTATTGCTTTTGGGGTGAATAGCAACTTTAATTCTTCAGAGACTATGATTCGTAGCCAAATAACATCATTGGAAGAAGAGGTGAAAGATGTGTGATCTCTTTAATGAGGCAAACTCCTGATGTGGGAAATTCTTCTACCAATGCATCTCACATTATGTCTACAATTCAATAGATAAGTCCTAGAGAATTGCCTGAGACAGAGAAGGTTTGAATAGCTTGATTAGGGTCACATAACTTATAAGTATCAGAGGCAGGCTTTAAAATCAAGTCTTATTAACTTGAAATCCAATACTCTATCCATCATTCCGTCATATTAAACTCCTTCTAAACTGGAAGGGGGTAGAGAGAGAGAAACAGAGAAAGAGAGAGAGAGAAGATAGAACTATATTGAAATATTTATATCTATACATATGTTTTTAAATATTAATCTTTGTTTCAAAGAGAAATTTGTGATTATTCAAAGCATTGCATAATTTCCCCAAAACCATTTAAATTGCTTCCTTCATCCCATTGAATTTTGAACCCAGTTCATTGAATACCTGCAATGCTTGTGCAAGATATTTCTATACTGCTGAATCACTGATATGAACTGAATACTGCTCATAATACTCTAAAGGTATTTTTATCCATGTATTTCTGTGTGTGTGGGGGGGGTGTAGGCCAAAAGTATACTGTGCTGGAAAGAAAAAAACTACTGAGTTTGTATGTATTCAAATCCAAGTTGTGCCACTTAACTGACAGAGTGTCTAAATCTCTTAATCTCCCTGGGACTCAGTTTCCTCCTCTTTGAAATGAAGGGCCTGGACAAGATAACCTAACATCCTTTTCAGCTCTAAATGTATGATCCTATGGCCTTTGGAGTGATTATGATCTTTCTTTTACCAGGAGGCGTGCAATCAATAGAACTCTGACCACAAAGAAGAGTAACTGTAGGACCCCTTCCATTTATAGGGAACCCCTCTTCGACTTGGACCCTGCACTGGAAACTCACCATAGCAGGACCAAATACCTTCAGTGAGTGTATAATTCTCTCTTTTATCTCTTGTTTGATATTAGTAACCAAAGTAATCTTTAATATTTTAAGTAATCTTGTAAAATTTAACATATGCATGGATGACATCTTTTTGGAGTGGAATCTTTAAAGAATCATTTTGTTCTAACAAATCAAATGATTTTTAAAAACAATTGATACATAATTAGCACAGTGGGATCTTGTATTCTTTACCCTGTTCAGTCATTCATTTGGCTGTAAAAATGGCATCAGCTATCATATATTGTTTGCAAAAGTATGTCCATTTTTTCTTCAGAACTTTCTCAAAGTTACCCTTAATCTGCATAAGAGTAGATTTCTCATATTTTTAGAGAAAGGAAAATGGGCATACAGGTTTATAGACATTGGCATTTTCTTTTTTAGTAATAATAACATGCATGATTATTTTTTCCTCTCAAAATTTGCTACCTCACTTTCCTCTCCCATCCTAAGAATCCATCCCTAAACACCCTTAAAGTTGCATTACTTCCCATCCAGGCCTTCTCTGTGTGTGCTTAGTCTAGTCCAGCTGTTATTCCCATCTTTGTTTCTTAACTGCCATTTCTATTTACTCACATAACACACCAGGGACCGTGATGCAATAATGCTGGTGGCATGCTCTACTGTCACTAATAGAGAAAATAGTTTGTTGTAAAAATCTTGACAGACCCTTTCCTTTTTTTTAACCATGTTTTCTGTCCTTTCAAATTTCATCTTAAATGCTCTAGAGATGACCTGACTTAATCAGGCCTCTTGCCAAACAGTCTGTTAAGTTGCTTTTCCCTCCACTGCTTATAATTTTATAAAGTGAAACAGTGAAGAATCTTTCACATCCTCTTCTATAAGATTTTACAAATGAATTTATATTCTAAAGCAGTATTGTCCTTTGCCATCCCTACTCTCTTCTTGGCATGGAGATTAAGGGTTTTTCATCCTATATAGTTTCTAGGCTTATTTGACCTCCATATTGAAGTGATTGATTTTCAATTGCCAAACTTTTTGAGAATGGTGATAATCAGTGTCAATGTCCATTCTTTTATCCAATTATTAATTTTTCCATCAATTTCTTATTTAAATAGCTCTAGTTGGGGTTGTTTTCACTGGACATCTTATCTTCTCATTTCTATTATTTATTCTAATTTGGTTCTAAGTGTCTTCTAATTTTTAATTTTCATCTTTAATCAATCAATGGTATGACTTCAGATTCAGAAATGATTCCCACATTAGTAAATGGTCATTTCCTATCTAAGATATAGTCAATTTCATTTGGGGAAAATTATTCTATGATTGTCATGTCTTACACCTCTGCTTAAAGAAAATATTCAAATTATTTTGGGTACAAAGCTACTGTGTAGTCTATACGCCTGCATAGCCCATGTCTAATTTTGCATTGAAGTAACTGACTATTAAATTAGATGTTTATTTAATTTGAATGGTCTTTTCAAGCTCTTTGTAGTCTTTCCCTAATGTTCAATCATCTGCAATAGACATTGATGCATAAATTGTGATTATCTTTATGGTGGTCTTTTTTATAAATGCTTACTCTTAGCTCTGTAATACAAGATTATGAAGTTTCCTTAAAAGTAATGATTCTTACTGCCTTTGAACCATGATAGAATTAACTTTGCTAATTCCTTTATTTGCCTACACAAGGAGAAACCTGTGAGTCCAGAAGAATATTAGTACTGAAAAATATGTACTGATCTTCCTCCAATACCCTAGGATGATGCTTGGGGTCATTGAAAGTATTGTACAATTCCCCAAGTGTGATGTATCCTACCCTCTTCCTCTTATTTGATTCTGAACTGATTTCATTTTCCTTCTGTGGGGTTATTCCAAGTTATATATGCATGGGATTGGGCTGCTATCTAATAGCAATTTCTAGTATAGACAATAGGCAACATGGCATAGTCCAAAACAAGCTGTTCTTTGAGAAGTCTTGTTAGTTCTATGTAATCACTACTTCTTTGATTAGATGTTTGTTAATTATTTTTTCATTATCAATGTCAATCCATTCTAGACAATTTTTCAACTGTTTTCTTTCTTTATCTGAAAACGTAGACACCATTTTTCCTCTCTCTAGTACTTTGGTATTTTTACTATTTTTCACAGTCTTTTAAATATAACTTAAAGTGGTTCATCAACTATACATGGCAATTTGTTCTTTACCCAGTATCTGTCTTTCATCCAAACCAGAGGACTAGCATTCATCAAAGGCAACTAAGTACCCATGCATAGTACTATGCTAGGTACTAAGGATACAAGAAAAAAATGAAACAGTTTCTGCCTTCAAGAAGTTCATAATCCACTAGGGAATACAATATGTATGCAAATACGAAAATGAAGTGAAATTGGAGAAAGACATTGCATAGGAGATAGCATTTGACCTGAAACTTAAAGGAAGGTAAGGATTGTAAGAGACAGGGCATGGGGAGGGAATGCATACTAGGAATGGAGTCAGCCTCCATAAAAGTCATGAGAGACAGAATAAGAGATGTCTGAGGAACAGCTCTAAGTCTAGTTGACTGAAGCATACAATGTATGAAGGCAATAATAATATGAAATAAGGTCGGAAAGGTAAACTTAAGACAGATTATAGAGGACCCTAAATGTAAGGTTGAGACTTGAATTTTATCCTAGAGACAGCATAGAGCCACTGGAAAAAAAAAATGAATGGGGAATTGTTAGGGTCAGACTTCTGCATTAGAAAGATTGCTTTATCAGATGTGTAGAGGATAGATTGGAGGGGAGAAGGAATAGAAGCAAAGAATGTCACCAGATCTATTCAGACACTATGACCAATTTATTCTTAAGAAGAAAATAGTATAAAATAGAGCTCTCCCTTTATCCTC